>NC_055999.1:99590405-99895905 GCF_018446385.1 Zingiber officinale | reverse complement strand
TCGCGGTCGGAGTCTTTTTCCCTTCTTATCTCTTAGGACTTCAAACGGGTCCTTGATCACCATTACGGTGCCCCAATCCATGTCGAAGAAGACCTTCATCTTCATCATCCAAAATGCGATGTACCCTAGGCTTCTTCCTTCAAACTTTGGAGGCGCTATCAAGTCGGTTATCTTTTTCTTCCTTGGCGATTAGTCCAATGGAGAGCATCCTCGCTCTGATACCACTTGTTGGGGATCTTGTATGGCCGGCTAGAAGGGGGGTTGAATAGTCGGTGCCTCCAAATCGATAGCTTTCTACACTTGTTAGTTTGCGCAGCAGAATAATATAAAACAAACAAGCTAAAGATTAAGAAAAGAATAAACAAACCAATACACATCGATGTAATGTGGCTCAGAGATTAGGCTCCTACTCCACGGCTGTCTGTAAGGTGGACGATCCTAATCCGTTGGTGGATGACTCCTTGGCAAACTCTGACTAGCTCACGTAGCTCCTTGTGGGTGGATAAACCTCACCACAACTCTCATAAGAACACTTGAGACGCTAAGACACTGGTAGACTACTAATAGGAGTTAACTACCTCTATTTTGTCAACCTTAACCAAGCTTCCAAGCCTTGGTTATATAGGCAATGGGTTGGAAAATCCTGTCTACCAGTCGACTGGTGAAAGTGTCTGTCGACTGTCCTCTGTGGAATTTCGACTGTTACAACCCAACAACTTGATATCAGTCGAGATACTTTCATCAGTCGACTGCTCCACATTGTCTAAGCGAATAGAGACATTCAGTTCACTCCCCAGTTGACTACACCAATCGACTGATGAAACCACCAGTCGACTGGTACCCGAGTACAACCTCTCAGTACTCTGACCCTCACCTTACGACTCACTTGACTCTTCCTTGTAGTCTTGACCTTTTGCCTTCAAGCCTACTTCTTTTGACTCTCATCTCTCGGATGCATTCAAGCTCGCGGCTCGTCCCTAATGTCATCCTTCACGTATGTCTCGAAGTCGCTTCCCTCGACCTTTGTCCTTGTTGTCTTGTCCACGGTCCCTCGGATGTTCTATCCTTCACCGGACTCGAAGCCATCAAACTAAGTCATATGTGTATCCTGCAAACCTGCACACTCATATGCATATATCAAATATAAGGGTGAACCTAACTTAAACTCTTTGCCCAAACATCAAAATACGTGGTTACACGGATCATTGAGATTGCTCCAACATCAAGGAATTCTCGCATAGAGCTGAGTCCTTTGCATGCTTTTAGACCTGAGTTCTTTGGGCCAACAGGAAAATTTATTAGGTGAATAAGAAGTCCCCTTCACCATGGAATTATCTTGACGCGGTGCAGGAATAGCACTAAATAGACCTTACCCTTTATGGTCTAGCAACCCTTGCCTAGAAAAATGGGGAAGCAATGACCAAAGACATGCTCATCTAAACTTTAGTAGAGGAACTTTTGCGGGATAAGGCTAGGCATATGTCTCAACTACTAATATTAGGCCAATGATACTATAAAATTTGCCAGGGTCGCTGAGATCTGTAGGCCCACATAGCTGAGATAAAGACCTTGTTAGTTGCAGCCCCTTCTCATGAAAGTTTAGCCATGGCTCAATAGCAAATAATTATTGCATAATCGAAAGCCGATCACCTGAAGTGACAACAAGCAGACCCCACTTCTAACTAGGCGATGATCACCTGACTCAGAATGGGGATAGTGGAGACGACAACAGAAATAATCAGCCTAGCGCATATCGTGAGTTAGTTGCAGGTGGAGATAGACACCCTAACAGTTGCTATAGCTAACCATTAAATGAAATTGGAAGCCACTACAACCACGGAGGTAGCCGTCTAGGGTAGTTTGGATGCCAGCCGGCATGAGCTGGAGGTCTTGAGAGTGAAACTAGGAGCCACTCGAGGGGAAGTTGAGTCATCCATGGCCCTGGAAAAAACCTAATGATGTGATCTAGAGGTTGTCTTTATCGCAATTGAAGATGCTTGAGCTAAGGTGTGGGGCCAAGAGGCCTCCCTAACAGAGCTACATGCCTTTATAGTAGAGTTGGAGGTCCAAAAGTATCAATTGGAGAGTCAGATGTCTGATCTTAAGGAGCACCAAGCGGGAGAAGCTGAGTGTTGGACCATCAGGAAAAAAGAATTCCTTCGATCAAAGAAATTTTATTATATGATCAGTACTCGCTTCATCCAAATGGTACAACATGAAATTGATGGCATCCTGAAGCAACTGGTAGAGAATGGGAAGCTTTCCGCCAACTCCCCCTCCCAATCATTGGCCTTTTGAAAATCAATGAAAGTATCCCTAATAAAGATGATATTGATTTTTAAGATGTAGTTATCATTTTTAACAATTTTTCGTCAATATGATGGAATTTTGGAAGATTTGTGTTGCTTTCTGCTATGATTATAGAGACAAGGATCTCGACCCCAATATGTTCGAGTCTGGGGGAGTTTGGGCCATAAAAATTATAAGGTGATATGATACTTACTTGACCCTTATATGAAAGGGAGTCTGCTACTGCAACCTGGAGGATCTCGACCCTGATTATATCCAAGTTTGGAGAAGTTTGAGCCTTAAAAAGGATAAGATGATACAATACTTGTTTAACCTATGTATGAAGGGGAGTCCGTTACTGTAGCTTGAAGGATCTCGACCTCGACTATCGAAGTCCGGGGGAGTTTAGATCCTGTAAAGGATAAAGTCATACGGTACTTGCTTGACCCTTGTACGAAGGGGAGTCCGCTACTACAGTCTGGAAGATCTCGACCATAACTATGTCTAAGTTTGGGAAAATTTAGGCATTGAAAATGACATGACAATACGGTACTCATTCAATCCTTGTATAAAAGGGTGTCCGCTATCATATCCTGGAAGATCTCGACCCTAACTTTGTCCAAGTCTAGGGGAGTTTGGGCCTTAAAAAGGACAAGGTGATATGGTGCTCGCTCGACCATTATACGAAGGGGAGTCCACTACTATAACCTGGAGGATCTCGACCCCGACTACATCAAAGTCTGGGGGAGTTTGGGTCTTGAAAAGGATAATGCGATATCGTACTCCCTCGACCCTTGTACGAAGGGGAGTCGGCTACCGTAGCCTGGAGAATCTCGACTTCAACTATCTTCAATTTTGAGGGAGTTTAGGCCATGAAAAGGACAAGACGATACAGTACTCTCTCAACCCTTGTACGAAGGAGAGTCCACTACCACAGTTTGGACGATCTTGACCCTGACTACGTCTAGGTCTGGGAGAGTTTGAACTCTGAAAAGGATAATGTAATAGGCACTTGCTCGACCCTTGTATGAAGGAGAGTCCACTACTGTATCCTTGAGGATCTCGACCCTAATTATGTCCAAGTTCGGGAAAATTTTGATCTTGAAAAGGATAAGATGATACGTTACTCATTCAATCCTCTCCAAATTAGAATACTTAGAATGACCTTTACCAAGTTTAACAAGGTTGCAGTCGAGTCAGTAAAAGACCTCACCTAAGAAATTAGCTCAGATGAAACATAGTGAATTAAAGCAGGAGGCATGCTAATTATGGAAGGTGTCAAGTCAAGAGGTTTTAATAGGTATCTTATCAATAATAAGGAGTGTTGGTTACAACTGAAGTTATGGTAGTTATAGGTGATACTTATGCAGTCTCTTGAAATCCTATAGTCACTTGGAATAAAGATGCCGCTACCACCGTCTAGAATAAAAACGTCAAGTGAAGGACGGGTGTTGCCGCTCAGAAGAGACCTTTTCTTCTTCCTTCTCTATATAAGATAGTCATTTTAATAAGTGAGGTATGAGTAATACATAATTGATGGAATAATCACTCCACTTCTAATGTTCTCTATCTTATTCTCTTATTTTGACTTGAGCATCGGAGGAGTTAAGCTAAGGTAAGCCTTGGTCCCCTTATGACCTCCTGTCGATCTTTTTCAACTAGATAGAGGGAAGATGATTTCTTAGAATTTGACTCTTTGAAGACCGACTTCTTGGTAATCGACTCAATTAAAGAAGAAGATCTAGCAGAAACAGTAGGTCCAGCAATAGTAGTAGGTTTAGTAGCAGGAGCTGACATAACAGAAAGTCAAATCGGAATGACTCGATGGGGAGTTGACCCATCCCTCATTCTCAAACTGGAACATTGAAATATGATAAAAATCAAGGTAGAATTGAGGGGAGTCAACTTGTGCGCGGTCTAAGGGTGGTCGGGTCAAGACGAATCAACTTCGATGAGGGATCTTGTCCGAGAGGATGTAAGTTATAAGGGAGGCATCGGTTATGCGGAGGATAGAAGACACGTCTATTGCGTCATTAATGATAATGACACTATAAGAGAAAAAATGTGTCAGTTATGGGAGCAGGTAATAACACCACCACCAACAATAATGAGACGTGACAATGGTAGAAAAGAGATGTACATCTATTACAAAGGGATCTCTATTAAGATTCTTAAGCACACTCTTTCCTAATCTATACAAGGCAATGGCAATAGCAAGGAAAGACATTGGATGACTTGTTTTTGCTACTTCATTTTATTTTCCTATTTCTCATTTACTTTGGTTTTTGTTAGAACCTCTAGTGGTGTTTTGATGTGCTGTCAAATAAGTTCAAGTTAGGTTCTATTTTATTTTAATCTGCATGTCTACGTATGCAGCAACTTAGGAGAATATATAGATATCTGATAGCTAAGGAGCATTTAAGAAGACAATCCTTGGCAAAAGACGCAAGCGAGAGAGAAGGATGGCACGAGAAAGGAGCTGACGGGCTCGGTGCATCCATGGTATGAGGAGCTATAGAAGAGTACTCCGACGGAGTAAAAAGAATCATAGGAGCAAGCCGGAAGGACTTGGTGCATCCGAGGGATGAGAATCCATAAGGAAGACTACTCAAGGTGACCGAGACAAAGTTGAGACAACTACATGTCCAGGAGACCGAGAATCATCCATGTGATCGGAGAAGATGAAGTCAACAAATGGTTAAGTCTAAGGTTGAACATGTCCAAATGACCGAGAGATTTCATGTGACCAAAAGCCAACTATTGAGTCATCCAGGACCATTGTTGAAACAAATTAGAATGATCACATTAGAGAATCTCCAGACGACTAGAGAGCCGCCGATCTACCGAAGGGGAATGAGTTATCCAGAGCTATTGTCAAAGAGAATAAAGCCTGAGGACATGTCAGCATCATCCAAATGACAACAAAGGATATCGTCAACCAGAGATGCCACGTCAGCACAATGGTCAAATCGAAATGGAGGCTATAAATATTATTAAAGCTCAAAAAACAAGACACACAACACACTTGTATTATTTCTCTTATAGTTCTATTTTAATGTTCACATGCTTAACCCTTGTAAGAGGCTTCTACGCCTTTGGATCGTTTCTAAAGAGGAGAAGATAGTGGAGCTTTCATAGTTCTTAGACTAACAACCTAAGGGTTGTAGACCAAGTAATTTGTCTAGCCTCTTTCTTTTTGTATTTGCATGTTATTGTTAATGTGTATGTGTCCTTGCTAGATCATTAGCAAGAGAAATATATTGGTTTTAATTTACAGGTCGCTATTCATCCCTACCCTTTAGTGATCTGAACTGCTTCTACAGCAGTAGTAATTTGTATCAAAGTTGGACTACTCAAAAGAACTAATCATCGACTTAGCAACTAGATCAAGGGATCAAGAAATGATCGGATCAAATATCTACCCACCTAAGTTCGAGGGTAAATTAACAATGTGGAAAAAGAAAATAGAGGTATTTTTTAAAACTAATTTTGAAATTATGGTTTATATAAAATATGATTTCGAAGTACCCAAGAACGAGGATAGAGTAGAAATCGATGAACAACAATGGAACAAAAATCAACGAGACGAGTTTATCTCAAATGGTAAGGCATAGTTCCATCTTCTTAATGTGTTACCAGTACAAGAGCTCAACCGGATTGGTACTTATTATTGGTCCCTTTGGAGGCCGACAAGAGGGGAGGGGAGGGGTGAATTGCCCTATAAAAATAAATTACACCATTCTCAGATTTTCAACTTAATAATAAAACTTGTAACTTTAAATAAAAGCGACTAATTAAAAGAAATCAAACACAGAGAGTTTACTTGGTTTGCAATCAGAGGATTACTAATCCAAGGACAAGACGACACACTATCTGATGATCTCCTCTGGGCGGAGTAGCCTCTTACAGCGTTGACAACACAAAAGAATAGTAAAACATAGAGAAAATAGATTACAAGTTGATTGATTAATCTGTGCAAATCAGTGCTATATTTATAGCACTGTTCGGGGCGCCCTGGGGGGGATAAAATTTTATCCCCCAACGTTCAGATCTAGTCAAAACTCGATCTGGTCAAAATCTTCGGTCCGGGCGCCCGGGGCTGTTCCGGAAACCCGGAGCCCTAAAGTCAACAGAAGTTGACTTTCTTCGTCCTAGACCGCTGTTCCAGTTCAGCTCGTCTTGGTCCGGGTCTTTCGCTCCGGCTCCGCTAGCTTGGGTGATCTCGGTCATCTAGAATAGGGCTCACCCGAACCCAAGTTTCGGCCTGCTCCTCGAGCAGTCTTCCTTCCCGGTTTCTCGTCCCTCGAACATCGCGTACGTTCTTTTCGTCCACCGGTGTACTCTTCCGCGGTCACCTCGTCCCTCGGACGCACCGAGCTCGTCAGCTCTCTCCCCGTGTCGTCCTTCTCGCTAGCCGCGTCTTCCGCTCGACTTCCTGTGTTTCTAAGCTCCTGCACACTTAGACACAAGGTTTAGACAAAACAGGACCTAGCTTAACTTATTTGATCACATCAAAACACCCTGGGGTTCCAACAATCTCCCCCTTTTTGATGTGAGCAACCCAAGTTAAGTTAGGGTAAACAAATGCAATGAAAATAATTGATTTTGCAAATAAGTCCAAAAAGATTTTTAGTTTCATTTCATATCACCTCCCCCTAGACTTAACATACTTCTCCCCCTTTGATCACATAAAAAAATGGGGTTCTTTTTAACAAGTCTAAGGTAAATTCTAACTTAAAAAAAATAAAATATGAGAATTTTTCAAAAGTTTAAGTTTTGTAAAAAAATTCTAAGTAATCAAATTCCAAAAAAAAAAAATCATAAGTAAAATTTTCTAAGGCAAATTGCAATAATTTTTAATTTTTAAACCTAATTTTCAATTTAAGTTTCAAATATAATTCAAAATTTTCTTTAAAAGGAAAAAAAATTTTAAAGCAATTATTTTTTTCCTTTTAAAATTTGCAACAGAAACATTTTCTAAGTTAAACAAAATTTTCAAAACAAATGTTTAAAAAATTTTAAGCATTTTTTAATTCTAACTTTAATGCTTTTTCCAGAAAGTTAATTAAACATTTGATTTCAATATTTTGGCTTCCAGGTAGTGGCGACGCACTAGACATTCTTGGTTATTGGAGCAACAACCACTTCTTTAGACAAAGCCTCATAATGAAACTATCTGTTTAACTTTCTCACTGAAAATGCTACGTCTAATTTTAAATTCAAGTTAAAGATGTTTTCGGAACCCAATAGAGGTTCCTTCCTACAGGGTTAATCAAGAATTTTCTAGGTACATAGGCTTTTGATATTTTTCTGATTTAACTTTGGTGAAACCTATAGTACCAGTTTAATCTTCTATAATTTTTAAAAGCAGAAATTTTTGAACAGTTAGACTTTTTCAAATTCTCTATTTCTTCTTTTAATTTATTATTTTCTAGTTTTACTTTTTCAAAGTCTTCTATTAAACATGATTTTGCTAAAGCTCTTTTTATTTCTAAAATTTTATTTTTTAATTTGTTATTTTTATTTTCTAATTTAAACATAGACTTTGACCAAGCCTTAATGCCAAAGTAAAGCTGATCAGGAGGTAAGAGACATACCTCGCTTACCATATCGGACTTGAAGCCTGAATCTCCCCCTACATCGCTGCATTCATCTGAGGTCTCTCCCCCTTCATCGATGCTGGATTCTGATGTACTTTGCCATTCATAGCTTGCCATCAGTGCTATCCTGACATATTCTTGAATCTCAGACTCAGATGATGAAGTATCGTCCCAAGTGACTTTTAGAGTCTTGTGCTTCTTGGGCATCTTGACTTTGTCCTTCTTGAGTTCTGGGCAATCCTCCTTTAAGTGTCCTTCCTTTTGACACTGGTAGCAACTGACCTTTCTTCTATTTCTTGGATTCTTCTTATTCTGCATTTTTTAAAATTTATTAGATCTAAAAAACTTTCTAAAATTTCTTACCATATATGCTTCTTGGTCTTCTTCTGAGTCTGACTCTGGTTCATCCTTTTTGGTTGCGTTCAGTGCCATAATCTGGCGTGATTCCTTTATTGTCCCTGCACATCTAGTTTCATGTAATTCAAGAGTAGAAAATAACTCTTCTAGAGTACTTACCTCTAGGTTCTTTGAAATATAGTAGGCGTCGATGATTGACGTCTAGTCTGGAGTTCTGGGAAACGCGTTGAGTGCGTAACGTATGGTGTCCCAATTTGTTACCGTTTCACTGAGGTTCTCGAGATCGGTAATTAGTTCCTTTACCTTCGCGTGTAGATAGGCTACCTTCTCACCTTTTTCAAGACAAATGTTCGTCAGTTTGTTCCGGAGGATGTCTCTTCTTGCTAGTTTTGCTTCGGATATCCCTTCGTGGAGTTCCAGGAACTTCTCCCAGAGTTCTTTGGCTGACGAGTAGCTTTCGATGCGGTTGACTTCCTGAGGCGGCAGTACGCTCAGTAGGTGATATTCCGCTCGGTTGTTCGCTACAGAATCATTCTGCTCCTTCTTTGTCCACTGACTCTCTTCTTTTTCTTCTCCATTTTGATTCGTCGGAGCTACAAAGCCATACTTTATAATTAACCAAATTTCGAAATCAATTTTCAGGAACACCTCCATACGACGCTTCCAATGTGTGAAGTCCCCCTCGAATTTTGGTGGAACAATGCTTGGTCCGGCCATCTCGTTGCTTCGATCGGCGTTTAATCCTCCTGAAGCGCCTTGCTCTAATACCAGTTGTTGGTCCCTTTAGAGACCGACAAGAGGGGAGGGGTGAATTGCCCTACAAAAATAAATTACACATTTCTCGGATTTTCAACTTAATAATAAAACTTGTAACTTTAAATAAAAGAGACTAATTAAAAGAAATCAGACACAGAGAGTTTACTTTGTTTGCAATCAGAGGATTGCTAATCCAAGGAAAGGCGGCGCACTATCTGATGATCTCCTCTGGGTGGAGTAGCATCTTACAGAGTTGACAACACAAAAGAATAGTAAAGCACAGAGAAAATAGATTACAAGTTGATTGATTAATCTGTGCAAATCAGTGTTATATTTATAGCACTCTTTGGGGCGCCCTGAAGGGTCCGGGTGCCCTGAATGATCCGGGCGCCCTGGGGGGGATAAAATTTCATCCCCCAACGTTCAGATCGAGTCAAAACTCGATCTGGTCAAATCTTTGGTCCGGGCGCTCGGAAGGGTTCCGGGCGCCCAGAGCCCTAAAGTCAACGGAAGTTGACTTTCTTCGTCCTGGACCGCTGCTCCGGTTCAGCTCGTCTCGGTCCGGGTCTTTGGCTCCGGCTCCGCTAGCTTGGGTGATCTCGGCCATCCGGAATAGGGCTCACCAGAACCCAAGTTCCGGCCTTCTCCTCGAGCAGCCTTCCTTCCCGGTTTCTCGTCCCTCAAACGTCGGGTACGTTCTTCTCGTCCACCGGTGTACTCTTCCGCGGTCACCTCGTCCCTCGGACGCATTGAGCTCGTCAGCTCTCTCCTCGTTCTGTCCTTCTCGCTAGCCGCGTCTTCCGCTCGACTTCCTGTGTTCCTAAGCTCCTGCACACTTAGACACAAGGGTTAGACAAAACAGGACCTAGCTTAACTTGTTTGATCACATCAAAACACCCTGGGGTTCCAACACTTATGACTCAACCAAATATCTTTAAAAAAAAATCCCTAGAACTTTACAACGGAACCTCAGAAATAAAGATGGCTAAAAGGGATTTGCTGAGAAATTAACTGACTCATCGACGACTATGGAAGGGAGAGAAGGTGGCGCAGCTACACGTGAAGCTAAAAGAGATAGTCACTGGTCTCAACAACCTTGGAGAGATGGTTTCAAATCGGGATGATCTCAGTTATGCATTAAATGTATTCCCAAGAACCTAAGAGTGGATATCAATAGTGGATTCTTATTACATCTTGAAGGACTTGGAGGTAAATACTTTAGAAGAATTATTTTCGACTTTGAAATTACACGAATCTAAATGTGCAGGTTTAAAAGAAATAGAGAAGACAAACTAAAACATAACTCTAAAAACAAAGAAGAGTGAGACAAATTCAGTGTCTTCAATGGATGGAGATGAACAAGCATACTTAGTGAGAAAAATGGGTAAATTTTTTAAAACTAATAATTTTCATAGGAGACAAGCATCTAAACTATTAAAGAAAAGGAAAAAAAATGAAAGCTAAGGTGCTTCAACTACGATGAAGAGGGTCACATAATTGATAACTGCCCCAAGCTTAAGAAAAAGATCAAAGAAAAGGAGAAGATAAAGCAAAACCGAAGGAAAGAGTGCTAAAAGCAATTTGTAGCGAAACCTCATCTTCAGAGGATTTAGAGTTTATAGTTGGTCTTGCGCTAATGACAACTCATCAAAAAGAAAAGTAAAAAAACTCAAGTGAAAAAAGTAATAGTCGAAGGGAGCCTCGATCTATAAATCCAATATGATAATTAAGGTATGCAATTTATCCTCAAATCAACTATACGACGCTATTAAGATTCTTTATAGTTCATTATGCAAACTAAGTAGGGATGTAAATGAGTCAAGCCGTTAATGAGCTATTCGAATCTCGATTCGATAAAAAGTTCATTTGAGCTCGTTTAATGAGACTCGTTAAGATAAACAAACCAAGTTCAAGGTTTACAATATTCGGCTCGTTAGCTCGTAAACATATTCGTTAAGCTCATGAATCAACTTTTAAATAAAAAAAATAATAGTTTTGATATTGAATTTATAGATTTTACACTCTACTTATAAAACATATAGATAAATATATTAAATTTCTTTATTAGAATAAAATTATAAATTTTAATAAGAATATTATAATTTTTTCTAAATATATAATTTAATTTTTAATGAATATTTAAATTTATATTTTATATTTATTAAGTTCGTTTAGGCTTAATAAAAGCTCGAATAAGCTCATGAGTCATGAATATATTCGTTAAATAAAGCTCGAGCTCGGATTGATATAAACGAGCTAAATTCAAACATTCAAGAGTTCGGCTCGGCTCGGCTTGGCTTAGCTCGATTACACCCCTAAAACTAAGGATTAAGCATAAAAAATTTAAAAAATATATAAAAATTGAATTAGAAAATAGATTAAAAAATTCATACTCTATGGAAGAATTTGAAAAAGTCAAGGAAGAAATTACAAAATTTAAAAAACAAATAGCAAACTAAAAAATTTACATTAGAAAAATTTTCGGTTCAAATAATTTGAATATGATGTTAAAAAATTAAAGGATAAAATTTGGCTAACAAGGATTAAGATAAGAAGGACCAAAATATAATTTTAGATATTCTAAAGGGAAAATTAAAAAAATGCTAAAATATTTTATTTCTAAATTTTTTTTTGATAAATTAAGAAGGAATGAATTTATTTTGGATGTCTAATCTATTTTGACCTCTTAAAAAAATTCGAGAATACTCAACCAAGAATTTTTAACAAATGATTGACTTGACATGGATTCATGAAATTATATTTTTATTTTCTTGATATTCTATTCTAGATTTTATACAAAATATATATTTTTTAAGTAAAACATGTTTTCTAGCTGTAGGTAAAATTTCATGATTTTTAGATCCTTAGGCTAAAATTATTTTTTAGAAAGATATGTATTTTAAAAATTGGGAATTAATGAAAAATAATTTTTGATAAAATTAATTTATATGATATAAAATTTGGTGTTTTACGTGCCATAAAAATTTCAGATTTTTTCTTAATCTTAAAATAAGTTTACTAAACTAAGAAAAATTTAAATTATTCACGAATCCCAATTTTTATTGTTATCGAAAGGAGAGAAATGAAATGGAATGAAATGAAAAAATTGGCATAAATGCTAAGGGAGTTAGAATTATTTTACTTATTTGCATTATGTTTATTTTTTATTTTATCCTAATTTAAACTTAATTTGATGAAATCCAAAAGGGAAAAATATTAAAACCTCTCGTGGTGTTTTGATGTGTTATGAAATAAGTTCAAGTTAAGTTCTATTTTATTTTAATCTATATGTCTAAATATGTAAGAACTTAGTATAATAAATAGGTATCCGATGACTAAAGAGTATCGAAGACGATAAACTTTGGCAGAAGATGCAAGTGAGTGAGAAGAATGATATGGGAAAGGAGACGACAGACTCAGAACATTCGAGATACGAGAAGCTACGAAAAAGTACTCCGACGGAGTGAGAATGATGCACGGGAGCAAACTGGAAGAGCTTGATGCATAAGAGGGGACGAAAAGTTGAAAGGAAGACTGAGACGAAGTCCGGACAACTATATATCCGACCATCTATATATCCGATCAATGGCGTAGCCAGGATCATCGCTCACCTTGGGCTAAATCTTAGTTCAATTGCTCCATCACTCACCCTGAGCTAAATCTTAGTTCAATTACTCCATCGCTCGGTGTTCATGCAGGACCTATTCCAATATTGACCTAAAATAATATTACCAAGGGTGGTTGCTACATGATAATTGTCTGGGCCAACCCTAAAATAATATTGTCTGGATTGACTGTTACATGAAAGTTTACTGGCTGCACTAGGTTGGAGCCCAGTGTAGCCCAACCCTATCTACGCCATTGTATCCGGGCTATCGGGAATCATTCAAGTGACCGGAGAAGATGAGTGAGCAATTGATCAAGTCTAAGTTTGATCATGTTCAGACGACCGAAGAGTTTTCAAGTAACCAGAATAGAAGTCGATTACTGAGTCATCCAGGATCGTTGTTAAAATGGATCAGAATGACCACGTCAACGAGTCTCCAAGCGATCGAAGGGGAATGAGTAATCCAGAGCCATTGTCAAAGTAGATAAAGCTTGAGAACAAGTCGACATCGTCTAAGTACCCGAAGCAGATACAATCGACTAGAGATGTTATGTTAGCATAACAGTTACATGGAGATGAAAGCTATAAACATTTACATCGAGATGAATAAAGAGGACGAAAAGTTCAAGAACAAAACACACAATACACTCATATTATTTCTCTTTCAGTTCTGTTTTAGGGTTCTCGTGCTTCATCGTCGTAAGAAACTTCTCGGTATCCGAATTATTTTAAAAATATTAAATAAACTAGTACACGTTTTACTGGGCCGTCCTGGTCACGGCCCGATTAGGCCGAGTTCCCAGTTGTAGCCACCAAAGAGAAAACCCTAGGCCTCTCGTCCTTAACCACTTTAAAATCCTCTGCGTGCACTCCTGTCCGCCGTTCTCTTCTTCCTCACTGCGAGTTGTTGTCCGGAGATCCCTCATGGCGGAGCGTGGTGCAGGAGATCGTGGAGGCTTTGGCCGTGGCTTCGGGCGAGGTCGAGGAGATCGGGGCCGCGGGGACCGCGGTCGTGGCGGGCGACGTGGCGGGCGACGTGGCGGCGGCCGGCGCGATGAGGAGGAGAAGTGGGTGCCTGTTACCAAGCTCGGCCGCCTCGTAAAGGAGGGAAAGATTACCAGCCTCGAACAGATTTACCTCCATTCTCTTCCCGTCAAGGAGCACCAGATCGTCGACACTCTCCTCGGGAACCGCCTCAAGGACGAGGTCATGAAGATCATGCCTGTGCAGAAGCAGACCCGCGCAGGGCAGCGCACCCGCTTCAAGGCCTTTGTCGTCGTTGGCGACTCTGACGGCCACGTAGGCCTCGGGGTCAAATGCGCTAAGGAGGTCGCCACGGCGATCCGAGGCGCTATCATTCTGGCTAAGCTTTCGGTGGTCCCTGTTAGGAGGGGCTACTGGGGGAACAAGATCGGGAAGCCCCACACTGTTCCGTGCAAGGTCACTGGGAAGTGTGGATCTGTCACTGTCCGCCTGGTGCCTGCGCCCAGAGGGGCAGGGATTGTTGCTGCCCGAGTTCCGAAGAAGGTTCTTCAGTTTGCTGGAATTGAGGACGTGTACACATCATCCCGTGGTTCGACGAAGACCCTTGGAAACTTTGTTAAGGTTAGTTTTTCTTTGATTATCAATTTTTATATCTTCAGTTTGAAGATATAATATTCATTTTTTTTTTTTTTTGCTATGTTATGAAATAATGGTGGTAGTTATCTCCGGTATTTTTCTATGCATATTGATGATTACTATCTCTAGACAAGTGTTTCTGGAATCCTAGTAGAGGTAATTCAACATAATGGGGGGCTTGGAACTTCCAATGGGGAAAAGTAACCTTATTGGTTACTTATTGGTATATCTCATGTTGCTGGTAGTTAATATTTCAGTTTTTTGTACTTTCTTCAATAGAAATTAATAGAAATGAAGAACAAGGTAAATTTCACTTGATTGATAATTTTGTGATTTTGGCTTCACAGGATTTTTTAGTCCCCAACACAAATGGAACAAGCATAAACGGAGATTTATTTGCTTTAACAAATTATTGAACACATTCAGTTTTTTTATTCTGTTTAATTGGACTTTGTCGATGCCTATTTTTATCAGGCACCACCTAGTAATTTGGGGAAATTAGAATCTAAATGATAAGTAGTTTCTTTAATATCATAATCCTCTTAGGTCAAAAGGTACCTAAATTTCGCTCAGGATTTATGATTGTGTTAGAATTATTAATTCTGGGATTCGAAAAATTCATTCTTAAACTTTTAAGTATAAATTATAGTATATATTTACTTCTAATATTTAATAATAAATGTAGTGAATATATGAACAATGCAATATAATTCTTGAAGTATTGTATCATTTTGTAGCTAGCAGCTTATGTAATATGAATGATGATTATATGATTAATGATGATGGCAGAAGGTATAAGTGTTTTCTTTAGATTGTTGGAGGTGAGTTGCACAATTCCAGCGGATCAACAGTAGCTAACCCATTTGCCTGTTGTGTGACTAACTGAAATCTCCATTTGTTATTGCACTATTTGAATTTGTTATAGGAATGATTTTAACCTTTATTTTTTTGGCTATTCATCACTTACTATAATCTTCTAATAAAGTGCTTAAAATTAACAATTGTAGGATGCTGATCCCTAGTCCTAATGAAAGTTGAAAGTTGCATTAGGACTAAATTTCCACCATTAAAATTTGTCTAAATTTGTAAATATGAATTTTAATCTTTAACCAAGGTTTTTGCATTGTTCTCAGCTAATGTGACTAATGAAATTAGTCCATGATTATAACATTAGTTCACCAACTTGAAATGGGAGTATTTTTGGGGAAGGTCTAGAGTTGGTACATGCAATGATTAGGAGAAAAAACAAACAATTTTCTGTTGGGAAACAAAATTGGCTGGAGAAATAGCTAGAGAATTAAGTAATATTGGTTTTAAAATTTAGTATTTTGGAGAAAATAATTAAAATGAAGTAGGTATGCTAAGAGTTTATGCTGCTCCACTAGTATTCAAGAATTAAATTAAAAGAGTATTTTGGGAGATTGTAGATGAAATTAGTTTTGTTATACATATAGATGAAATGATTGTACTTGGGGATTTAAATGCTCACATAGAGTCTATGAATACAAAGGTGAAAGGTGCACATAAAGGCTTTGGAAATGGTGGAAGTAATGGTTCAAATTTAGATTTTGCTACATCATATCATTTTATGATCATTAATATTCACTTTGGAAAGAGCATTTGATTAATCTTGAGGGTGACAGTAGATTAAATTAGAAACTTAAGCAGTGGAGAAAAATTTTAGAAATTGAAGCTTTTAATATAAAGAAAAAAATTGAACACATGTGAACAAGAAAATTTTTAATGGAACAATTAAGATGGATTAACATAAAATCCATGGAAATAGGAATTTTAGATATTTCACATACATTATCTTGCAAGAAGGGATATTGATGAAGAGATAATTATTAGGATAAAGAATGAATGGTAGAATCAGTGCCGAATGTTTAGAGTTTTGTATGTCCATCATGACTCCCTAACAAAAGCTTTATAACTTTTCTTAGGAGATTCAATACTTATCGATCAGGGTGTGGGATTATTAGAAAATAGCATGTGGAAAAATTAGATTCTAGAGTCATCTGTATTTTATTTTATTTTTATTATGGTGAGATCTTGGTTCAAGAGAAAAAGACAAACATATGAAAGCTTCTTCTAAGCTAAAGAGGGCAATCGAGCCTTTTTCTGTCTCAGCTATCCTTTAGTTGAAATTTCCACTTGAGCAAGGAAATTGGTTAAAAGAAAGAAATGATTGGACAGATGGAAGGAGAGGAAAACTGCCTTTTGGCAGATGAAAATGGGGAGAGATCCATGAAGTCCTCGTAAAGGATAAACTAAAAAACACCAAAATCTGGAGCTCCAATAATTGATGAAGGGATTTTACTTATAATAATTGAACTTAATTGGAATATCATTAATGATATTTAGTTAAAATTTCTCTCAGATAAATAAGGGTGATAGTGGATTTTGCATTTTGCACTTGATACATTTTGTTTCTTTGCAGGCTACTTTTGATTGTCTGATGAAGACCTATGGCTTCCTCACGCCTGATCTCTGGTTAGACACTCGCTTCAGTAGATCTCCTTTCCAGGAGTACACTGACTTGCTCGCCAAGCCTACCAAGGCAATTCTCATTGAAAACACTGAGAGGATCGAAGCTTAAGACCTCAAGCAATCAGTTTTCCCCTTTAAATTCTACAATTTTGGCTATATAGAAAGTGATTCAATGACTTGGAACCCTTGTTTGTTCATCTGCTGAATTTAATGTATTGGTTAAGTTTTTTGTGTTTGCAACAATTTTGTCATTAACAATTTTATCATTAATGACGCTCTACTTTTGGCATCAACAATTTATTAATTGCTGTTCTTCCTATAACACTGCAACTTGAAACTTGATGTAAGACACAAAACAAGTCTTAACATCTACAAAAACTTGACACTGAAAAAGGTGGACTAAAGAAAAAGCAGATTGATAGGATGTATCTTCACATACTTGACATAAATAAAGCTTGTGTTAAACAGATTAATTCAATGTGTTTTTTCATTCATTCTGTAGCAGTTGATGCCGCATTCCTGCACATTTGGCCCGGTCACTCGCGAGAATGGACCAAACCACAACGTAGGTGTGCTTCTGCCTACCCATAAGACCTTTCGAGAAGGGGTACAGGGGAACAATCACCCAGAAGGCAAAGAAGAGCTTCCCGAAGAGAGGTCCCCAAGATTGGTATCCACTGTTTATCGCATAGGAGATCCCAGCAACCACACCGACCAGGTTTACTATGAGAAGGGTGGTTGGTGGTTTCAACAGAGTGGTCCACTTGAACATGTAAAGCTCAGCAAAGTCACCGTCTTCGTCTGAAGCTTTGGATGTAACAGTGAAGTTGGTGTCAATACCGGCAAGAACTTTGAGAAGGCCTTGGAATACGGCAAATAGATGGGCTGAGACACCACCAATGACCCAGAATTGTTCGTTCCTCCACCATTCGTCAATGCCGACACCACTCCACCTCATTTCCAGAATACCAGTAGCCAAGATGGAAATGAAGAGAGAAATGAACCAGATACTTGCAACATTGCTAATCTGCAATCGAAAAGAATTTATCAATACCCATTCATATAGGCATAACATTTATCTTGTTTGGACATCGATAACTTTATTGAAAGTGGAATGAGGCTTGTCAACTGAAGCAGAGGAAAGAACACTCGGTGAACAACGATGAACTTATGAATTTCTGGAAAACGTTTGGACCTAGGGGATAATGAATTTGCCTGTGAGTAAACAAATGGCTGGCAATGTACAGTACAGGAGGAGGGGAACTGAAGTCAGTGGGTAAATGGTGGTGTTGATGTATGCAAATCTTTCCAGGAACCTCAATCGTCCGCCATAACCATACCATATCGGGCAATGGCGGCTAAAGAGAATCTCAACAGATCCCAAGGCCCATCGAAGCACTTGGTTCAGACGAAGCACTTGGTATCTCAACAGATACCATAAGAAGACAGTGAAGCATACACCGAAGTCATGCTCAAGAGAATAGGGAACAGATATGATGAGACAATCTCTGAATTAGACAGGGCCGTAGTTTTTTCACGAAGAACAAGAAGAACAATAGTAATTATTTTCATGAAAACTGTCACATTTGATCCACTAATAGAAGTGTTAGTGTTTCGTCGTGTTGCGCCACGACCGTGGTGGCCAACACGGCCAAGCCGTGTCGCATGCTAGGCATTTTGCCTGTGACATGCCATGGTCGTGTTGCCCAAACAGTTGAACACGGCCGTGTCAAATGATACGACCAAACCATGTTAGGCATTATACACGTCGACATGGCCATGCCTCCCAGCACGGCCAGTTCATGTTAGGAGTTGTAAGTTTTGGTACGATCGTGCATCTTAGAACGGTCAGGCTATGTCAAGGGTTGTAAGCTCCGACACGACCGTGCCTCCTAGGACAGTCAGGCTATGTCAAGGGTGTCACAACATGGCCTGGTTGTGTTAGGTGTTATAAGTCATGTTGTTGCTCCATCGTTTGAGTTTTCGCTCAGGATCACTTGAAAATCATTAGTAGAGCAAATAACTTCTGTTCGATTCAGTTTTCTAGGATTTTCTCGAGTCTTTCTACACATGTGCTACTAAATTAAATTATTATGTCGACCCAAAGGAAGAGACTTTAGGTAGGTTTATTGCATTTGTGTCGGTAGATGTATATCTATGTTAAAAGTAATTGACCTAAAGGAAAAATACCTTTAAGCCATATATATGTTAAAGGTAGCCTAAAACTAAATAACAACATTTTATTTGTTCAAATTATGCGCATAATATGTAGGCCCAAGAAAGACATTAGGTGGTTGATTAAGATTGTTGTGAGCTATAATTTCATATAACTAGTATAAAGTGTCAATTGTGCATATAATATACCGGCCTAAAGGAAGACACATTATGTGACTAACTAAGGTTTGAGTTATATTAGAGAATTCAACTAACAAATTACATTTTAGTTCAAAGATTAAAATGTAATGTTGTATATATGCATATTTTATTGCATAGTTTTATAATATATATTAACTAATCTATCTATGCTCTTGGTTCTTTTAATAGTGAGCTTACAATATCTTCTTTGTTCTAATTCAATGCAATCAGTAACTAGCAACATTAACAACATTCCTTGTTGGTGCAATTAGTCCTCATGGTTTTGATATTTGACAATATATCTAAGTCTGATCAGTTTTACCAAGGGTTGATCTAAACAGAATCTGATATTTAGATGTGAGTAAAATCTAGTCAGGACTAAATGACTAACAAACGAAGTCCTAACTGGAGGTTAGGCAAAAGAAAATCCTAATCGAAGGTTAGGTAGGTAAGAAGTCTATCGAGTGACTAGTCCTAACTGGAGGTTATTCAGAGGAAAAATTAAATTGAAGGTTAGATAGGTGATAAGTCTATCGAGTAACTAGTCCTTATTGGAGGTTAGATAAGGAAAAGTCCTAACTGGAGATTAGGTAAATGAGAAGTCTATCGAATGATTAGTCCTAATTGGAGGTTAGACGGGTGAAAAGTCTATCGAGTGACTAGTCCTAACTGAAGGCTAGACAAAGATAAGTTCAAGCAGGTCAAGGGTGACTGGATACTTGGCAAAGAAAATCCTAGGGAGTGAGCCCTAGGTGGTGAAGGTAGGCCTAGTAGGTTCGACCTACAGGGTAAAGATTAGGTAAGCCTAGTAAGTCAAATAGACTACTGATCCTATTTGAGCGATGAGTCGATGGACACTGGGGACGTGACGCTCTCCGCTATCTTCTGCTGATGATATGGATCTTCGGCGAACCTGCAAAGAAGCCGAGTCGGGAGGGGTTTCCCGGCGATGACCCTCCGACGCTCAAGTTAGGCAGCGAAGAAGAAGAGCAAAGTAACGCTACTGTGGCTATAGTGATCAAGATTGCATACCTCCGTCGAAGTCTGGGGGTCCTTATATAGGACCCCGGGGAGGCGCGGGCACGCTTCTCGATGCGTGCAAGCTTCCCCAAACATACCTCAGTAGGGTTGTGTTAGAAAAGCATGCCTGACTCCATTCCGCAATCGTCCGAGCATATCCCGGATGTGACAGTGGAAACTTCCACCATACGATAATCTGTCCACTCCAGCCGCCGACCATGCTGTTTGTCGGCGGCAGGTGTCTCGAGGATGATGTTACCAGCTGTCCCTTTGCGCCTCTTGCCTATTCCCGAGTCGAGCGGACCAGCCGCTCTGCGCTCATGATCTCCGGGAATGCGCGTACCTCGGACCGGGCGGAGAAGCCCTGCTTGTGTGCTCGGATGGGATTGCGCCTTGTTATCCTTGGCTCGGCCGAGCGGCCTGTCCGCTCGGCCCCAAGACTCTGTTACCTTGGAGCGTTGGAAACCCGACTCCTGGTCGGGCTGTCTTTCGTCCGGCCTGGGAGCCTCCCGGCCGGCTGCTCGATCGGCCGAATGCTCGGTCGGCCCGCCAGTCTGCTCGGCATGACCTCGGGGTTGACCCTCTTGACCTTTGACCTCCACGTGTCGTTGACCTCCCGCCAATAAGGGTCCCCCATCCTTACCACCGAATCACATGCCTCCCCCTCAAGTCTAGTTGAAGGAGGCGTTGAGTCCGACTGACTGGACTATGAGTTTGGCCAAGCGACGGCCGTCCTGCCCTTTCGAAAGTGTACCGCCGCACGACCACTATGGGGTCGAATATCGTCGGTCGGCAAATTACGGAGGGCTGCCCAACTGGCCTGTGATGATGTTCGTGGGATCTTCTCGGAATGCGTGCAAATCTTCACCATTATGGTTGAACACGCGAGTTCTACCCCGTGATGGGGCTCATTAAATGCTTTCCTCTGACCGAGTGCCACGTGGCGCTGTCGACGTCATCGCACGACCGCCGCCTTTCGCCCGACGCGACGTTCATCGGTTTGAAATGGACGGTTGGATGCGGACCTCGGGTTATGTGACCTGCATCCGAGGGCTCGGGCGGGTCGAGCCCATCCTTATAAAGCTCTCGTCGCCTTCTTCCGCCGCACCTTTGCCTTCGCGTGCTCAGAAGCCTCTCCCTGCGCCCCTCGCTCCAGTGACCTTGTTCCCCGGCACTCCGGCAACCCCTCGCCCTCTTCCTTCGATCATTGTTTCTGTAAGGTTCTTCTGCCTTTCTCTTTTGGTTCCCGTGTTGTCATTCTTGGCCGCGCTCGTCTTTCGGTTACTATTTCGCTCATCTTCTCGCTTGCGCCTTCGCTTTTCCTTTCGACTTCTACCTCCTCCGTTGTTCCGCCGATGGCAAGCTCTTCTCAGCCCGCGGACCTCGCTCTCAGCCAATGGTATACCACCATGGAGTCGCGGTTCGATTGGCGTGATGCCGAGAGCCTGATAAACGCCTTTGATATCCCTTCAAATTTTGAACTGATTTTACCTTCACCTTCCGCTCGGCCGCACAAACCTCCGAGCGGCGCCTTTTGTCTTTTTCGTGACCAATTCGTAGCCGGTCTGCGGTTTCCCCTCCACTCCTTCATCGTTGAAGTTTGTAACTTTTTTGGCATTCCGCTCGCCAAAATGGTTCCCAACACTTTTCGCCTCCTGTGCGGAGTTGTGGTCTTATTTAAGATACACAACATTCCCCTCCGCCCGTAGGTCTTCTATTATTTTTATTATCCCAAGTAGTCCGAGCCGGGCACTTATTTGTTTCAAGCTCGGCCCGGCTTAGTCTTTTTTAATAAGCTACCCTCTTCCAACAAACATTGAAAAGAGAACTTTTTCTTCCTTCGTATTCCCGGGCGGCTCCCCTTCCGTACGAAATGGCAGGTCGGACCGCCCATCTCCCCCGAGCTTAAGAAATATAAGACCCGACCGGACTACCTTCACGCAGCGAATCTGCTAGCTGGTCTGAAGCTCGACATCAACAAGCTCCTACCTGAAGGAGTGATGTATATATTCGGTTTGAGTCCGTGCCGGACCCCGCTCCCGAGCAGCTTTGGTAAGAACTTCACTTGTACATTTGCCTTGAGTTCTAACTGATTTCTTTCTCCTTTCCTTGCAGCGAACGTCGTAATGGAGTCTGTGCTGTTCGGGATCTTGAAAAAGAAAGCGGCAGCGGCCAAGGAAATGGAGCAGTTGGGCATTGCTCCGGTCGGCTCTCACGGGGATGAGAGTGAAGCGCAGGTAGGGGAGTCGGCCGCTCAGGCTTCGCCTGTGGATATGGCTGGCGGTGCAACTCTTAGCAAGGAACCGATCGTTCGGGAGGAAGACTCCGAATCGGAGGACGAGCTCCGACTTGACAGGAAAAGACGTCGTGTTGAGAAGCCTCTCCGTTCGGCAACCTCCGCAGTGCAAGCGTCCGAGCAGACGGGCGCTGCATCTCAAAGCAGCCAAGCGCCATCGGTCGAGGCACTCTCCTCTGACCGGACCCCCTCTCAACTGGATGCGCCCGCGGTCCCCATCGAAGCGGTGCTTGTCTGCTCTCTACCTCATGTACCGTGCCAAGTCCGTCGCTCAAGCATTCTTTCTACAATGTCCAGCCCAGCTTCCGTTCCCTCGGTGTCCGCTCACACAACTCCGGGCCGGTGCCGCACTATTAGGGCCACCCTGCACCTCCCCACTGAGGCGTTTATGGCCGAGTCCGCTCAGCCGACTGCTCCTGAACATGTGATCACCATCAAGAGGCCCCGTGCTGAGATGTGGGCGGACGCCCGGGCCCGTGTGGCCATGATTCCGCTCGACAAGCTGGCTGACAGTCACATGCAACAATCCACAGGGGTAAGCTTTATTTCTGCTCTTTTTTGTAGCCTTTCCAGTCGGCCTTTTAACATTTTTGTGTATCAGAGACGGGTGGAAGACATTGCTGTCGCCAACGGCTTGGCAATGGTGGAGGAGGAACTGAAAAGGCTGAAGAGTCCGGGCGGCCCGTCTTCTTCTCGAGGCCCTTCTTATGCTGAGCTGCAGAAGGAGCTCGCAAAAACCAAGGACCTGTTAGAGGCCGAGAGGAAGAAGACGGCCGACCAGGCATACATGCTGGACCAGCTTGACAAGCAGGTCAAAACTTATGACCGCAAGATTGAGCTCACCACCACTCGGAAGAACACCGCTATCGCGGATCTGGATAAAAAGAATGTGGAAGCCCGAGCTCTGGAGCAGTGTGTGAACGAGCTGGCCGTGTTACTGGAAGGAGAGCAGAAAGGCCGCTCGGAGGAGGTGACCTAACTGAAGGACGATCTGAAGGCCTTGCAGGAGGTCCTCGATGCTTCCCGCGCCGCCTTCAAGGAGTACCAAGAAGCGGAGCCAGGCTGCGCTGTCACCTTGAGGCAAAAATACATCCGCTCGGTCTTCGAGCCGGGGGGTTTATAGTCGCCGGTTCGACTCTAGAGTTTAACGTCGCCGCTCGACGGTCTTCAGGCCGGGGGGTTTATTGTCGCCGGTTCGACTCTAGAGTTTAACGTCGCCGCTCGACGGTCTTCAGGCCGGAGGGTTTATAGTCGCCGGTCTGACTCTAGAGTTTAACGTCGCCGCTCGATGGTCTTCGAGCCGGGGGGTTTATAGTCGCCGGTTCGACTCTAGAGTTTAACGTCGCCGCTCGATGGTCTTCAGGCCGGGGGGTTTATAGTCGCCGGTTCGACTCTAGAGTTTAACGGCCGCTCAACGGTTTTCAGGCCGGAAGGTTTATAGTCGCCGGTCCGACTCTAGAGTTTAACGTCGCCGCTCGACGGTCTTTAGGCCGGAGGGTTTATAGTCGCCGGTTCGACTCTAGAGTTTAACGTCGCCGCTCAACGGTCTTCAAGCCGGGAGGTTTATAGTCGCCGGTCCGACTCTAGAGTTTAACGTCGCCGCTCAACGGTCTTCATGTAGTTTGCAGTTCGGCGAATAATGCTCAGACTCTTCGTAATTTTTCTTATCTGCAATCCTGCAGCCAAAGGATACAGACGAACGGAACAAACATGAAATGAATTACACTGGTGCACCTTTTATCCAACACGGTACGGCTGAAGGTGGTTTGCGCTCCATGGTCGATCTAGCCGCCGTCCATCCTCATCTTCTAGGTAATATGCGCCCGATCGGAGCTTCTCGACGACTCTGAAGGGCCCCGCCCAGGGAGCTTCCATCTTGCTCACATCGCCGACCGGCTTCACCTTCTTCCATACAAGATCGCCGACCTGGAATGCTCTTGGAATTACACGCCTGTTGTAATTCTGCTTCATTCTCTACCTGTACGCCATCAGCCGAACGACTGCTTTAGCTCTTGCTTCGTCAACTAGGTCCAACTCCAGCTGCCTTCGCTCGATATTGTTCCCATCATAGCTTTGGATCCGATCGGACTCTACTCCAACCTCTACTGGGACGACCGCCTCGCCTTCGTATACCAAGTGGAATGGTGTTACCCCCGTTCCCTCCTTTGGGGTTGTGAGAATGGCCCATAGTACGCTCGGCAACTCGTCCACCCAGCTTCCATCTTTCTGGCTTGCTTCCAGGTCGGACACTATGAATGTCGTTGCCTCCGGTCGGGCAAGGTGGATCCGTACCTCCTCCTTTTCTTCGTAAACTAGAGCAGGTGGCTTTTCGGTTATAGCGTTTACCTCGACTCGTGGCACTTTCCGAGCGGATTTAGCCTCGGCTCGGACCATCTCTACATAGCATCGCCGAGCGGTAAGCTGATCTCCTCAGACCTCCCCAACTTGGTCTTCGACCGGGAACTTGATCTTCTGGCAGAAGGTGGAGACGACCGCTCGAAACTCGTTGAGAGCCGGTCGCCCCAGGATAATATTGTACGCGGAGGGAGCGTCGACCACAATGAAGTTGGCGGTCCGCGTTCTTCTGAGTGACTCCTCCCCCAGCGAGATAGCCAGCCGGACCTGTCCGACCGGCAAAACTTCATTACCGATGAACCCGTAGAGGGGGCTTGTCATCGGCAGCAACTTGGCTCGGTCGATTTGTAATTGGTCGAAGGCCTTCCGGAAAATTATGTTGACCGAGCTGCCTGCATCAATAAAGATGCGGTGAATAGTGTAGTTAGCTATTACCGCTCGGATGATGAGGGCGTCATCATGCGGGACTTCAACTCCTTCGAGGTCCCTAGGCCCAAAGCTGATCTTGGGCCCGTTCGCCTCCTCCTGACTGCAACCAACCGCATGAATCGTTAGCTGCCTGGCGTGCGCTTTCCTTGCGCTGTTGGAGTCGCCTCCGGTTGGCCCTCCGGCGATGATGTTGATCTTACCTCTCGACGCATTGCCTCTATTTTCCTCCTCCCGAGCGGATGGTCGGGGTCGCTCATGCGATGCCCGAGGAATGGCCCTCTGCTGTGGGTTATGTTGCCGCTCGGGAGATCTCCTTTCCGTACGCCGACCAGGACTTTGGTGTTGGTGTCATCGATTCGGCGAAGGTGATCGACGGCGATAGCTTCTTGGCGTAGGATGAGCGATTGGGGGGAGGCTCCGACAGTCGCGGGTGTTGTGAGTTGCTGACTGATAGAGCGAACAAAACATGAGAGTCCATACCTTCCCTTTCGGTTTAGGTCGATCGGCCACTACTTGTTGGACGACGTGCGACCTTGCTTGTTGATGAGGCCGGGCGACTTCTGTGCGGGGTCCTCTCGGTGGTTGATAGTTGGAAGGCGGCTTCCGTTCGGCTTGAGCTGGTGGCTCGGCTGGTGCTTCCTTTTTCCTCGCCATCTGCGCTTCTTCCACGTTGATATACTCGTTGGCCTTGTTTAACATGTGGTCGTAGTTGCGAGGTGGCTTTCTGTTGAGCGAACGGAAGAACTCACCATCCACGAGCCCCTGTGTGAACGCGTTCATCATAGTTTCCTAGGTGACCGTCGGGATATCCATGACCACTTGGTTGAAGCGTTGGATGTAAGCTCGGAGTGACTCCCTCGCCCCTTGCTTGATGGTGAATAAACTGACGCTAGTATTCTGATAGCGTCTGCTGCTCGCGAAGTAGTGGAGAAAGGTCGTGCGGAACTCTTTGAAGCTTGTAATGGATCTGTTCGGCAACCTCTGGAACCATCGTTGCGCCGATCCCGAGAGGGTGGTGAGGAACACTCGGCACTTCACCCCATCTGTATATTGATGTAAAATGGCGGTGTTGTCGAACTTACCCAGATGGTCATCTGGGTCAGTGGTCCCATTGTATTCCCCGATCGCCGGGGGCGCGTAATGCCTTGGTAGTGGATCGCGCAGGATGGCCTCGGAGAACTGTCTGTTGATCCGCTCGGGAGACTAGTTTGTCCGTGGGGCCTTGCCCTTTCTATTGTCCCGCGCGGGGGCTTCGTCTGACGAAGATCCTTGGTCGAGGTTGGCCTGAGCAACTTCTGACGGCATTTGGACTAAAGTCCGATGGAACGGTATCGGGGCGGGCAGAGCTTCCATCTGAGTGACGGTCGGACCTTTGTTCTGTCCCCATATTGAGAGCTTCTCTGGCCGATCGTCTGGTGCCGCCCGACCGCCTGATGCCGATGTTGCCTGTTGCGCTAATCGATCGGCTTGAGCCTTTTGCTGCTGCTCGACTATCTTTGCTGCCCGCACTTGGATGAGTGCGTCTAATTCTTCGGGGGAGAGCGTTACCATGAGTTGGTGTCCAGCTTCTTCCATCGTCTCTGCTCGGATTCAGGAGCATTCCCACAGACGGCGCCAATTTGATTCTGTCTGAGCGATGAGTCGATGGACACTGGGGACGTGGCGCTCTCCGTTGTCTTCCGCTGATGATATGGATCTCCGGCGAACCTGCAAAGAAGTCGAGCCGGGAGGGGTTTCCCGGCGACGACCCTCCGACGCTAAAGTCAAGCAGCGAAGAAGAAGAGCAAAGTAACGATACTGTGGCTACAGTGATCAAGATTGCATACATCCGTCGAAGTCTGGGGGTCCTTATATAGGACCCCAGGGAGGCGCGAGCACGCTTCTGGATGCGTGCACGCTTCCCCAAACATACCTCAGTAGGGTTGTGTCAGAAAAGCATGCCTGACTCCATTCCGCAATCGTCCGAGCATCTCCCGGATGTGACGGTGGAAACTTCCACCGTACGATAATCTGTCCGCTCCGGCCGCCGACCATGCTGTTTGTCGGCTGCAGGTGTCTCGAGGATGATGTTACTGTTGGAGTGTATACTAAAAGCCTAAGCTTTTTTAAACATTTGTTTTGAATAAAGAATCACATTTGGTCAAATTATCTACATTTGTTGTAGTTGTTCAATTAATTTATATTGTAGATAACATAGTATGTGGTGTCACATACAGAAGATGATGTTATCAATACCTTATAAATTATAAACAGTAGCTCATGACCAAAATGGAAAGGAACAAACCATTGGAAGGTCATAGTGTAATTAGGAATTAGTTTATCTTGACTATATAATTACACTAATACACTTAGAGTGTATTGAGTAGGACCATTTGAGGTCGTTTCTTTTATACTGACTTTATAAAGGAACAAATACCTCAGTTATTATGGAAGTGTGTGCTCTTAATCCTAATATAATAACAAGCACATATATTTGATATTTATTTCTTTAATTTATCAATGGGTGAGATTTAGTTCGATGAATCAATAAGCTCGATAAGTTGGGAAATGATATCACTTATAGTGTGTGTTGTTGATTATAGAAGGAAACTGTGTCCTAGTAATCTAGGTTGATAATGTCCCCAAGATGAGGTCATAAAGATTGTCATGTTAAACCTTGCAGGTGGACTTAGTCCGACATGACGATAAGGTTGAGTGGTACTATTCTGGGATTAAGATATTAATTAAATGAGTTGTCAGTAACTCACTTAATTAGTGGACATTCGACATCTTAAACACAGGGAGACTAACACACTCATAATAAGAAGGAGCCCAAAAATGTAATTTGGGATTGGTGCGGTAGTTCAATAATAGTTCTCTAGTGGAATGAATTATTATTGATAAAATTAAGTTGTGTGTTCGGGACGAACACGGGATGCTTAATTTTATCGGGAGACCAAAACCAATTCCTCCTCTCGGTCCCTATCGTAGCCTTTTATTTATAGAGTACTATACCCACCTATACCCACCTTCTATACCCACCTAAAGGGGGCCGGCCAAGCTAGCTTGGGAACCAGCCTAAGCATAGTTTAGGGTGGCCGGCCCTAGCTTGAACCCAAGCTAGAGGGGGCCGGCCACATTAAATTAAAAATAATTTTAATTTTAATTTTTTATTATGTGAAAGATATAATTTATTACAGAGAATTAAAATTAAAATATCTCTCTTTAAAAGATCTACAAAAGATTAAAAGAAAGAGATTAAATCTCTTTCCTTATTTGTAGATTGGAAAGATATTTTATTTTTTCTTTTTGAAAAATTATTCACATGTTGAAAATTAAAATTATAAAAATTTATTTTTATCAACCATGAAGGGATTTTAAAAGGAAATTTTATTTTTTAAAATTTCCAAAGGCAAATAAGGAAGTTTTAATTGTTGATTGAAACTTGTCTAATTTGCTTCTCTTTGATGTGGCCGGCCAAGACATGTTGTTTTAAGAAATTTTGTTTAATTTTTATTAATTAATTCATGTCAAGGAAAATTAAGGAAATTTTATTGTAATTAAATTTCCTAAATTACCAAGGCCAAGGAATATAAAAGAAGGGGAGGGGGGTGCCTTCATGAGGGACAACCTCTATTATTTCTCTTCCTCTTTTCCTTGGTGTTGTGGCCGGCCATCATCCTCTCCCTCTCTTCCTCTTGTGGTGGCCGAATCCTTCATCTCCCTTGGAGCTCTTGCGGTGGCCGGATACTACTTGAAGAAGAAGAAGAAGAAGGAGAGAAAGCTTGCATCTTTTGGAGCTTGGTTGGTGTTTTGTTCTTCATCCTTGGTAAAGCTTCCTTGTTGTGGCCGAACCTAGCTAGGAGGAGAAGAAGGTGGTTGGTGGTTTCTCATCTCGGAAGATCGTTGCCCACACAACGTCCGAGGTTAGAAGAGGAATACGGTAGAAGATCAAGAGGTCTTTCTAGAAGGTATAACTAGTAATTTTTCCTTTCCGCATCATACTAGTTATTTATGGAAATAATATCAAATACAAGAGGCTTACGATTCTAGTATTTCGAATATGTTTTTCAATGTTGTGTTATTTTGTTTTATTTTTCCTTGTGATTTGATTGTTCTTTTCGGTTAACGTAAAGTTATTTTAGGAAATTTAATATTAGCTTTCCATAAAAGGTTTTGTCTAGTCGGTGGTGGTTGCTCCCATATCTAAGAAGGCCATGTGCCTCGCCACGTCAGTACTGGGAACCAATTATGGAAATTAATATTTAATGGAATTAATAACTTAAGGTGACTTGGGTCGAACGTGTTAAGTTCCGCAGGAGATCCAAGTCAAAACCTAAAAGAACAAATAGATTAAGTTTTGGATCAAACGTGTTAAGTCTCGCAGGCGATCCAAAATTTAATTTAAAAGAACACATGGTAGCTAGGAAAAGGTTCAGATCTTTGTACAAAATTTTTGTACAGTGGAACCTCTAGGTTTTCCGAGTAGCAACCAACAATTGGTATCAGAGCTAGGGTTTTGCCTCTGTGTATTTGGTATTAGTTTAATTATGCACATGTCATACATAATTTAGGCAGGTTAATAGTAGGATGTGCTAACTTTGTGGATGCAGGATCCAACTATTATGGCTTATAGTTTTTTATGTGTGTGATTGGACCCTTAGACATGTCAAGGGCAATTTATATGTGTGTGCATGATTGTATTATAAAATACAGCAGGAGCTGTATTTAGTTTTTATTAGGATTTTATTTTTGATCTAGTTACATGTACATTCCTTTTATGGAATATAGGATCGATGGATGTAAATTTTTATTTTATGTTCGATCTAGTTTACATGTACATTCCTTCGAGGAATATAGGATCAAAATTGTAAAATTCTATTTATGTCGCGGATCGAATCTTGCAAAGCGTGGAACCTTCTGAGGACCAGAGGCGCAACGGAACAAGGAGCAAGATGGATGCGACAGCTAGACCCGGTGGCGGTGGCCAAATATGGCAACAACTTGGGATGACAACACACGAAGGACAACCATAGATAAAAGCCATAATAGTTGAAAATTAGATTTTCTATTTATTACTTTTATATTGTGTTGTGTGTGCATGTTAGTATACATGTCTAGTAGGCTAGCATAGTTAAAATTCCTCATTTATAAATAACTAAGTGGGAGAGGGATTTTAAATAAATTCCACAGTCTCCATTACTGGTTTGTAAGTGATGCAAACAAGCTTGCGCGTTGGCTCTGAGTGCCTTCCTCCATATCGGATGAGCTTGTTTGTGGATCACTAGAACAAACTTCCATTTTGGATGACTATAGGAAGTTAATTAAGAGCGTGTGATCTTCCCCATCGGAAGGGGCACAATCTTATTAATGGACTTAGTGTCAAGTAGTGGTATACACTTAGGCACGTCTAATAGTATCCTCCCCATCGGAGTCACTGCTATTATTCGTGTGACCAAAGGATACCAACTATTAATTTTATTTGTCAAAAAGTTAGGTTGACAAGATAGTAAAATTAATGGGTTAAACCCTCCTTTTACAAATGCTGAATTTGTATACGTCCACACTATCGTGGCATACAACATTCGCGGTGTTTTAAGGTGTTGGTTAATTTAAAATAGTATTGTTTGAGGAATCAATATTATTCTAAATTTAGAGTTCTGACCAAAAGTTATTTGTGATTCTTAGGATGACTTTCAACCCACTGTCCATCATACTACAACAGAATAGACTTACTGGTCCTAACTATATAGATTGGAAAAGGAACCTGGACATTGTTCTTACTGCTGAAAGTTATAAGTTTGTACTGACTGAACCTTGTCCTGATGCACTCACTGGGGAATCTACCCAAGAGGAGATTGAATATCATAGGAAATGGGTAAAAGCAGATGAGATGTCGCGGTGTTACATTTTGGCTTCAATGTCAAATGTATTGCAACATCAGCATCAAGATTTACCAATAGCCTATGATATTATGAACAATCTCAAGGAACTCTTTGGTCATCAGGATCGAGCTTCTAGGCAAGAAGCCATGAGAAAGATAATGACAGCCACCATGCAAGAGGGTACTCCTGTGAGGGATCATATCCTAAAGATGATGACTTATCTAAACGAGATACAAATCCTTGGAGGAGAAATTGATGGGGAAACCCAGATCGATATGATCCTCCAAACACTACCTAGAAGTTTTGAGAAATTCCGCCTGAATTACAATATGAACAAAATGTTGGTTGCTATTCGGAAAACCTAGAGGTTCCACTATACAAAATTTTGTACAAAGGTCTGAACCTTTTCCTAGCTACCATGTGTTCTTTTAAATTAAATTTTGGATCGCCTACGGAACTTAACACGTTTGATCCAAAACTTAATCTATTCGTTCTTTTAGGTTTTGACTTAGGTCTCCTGCGGAACTTAACACGTTCAACCCAAATCACCTTAAGTTATTAATTCCATTAAATATTAATTTCCATAATTGGTTCCCAGTACTGACGTGGCGAGGCACATGGCCTTCTTGGATATGGGAGCAACCACCACCGACTAGACAAAACCTTTTATGGAAAGCTAATATTTAATTTCCTAAAATAACTTTAGGTTAACCGAAAAGAACAATCAAATCACAAGGAAAAAGAAAACAAAAGAACACAACATCGAAAACCATATTCGAAATACTAGAATCGCATGCCTCTTGTATTTGGTATTATTTCCAAAAATAACTAGTATGATGCGGAAAGGAAAAAAAAATACTAGTTATACCTTTTAGAAAAACCTCTTGATCTTCTACCGTATTCCTCTTCTAACCTCGGACGTTGTGTGGGCAACGATCTTCCGAGAAGAGAAACCACCAAAGCACCTTCTCCTTTCTTCAAATTTCGGCCAAGCACAAAGCTTCCAAAAGATGAAGATCTTTTCCACCAACCAAGCTCCAAGGGATACAAGCTTTCTCTTCTTCTTCTTCTTCTCCAAGTAGTATCTGGCCACCACAAGAGAAGGTTCGGCCACCACCAAGAGGAAGAGAGGAGGAGAGGTTGGCCGGCCACAACACCAAGGAAAAGAGGAAGAAAAATAGAATAGAGTCGTTAGCCTTGAAGCCTCCTCTACCCCCTCTTTTATAATCCTTGGTCTTGGTAAATAAGGAAATTTAATTAAAAACTTCCTTAATTCTTTTGCCATGAAAAGGAAAAATTTATTTAATTAAAAACAATTTTCCTTTTCTCAATTTACATGGCCGGCCACACCAAAGCTACAAACAAGGAGAGTTTTAATTAATTAAAACTTCCTAATTTGTCTCCAGAAATTTATAAAATTTCTTCAATAATTTAATCCCTTCATGATTGGTTTATAAAAAGGAAATTTAATAAATTAAAATCTTTCTTTTAAACATGTGGATAAAAAGAAAGTTATCTCTAAAAATTAAAATCTCTTTTAATCTACAAATAAGGAAAGATATCAAATCTTTTCTCAATCTTTTGTAGAAACTAATAAAAGAGAATTATTAATTTTTAAACTTTCTTTTAAATCATGAACATGGTCAAAAGGAAAGTTTTCTTAAAATTTAAAATCCTCCTTTAATCAACAAATAAGGAAAGATTTCAAATTTTAAACTCTCTTTTAAACATGTAGATGATTTACAAATAAGGAAAGTTTTTACCAAAAATTAAAACTATCCTTTTAATCTACAAATAAGGAAAGAGATTAATCTCTTCTCTTAATCTTTTGTAGAAAGTTATAAAAGGAAATTTTTAATTTTTAAACTCTCTTTTAAAATCATGATATCCACATAAGAAATAATTTTAATAAAAATCCTTTTAATATTCTAGTGGTCGGCCACCTAAGCTTGGGACCCAAGCTTTGGCCGGCCACCTACATGACTCATCCACTTGGTCTTGGCCGGCCCTAGCTTGGGTTCCAAGCTAGCTTGGCCGGCCCCATTGGATGGGTAAGAAGGTGGGTATGCGGTGGGTATAAATCTCTATATACTAGAGGCTACGATAGGAACCGAGAGGAGGAATTGGTTTTGGTCTCCCGATGAAATTAAGCATCCCGTGTTCGCCCCGAACACACAACTTAATTTCATCAATAATAATTCATTCCACTAAAGAACTATTATTGAACTACCGCACCAATCCCAAATTATATTTTGGGCTCCTTCTTATTATGAGTGTGTTAGTCTCCTTGTGTTTAAGATAACAAATGTCCACTAATTAAGTAAGTTACTGACAACTCACTTAATTAATATCTAGCTCCAAGAGTAGTACCACTCAACTTCATCGTCATGTCGGACTAAGTCCACCTGCAGGGTTTAACATGACAATCCTTATGAGCTCCTCTTGGGACATTCTCAACCTAGATCACTAGGACACGCTTCCTTCTATAATCAACAACACACTATAAGTGATATCATTTCCCAACTTATCGGGCTTATTGATTCATCGAACTAAATCTCACCCATTGATAAATTAAAGAAATAAATATCAAATATATGTGCTTGTTATTATATTAGGATTAAGAGCACACACTTCCATAATAACTGAGGTCTTTGTTTCTTTATAAAGTCAGTATAAAAGAAACGACCTCTAATGGTCCTACTCAATACACTCTAAGTGTACTAGTGTAATTATATAGTTAAGATAAACTAATAGCTAATTACACTACGACCTTCCAATGGTTTGTTCCTTTCCATCATGGTCGTGAGCTACTGTTTATAATTTATAAGGTACTAATAACATGATCCTCTGTGTGTGACACCACACACCATGTTATCTACAATATAAATTAATTGAACAACTACATTTATCATAAATGTAAACATTTGACCAATGTAATTCTTATTTCTAGATAAATGTTTATACCAAAAGCTAGGCTTTTAGTATACACTCTAACACAAAAGGGTATATTCATTGGCGGAACTACTGACAGAACTTCAGGCAGCAGAAGGTTTATTTCGTCACAATTCTCATATTCACTATGCTGAAAATGGTTCTACTTCTAAACCGAAAGGAAAGAAGAAGAAGAAACAAGTTGGTTCAGCAAAGAAAGTGAATAAATCTCAGAGTACGGGACCTAAAGCTGGAGTGAAGAAGCCGAAGGGCAAGTGCTTCATCTGCAAGCAGTCAGGGCATTGGAAGGCGGACTGTCCTCGTAGGAATCAGAACAACAAAGGTATATCTCATGCTCTAGTTGTTGAAACATGTTTAGCGGTGTTATCTACCAGCACCTGGTGTGTAGATACGGGAGCCACTGATCATGTCTGCAATTCCTTGCAGGGGTTCCAGGAAACCCGACGACTATCTGAAGGAGAGATTACTGTCTACATGGGCAATGCTACTAAGGTGGCGGCTGTTGCAGTGAGAGATGCCTATTTATCTTTTAATAGAAATAGAAATTTGGTTTTAAGAAATTATCTTTATGTACCCAGTTTTAGAAAGAATTTAATTTCAGTTTCTAAACTGTTTTTGGATGGATATTCAGTTTCATTTAGTAACGATGTAGTTATTAAGAGAAATAAAGTGATTATCTATTCTGGTGCATTAGTTGGCAATTTGTATACTTTAAATCCAATTTCTCCCACAAAGCAAAACATGGAAATTTATAATTCATCTTCTAACTCTAATAAGAGAAAAGAACCTTCGGAAATGAACCAAACATATCTTTGGCATCTAAGGCTTGGTCATATTAACTTAAGTAGGATTCAGAGGCTTATGGCCGATGGACTTTTGAGTTCATTAGAGTTGGAAAATTTTCCAACTTGTGAATCTTGCTTGGAAGGTAAAATGACCAAGAGGCCTTTCAAAGCCAAGGGGTATAGAGCCAAAGAAGTGTTAGAATTGGTTCATTCTGATTTGTGTGGTCCTATGTCTGTCTAGGCAAGAGGAGGTTTTGAATATTTTGTCTCTTTTATAGATGATTATTCAAGATACGGATACATTTACCTAATGCGCCGTAAGTCCGAGTGCTTTGATAAGTTCAAAGAGTACAAGGCTGATGTAGAGAAACGACTAGGTAAAAGTATCAAGACACTACGCTCTGATCGTGGTGGCGAATACCTCTTAGGAGAGTTTAGGAATTACTTATCAGAGGCCGGGATTCAATCCCAATTGTCCGCACCTGGTACACCCCAACAGAATGGTGTGGCAGAACGAAGGAATAGGACTCTTATGGAGATGGTTAGATCGATGATGAGTTATTCAGAATTACCAAATTCATTTTGGGGATATGCACTGGAAACAACAGTGTACATTCTGAACTTAGTACCTTCTAAATCAGTTTCTTCTACTCCCACAGAATTGTGGAATGGGCGAAAGCCCAGTCTAAGACATATTCGGATTTGGGGTAGTCCAGCACATGTGCTGAAACCAGATGCTGATAAGTTAGAATCTCGTACAGAAGTTCGCATGTTTGTAGGGTATCCCAAAGGAACGAAAGGTGGTTTATTTTATAGTCCTAAAGACCAGAAGGTCATTGTGAGCACCAATGCCCAGTTTTTAGAAGAAGACTATATAATGGATCACAAGCCTAGTAGCAAAGTTGTTTTAGAAGAACTTAGAGAGGACACGTCTACTTCAGTACCAACAGTACAAGATGAAGTACCACAAGAGACTGCAACACGTGTCACACATGATACACAACCACAGACAGTGCCTCGTCGTAGTGGGAGGGTTGTAAGGCAGCCTGAAAGATTCATATTTTTGGGAGAGTCTTCGGACTTGATCCCGGGTAAACATGAACCTGATCCACGAACATATGACGAAGCACTCCAAGATATAGATGCAGCATCTTGGCAAAAGGCAATGAATTCTAAAATAGAGTCTATGCACTCTAATAAGGTCTGGGAGCTCGTAGAACCACCTGATGGTGTAAAATCCGTTGGATGCAAGTGGATCTACAAAAGGAAAAGAGGGACAGACGGAAAGGTAGAAACCTTCAAAGCTAGGCTTGTTGCGAAAGGGTACACTCAGAAAGAGGGAATCGATTATGAGGAGACCTTTTCACCGGTAGTCATGCTTAAGTCTATCCGGATACTCTTATCCATTGCTGCTCATATGGATTATGAGATTTGGAAAATGGATGTCAAGATAACTTTCCTTAATGGAAGTCTTGAAGAGAACATCCATATGAAGCAACCAGAAGGGTTTATTGAAAAAGGCAAAGAGCATCTAGTGTGCAAGCTCAATCGGTCCATTTATGGACTGAAGTAAGCTTCAAGGTCTTGGAACATCCGGTATAATGAAGTAATCCAGTCATATGGATTTATTCAGTGTCCGGATGAGTCTTGTGTATACAAGAAGTGTAACGGAAACGTGGTGGTATTTCTTGTACTATACGTAGATGATATTTTGTTAATTGGCAACAATGTCAAGGTATTATCAGACGTAAGGGTATGGTTGTCCAAAGAATTTGATATGAAGGACTTAGGAGAGTGTGCACACATTCTTGGGATCAAAGTAATAAGGGATCGCAAGAAAAGAATGTTGTGTCTGTCCCAAGCTTCATATATAGATACGATCCTTGCTCGTTTTAGCATGCAGGATTCCAAGAAAGGTTTCTTACCTTTTAGGCATGTAGTAGCTCTATCTAAAGAGATGTATCCAAAGACATCAAAGGAGATAGAGGACATGAAAGCAGTTCCTTATGCTTGAGGGAAGCCTAATGTATGCAATGCTATATACGAGACCGAATATCTGTTCATGGGCATGGTTAGCAGATATCGAGTAATCTGGACAAGGACATTGGACTGCGGTAAAGCATATATTAAAGTATCCGAGAAGGACTAGAGATTATATGCTAGTTTACCAAGCAGACGATCCGCTCCCTGTGGGTTACACTGATTTCCAATCGGATAGGGACAACATTAAGTCTACATCAGCTATGTGTTTACTTTAGGAGGTGGAGCCATTTCATGGAGGAGTGTTAAGCGAATGCGTTTTGGACTCAACCATGGAAGTCGAGTATATAGCAGCCTCCGAGGCAGCTAAAGAAGCGGTATGGCTCGGGAACTTTCTAATGGACTTAGATGTGATTCTGGTTTGCCCAAAATCATCACAATTTATTGTGATAATAGCGATTGCAAACTCGAAGGAACCACGAGCTCATAAGGCAAGTAAACATATAGAGAGCAAGTACCACCTGATACGAGATATCGTGAAGCGAGGAGAAGTTGTCATCGCCAAGATTGCATCAGCGGATAACCTGGCAGATCCTTTCACTAAGGCCCTTCCGGCGAAAGCTTTTGATCGGCATGTGGAGGGAATGGGAATCAGATGTATGGTAGAAGAAATGACAGCTTAGTCATTAGTATAAGTGGGAGATTGTTGGAGTGTATACTAAAAGCCTAAGCTTTTGTAAACATTTGTTTTGAATAAAGAATCACATTTGGTCAAATTATCTACATTTGTTGTAGTTGTTCAATTAATTTATATTGTAGATAACATAGTATGTGGTGTCACATACAGAAGATGATGTTATCAATACCTTATAAATTATAAACAGTAGCTCATGACCAAAATAGAAAGGAACAAACCATTGGAAGGTCATAGTGTAATTAGGAATTAGTTTATCTTGACTATATAATTACACTAGTACACTTAGAGTGTATTGATTAGGACCATTTGAGGTCGTTTCTTTTATACTGACTTTATAAAGGAACAAATACCTCAGTTATTAGGGAAGTGTGTGCTCTTAATCCTAATATAATAACAAGCACATATATTTGATATTTATTTCTTTAATTTATCAATGGGTGAGATTTAGTTCGATGAATCAATAAGCTCGATAAGTTGGGAAATGATATCACTTATAGTGTGTGTTGTTGATTATAGAAGGAAACTGTGTCCTAGTAATCTAGGTTGATAATGTCCCCAAGATGAGGTCATAAAGATTGTCATGTTAAACCTTGCAGGTGGACTTAGTCCGACATGACGATAAGGTTGAGTGATACTATTCTTGGATTAAGATATTAATTAAATGAGTTGTCAGTAACTCACTTAATTAGTGGACATTCGACATCTTAAACACAGGGAGACTAACACACTCATAATAAGAAGGAGCCCAAAAATGTAATTTGGGATTGGTGCGGTAGTTCAATAATAGTTCTCTAGTGGAATGAATTATTATTGATAAAATTAAGTTGTGTGTTCGGGGCGAACACGGGATGCTTAATTTTATCGAGAGACCAAAACCAATTCCTCCTCTCGGTCCCTATCGTAGCCTCTTATTTATAGAGTACTATACCCACCTATACCCACCTTCTATACCCACCTAAAGGGGGCCGGCCAAGTTAGCTTGGGAACCAAGCTAGGGCCGGCCTAAGCATAGTTTAGGGTGGCCGGCCCTAGCTAGAACCCAAGCTAGAGGGGGCCGGCCACATTAAATTAAAAAGAATTTTAATTTTAATTTTTTATTATGTGAAAGATATAATTTATTACAGAGAATTAAAATTAAAATATCTCTCTTTAAAAGATCTACAAAAGATTAAAAGAAAGAGATTAAATCTCTTTCCTTATTTGTAGATTAGAAAGATATTTTATTTTTTATTTTTGAAAAATTATTCACATGTTGAAAATTAAAATTATAGAAATTTATTTTTATCAACCATGAAGGGATTTTAAAAGGAAATTTTATTTTTTAAAATTTCCAAAGGCAAATAAGGAAGTTTTAATTGTTGATTGAAACTTGTCTAATTTGCTTCTCTTTGATGTGGCCGGCCAAGACATGTTGTTTTAAGAAATTTTGTTTAATTTTTCTTAATTAATTCATGTCAAGGAAAATTAAGGAAATTTTATTGTAATTAAATTTCCTAAATTACCAAGGCCAAGGAATATAAAAGAAGGGGAGGGGGTGCCTTCATGAGGGACAACCTCTATTATTTCTCTTCCTCTTTTCCTTGGTGTTGTGGCCGGCCATCATCCTCTCCCTCTCTTCCTCTTGTGGTGGCCGAATCCTTCATCTCCCTTGGAGCTCTTGCGGTGGCCGGATACTACTTGAAGAAGAAGAAGAAGAAGAAGAAGGAGAGAAAGCTTGCATCTCTTGGAGCTTGGTTGGTGTTTTGTTCTTCATCCTTGGTAAAGCTTCCTTGTTGTGGCCGAACCTAGCTAGGAGGAGAAGAAGGTGGTTGGTGGTTTCTCATCTCGGAAGATCGTTGCCCACACAACGTCCGAGGTTAGAAGAGGAATACGGTAGAAGATCAAGAGGTCTTTCTAGAAGGTATAACTAGTAATTTTTCCTTTCCGCATCATACTAGTTATTTATGGAAATAATACCAAATACAAGAGGCTTACGATTCTAGTATTTCGAATATGTTTTTTGATGTTGTGTTCTTTTGTTTTATTTTTCCTTGTGATTTGATTGTTCTTTTCGGTTAACGTAAAGTTATTTTAGGAAATTAAATATTAGCTTTCCATAAAAGGTTTTGTCTAGTCGGTGGTGGTTGCTCCCATATCTAAGAAGGCCATGTGCCTCGCCACGTCAGTACTGGGAACCAATTATGGAAATTAATATTTAATGGAATTAATAACTTAAGGTGACTTGAGTCGAACGTGTTAAGTTCCGCAGGAGATCCAAGTCAAAACCTAAAAGAACAAATAGATTAAGTTTTGGATCAAACGTGTTAAGTTCCGCTGGCGATCCAAAATTTAATTTAAAAGAACACATGGTAGCTAGGAAAAGGTTCAGACCTTTGTACAAAATTTTTGTACAGTGGAACCTCTAGGTTTTCCGAGTAGCAACCAACAGTTACCAGCTGTCCCTTTTGTCCCTTTGCGCTTCTTGCATGTTCCCGAGCCGAGCGGACCAGCCGCTCGGCGCTCAGGATCTCTGGGAATGCGCGTACCTCGGACCAGGTGGAGAAGCCTTGCTCGTGTGCTCGGATGGGATTGTGCCTTATTATCCTGTGGCTCAGCCGAGCGGTCTGTCCGCTCGGCCCCAAGACTCTGTTACCTTGGAGCGTCGGAAACTCGACTCCTGGTCGGGCTATCTTTCGTCCGGCCAGAGAGCCTCTCGGCCGACTGCTCGATCGGCCGAATGCTCGGTCGGCCCCGCCAGACCGCTCGGCATGACCTCCGGGTTGACCCTCTTGACCCTTAACCTTCACGTGTCGTTGACCTCCCGCCAACAAGGGTCCCCCATCCTTACCACCGGATAACATGCCTCCCCCTCAAGTCTAGTCGAAGGAGGCGCTGAGTCTGTCTGACTGGACTATGAGTTTGGCCAAGCGACAGCCGTCCTGCCCTTCTGAAAGTGTACCACCGCTCGGTTACTATGGGGTCAAATATCGTCGGTCCGCTAATTGCCGAGGGCTGCCCAACTGGCCTGTGATGATGTCCATTGGATCTTCTCGAAATACGTGTAAATCTCCGCCATTATGGTTGAGCACGCGAGTTCTGCCCCGTGATGGGCTCATTAAATGCTTTCCTCTGACCGAGTGCCACGTGGCACTTTCGACGTCATTGCACGGCCGCCTCCTTACGCCCAACGCGACGTTCATCGGTTTGAAATGGATGGTTGGATGCGGACCTCGGGTTATGTGACCTGCATCCGACGGCTCGGGCGGGTCGAGCCCATCCTTATAAAGCTCTCGTCGCCGTCTTCCGCCGCACCTTTGCCTTCGCGTGCTCAGAAGCCTCTCCCTGCGCCCCTCGCTCCAGTGACCTTGTTCCCTGGCACTCCGGCAACCCCTCACCCTTTTCCTTCGATTATTGTTTCTGTAAGGTTCTTCTGCCTTTCTCTTTTGGTTCCCGTGTTGTCATTCTTGGTCGCGCTCGTCTTTCGGTTACTATTTCGCTATTCTTCTCGCTTGCGCCTTCGCTTTTCCTTTCGACTTCTACATCCTCCGTTGTTCCGCCGATGGAAAGCTCTTCTCAGCCCGCGGACCTCGCTCTCGGCCCATTGTATACCACTATGGAGTCGCGGTTCGATCGGCGTGATGTCGAGAGCCTGATAAACGCCTTTGATATCCCTTCAGATTTTGAATTGATTTTACCTTCACCTTCCGCTCGGCCGCACAAACCTCCGAGCGGCGCCTTTTGTCTTTTCCGCGACCAATTCGTAGCCGGTCTGCGGTTTCCCCTCCACCCCTTCATCGTTGAAGTTTGTAACTTTTTTGGCATTCCACTCGCCCAATTGGTTCCCAACACTTTTCGCCTCCTGTGCGGAGTTGTGGTCTTATTTAAGATACACAACATTCCCCTCCGCCCGTAGGTCTTCTATTATTTTTATTATCCCAAGTAGTCCGAGCCGGGCACTTATTTGTTTCAAGCTCGGCCCGGCTTAGTCTTTTTTAATAAGCTACCCTCTTCCAACAAACATTGGAAAGAGAACTTTTTCTTCCTTCGTATTCCCCGGCGGCTCCCCTTCCGTACGAAATGGCAGGTCGGACCACCCATCTCCCCCGAGCTGAAGAAATATAAGACCCGACCGGACTACCTTCACGCAGCGAATCTGCTAGCTGGTCTGAAGCTCGACATCAACAAGCTCCTACCTGAAGGAGTGATGTATATATTCGGTTTAAGTCCGAGCCGGACCCCGCTCCCGAGCAGCTTTGGTAAGAACTTCACTTGTACATTTGCCTTGAGTTCTAACTGATTTCTTTCTCCTTTCCTTGCAGCGAACGTCGTAATGGAGTCTGTGCTGTTCGGGATCTTGAAAAAGAAAGCGGCCGCGCTCGAAGCGGCAGCGGCCAAGGAAATGGAGCAGTTGGGCATTGCTCCGGTCGGCTCTCACGAGGATGAGAGTGAAGCGCAGGCAGGGGAGTCGGCCGCTCAGGCTTCGCCTGTGGATGCGGCTGGCGATGCAACTCTTAGCAAGGAACCGACCGTTCGGGAGGAAGACTCCGAACCGAAGGACGAGCTCCCGCTTGACAGGAAAAGACGTCGTGTTGAGAAGCCTCTCCGTTCGGCAACCTCCGCAGGGCAAGCGTCCGAGCGGACGGGCGCCACATCTCAACGCGGCCAAGCGCCATCGGTCGAGGCGCTCTCCTCCGACCGGACCCCCTCTCAACTGGATGCGCCCGCGGTCCCCATCGAAGCGGTGCTGGTCTGCTCTCTACTTCCTGTACCGTGCTAAGTCCGTCGCTCGGGCAATATGTCTACAATGTCCAGCCTGGCTTCCGATCCCTCGGCGGCTGCTCACACGAATCCGGGCCGGCGCCGCACTATTAGGGCCACCCTGCACCTCCCCACTGAGGCGTTTATGGCCGAGTCCGCTCAGCCGACTGCTCCTGAACATGTGATCACCATCAATGGGCCCCTTGCTGAGATGTGGGCGGACGCCCGGGCCCGTGTGGCCATGATTCCGCTCGACAAGCTGGCTGACAGTCACATACAACAATCCACAGGGGTAAGCTTTATTTCTGCTCTTTTTTGTAGCCTTTCCGGTCGGCCTTTTAACATTTTTGTGTATCAGAGACGGGTGGAAGACATTGCTGTCGCCAACCGCTTGGCAATGGTGGAGGAGGAATTGAAAAGGCTGAAGAGTCCGAGTGGCCCGTCTTCTTCTCGAGGCCCTTCTTATGCTGAGCTGCAGAAGGAGCTCGCAAAAACCAAGGACCTGTCAGAGGCCGAGAGGAAGAAGACGGTCGACCAGGCATACATGCTGGACCAGCTTGATAAGCAGGTCAAAACTTATGACCGCAAGATTGAGCTCGCCACCACTCGGAAGAACACCGCTATCGAGGATCTGGATAAAAAGAATGTGGAAGCCTCGCCATCTGCGCGGGGTCCTCTCGGTGGTTGATAGTTGAAAGGCGGCTTCTGTTCGGCTTGAGCTGGTGGCTCGGCTGGTGCTTCCTTTTTCCTCGCCATCTGCGCTTCTTCCACGTTGATGTACATGTTGGCCTTGTTCAACATGTGGTCGTAGCTGCGAGGTGGCTTTCTAATGAGCGAACGGAAGAACTCACCGTCCACAAGCCCCTGTGTGAACGCATTCATCATAGTTTCCGAGGTGACCGTCGGGATATCCATGGCCACCTGGTTGAAGCGTTGGATGTAAGCTCGGAGCGACTCCCTTGCCCCTTGCTTGATGGCGAATAGAATGACGCTAGTGTTCTGATAGCGTCTGCTGCTCGGGAAGTGGTGGAGAAAGGCCGTGCGGAACTCTTTGAAGCTTGTGATGGATCCGTCCGGCAACCTCCGGAACCATCGTTGCGCCGATCCCGAGAGGGTGGTGAGGAACACTCGGCACTTCACCCCTTCTGTATATTGATGTAAAGTGACGTTGTTGTCGAACTTACCCAGATGGTCGTCTGGGTCAGTAGTCCCGTTGTATTCCCAGATCGCCGGGGGCGCGTAATGCCTTGGTAGTGGATCGCACAGGATGGCCTCGAAGAATTGTCTGTTGATCCGCTCGGGAGACGAGTTTGTCTGTGGTGCCTTTCCCTTTCTTTTGTCCCGCGTAGGGGCTTCGTCTGACGAAGATCCTCGGTCGAGGTTGGCCTGAGCAACTTCTGACGGCGTTGGGAATAAAGCCCGATGGAACGGTATCGGGGCGGGCGGAGCTTCCATCTGTGTGCCGGTCGGACCTTTGTTCTGTCCCCATATTGAGAGCTGCTCCGGCCGGTCGTCTGGTGCCGCCCGACCGCCTGATGCCGACGTTTCCTGTTGTGCTAATCAATCGGCTTGAGCCTTTTGCTGCTGCTCGACTATCTTGGTTGCCCGCACTTGGATGAGCGCGTCTAATTCTTCGGGGGAGAGCGTCACCATGAGTTGGCGTCCAGCTTCTTCCATCGTCTCTGCACGGATTCAGGAGCATTTCCATAGACGGCGCCAATTTAATCCTGTCTGAGCGATGAGTCGATGGACATTGGGGACGTGACGCTCTCCGCTATCTTCTGCTGATGATATGGATCTCCGGTGAACCTGCAAAGAAGCCGACCCGGGAGGGGTTTCCCTGCGACGACCCTCCGACGCTCAAGTCAGGCAGCGAAGAAGAAGAGCAAAGTAACGCTACTGTGGCTACAGTGATCAAGATTGCATACCTCCGTCGAAGTCTGGGGGTCCTTATATAGGAGCCCGGGGAGGCGCGGGCATGCTTCTCGATGCGTGCACACTTCCCCAAACATACCTCAGTAGGGTTGTGTCAGAAAAGCATGCCTGACTCCATTCCGTAATTGTCCGAGCATATCCCGGATGTGACGGTGGAAATTTCCACCGTACGATAATCTGTCCGCTCCGGCCGTCGACCATGCTGTTTGTCGGCTGCAGGTGTCTCGAGGATGATGTTACCAGCTATCCCTTTTGTCCTTTTGCGCCTCTTGCCTGTTCCCGAGCCGAGCGGACTAGCCGCTCGGCGCTCATGATCTCCAGGAATGCGCGTACCTCGGACCGGGTGGAGAAGCCCTGCTCGTGTGCTCGGATGGGATTGCGCCTTGTTATCCTGTGGCTCAGTCGAGCGGCCTGTCCGCTCGGCCCCAAGACTCTGTTACCTTGGAGCGTCGGAAACTCGACTCCTGGTCGGGCTGTCTTTCGTCCGGCCTGGGAGCCTCCCGGCCGGCTGCTCGATCGGCCGAATGCTCGGTCGGCCCGCCAGTCCGCTCGACATGACCTCGGGGTTGACCCTCTTGACCCTTGACCTCCACGTGTCATTGACCTCCCGCCAACAAGGGTCCCCCATCCTTACCACCGGATCATAGTCCAGTCAGTCGGACTCAACGCCTCCTTCGACTGACTGGCGGGCCCAAAAACAAGTCCAAAGTCCCCTAAACAAACATCTAGTTAACCATAACATGTTGGTTCATCGTGCCTAGCATCCGGTCACCCTTGACCTGCTAGGACTCGCTCACCAAGTGTCCGGTCAATCCCTTTGACCCACTTGGACTTTTCTCCTCGTGCCAAGTATCCGGTCAATCCCTTTGACCTACTTGGTCTTTCCAACACCAAATGCCCGATCAACCTTGATCCATCTGGATTTCCTCGTGCCTGGTTTCACTCACCAGGGCTTTCCCAATTGCCTAGCTTCACTCACCAGGACTTTCCATTGCCTAGTTTCACTCACTAGGACTTCCCTTCTGCCTGGCTTCACTCACCAGGACTTTCCATTGCCTAGCTTCACTCACTAGGACTTCCCTTCTGCCTGGCTTCACTCACCAGGACTTTCCTTTTGCCTAGCTTCACTCACTAGGACTTTCACCTGGCTTCACTCACCAGGACTTTCCATTGACTAGCTTCACTCACTAGGACTTCCCTTCTGCCTGGCTTCACTCACCAGGACTTTCCTTTTGCCTAGCTTCACTCACTAGGACTTCCCTTCTGCCTGGCTTCACTCACCAGGACTTTCCTTTTGCCTAGCTTCACTCACTAGGACTTTCACCTGGCTTCACTCACCAAAATTTCCTTCTGCCTAGCTTCACTCACTAGGTCTTTCACCTGGCTTCACTCACTAGGATTTCCATCTGCCTAGATTCACTCACTAGGTCTTTCACCTGGCTTCAATCACCAGGATTTCCATCTGCCTAGCTTCACTCACTAGGTCTTTCACTTGGCTTCACTCACCAGGATTTCCAGTCAAGTATCCAGTCAACCTTGACCTACTTGACTCTCCTTCACAATCTTCCCACATGAACAATTGCACCTGCAATCTTCATGTGTTGTCTACATGTATTGTCAAACATCGAAAGCCAAACATCAAGACTCGAGCTTGACTCAATTCAAGCTCAGTCAACCAGGTCAACCTTGACCTAGGGATATTGCACCAACAAACTTGTCCTAAGATGACCTCAAAAGAGGTCAGATCATGTTTGCAAAATACTTTATGCTAAACTATAATAGCAAATCATGATCCACTTTATGATTTCAAATGGAATCTGTATCATATTTACAAATACTAAATGCTAAACAGCAGTAGTAAATGATGATCTCACAGTCAAAGTGTTAAACAAACATATAAATTCCCATTAATGTTTTAAACTTTAAGTACGTATAATAATCAAAACAAAATATTTGTCTTTATTATCAAATATAGAGCGATAAGATAAATACAGACTCCCACTAGATGAGTTCTTCTTCCATAAGAAGGACTTTTATATCCACAACATGCGCATGAAACACCTTAGGCACAAAGCCTTTGGTGAGTGAATCGACCAACATGGAATCTGTACTGATCTGCTCTACCATAATCTGATAACTCTGAACTCTTTCTTTAACCATTAGAAACTTGATGTCGATGTGCTTGGACTTTGATGAACTGCGGTTGTTCTTGGCATAAAGTTTTGCGGCTTTATTATCACAGTAGATTCTCAGTGGCCTGTCAATGTCATCAATGATCTGTAATGCTATAATAAAGTTTCACAGCCAAATCCCTTGATTGGATGCTTCATAGCATGCTACCAACTCTGCCTCCATAGTAGAAGTGGCTACTACCGTCTGCTTGACGCTCTTCTAAGATATAACTCCTCCATCAATCATGAAAATATAGCTTGAAGTAGATCTTCGCTATCCAAGCATCCAACAAAATCAGAGTCTGAATATCCAATTACCTCTAGATGATCTGATCTCCGATATGTGAGCATATGTCCTTTAGTTCTTTGCAAATACCATATCACTCTCTTTACCGCTTTCCAGTGTGAGGGCCCTAGGTTACTAGTATATCTGCCTAACATCCCCACTATAAATGTTATATCTGGTCGAGTACAAACTTGTGCATATATGAGACTTCCCATTGCTGACGAATATGGGAATTACTCCATCTCCTTTATTTCAAGTTCAAACCGTGGACACTGCTGTAAGCTGAACTTGTCACCTCTTGACACAGGTGTGTCACTGGGTGTACAGTTCTGCATACTATACCTTATAAGCACCTTTTCAATATAGGCCTGTTGTGAAAGTCCAAGAATGCTTATTGAACAATCACGATAGATTTGTATGCATGCCTAAAACAAAGGATGCTTCACCAAGATCTTTCATTTCAAAATTACCAGATAGAAATGACTTAGTTTGAAGCAGCAGATCCTTATTATTGCTCGCAAGCAATATATCATCCACATACAAAAAAAAGTATAACAAACTTGCTCCCACTGAACTTGACATATATGCACTGATCAATGAGGTTCTCTTTAAATCCAAATGAGGTAACCACTTGATCAAATTTTCGGTACCACTGATGGGATGCCTGTTTTAAACGATAAATAGACTTCTTTAATCTACATACTAGGTGCTTTGAGTCTTTAGACTCAAAGTTCTCTGGTTGCACCATATATATAGACTCCTCTATGTCTCCATTAAGGAATGCAGTCTTTATGCCCATTTGATGTAGCTCCAAATCATAATGAGCTACAAGTGTCATGATTACCCTAAGGGAGTCTTTCATCAACACAGGTGAGAAAGTCTCCTTATAATCAATGTCTTCTTTCTGAGTGAATCCCTTGGCAACAAGAAGAGCCTTATACTTTTCGACATTGCCCCTTGAATCCCACTTGGTTTTAAATATCCATTTACATCCAATGGGTTTCTTTCCTTCAAGCAATTCGACAATTTCCCAAACATCATTATCCGCCATAGACTTCAACTCTTCTTGCATGGCGTTAATCTACCTTTCAAGGTTAGAGCATTGTTTGACTCTTGGAAAGATGTAGGATCACTCTCCAGCCCTATCTCAAAATCATGCTCTTAAAGATAAATATAATCATAAGAATTTGTGGTTCTCCATTCCCTTGTGGATCACCTTAAAGGTACTTGTGTTTGAGGTGGTTGAGGTACTTGCTCATCAATATGAGGCAATACTTCAATTTCAGTGGCAGGTTCCTCCAATTGCATTGGAGATGTCATAGGAATATCTTGGCATTTTATACCCTGATTTTATTACTCCCACTGTCCTCAATGAACTTGACATTTCTGTTTCGAAGAAGGATCTATTAGAGGGATCAAAAAATTTATACCCTCTTGACTTCTCAGAATGACCTATAAAATTGCAGCTAACTGTTCTTGAATCCAGTTTCCTTTTATTAGGTCTGTTAGGCCTAGCTTCAGCTAGACAACCTCAGATGTGTAAATGCTTAATGCTAGGCTTTCTACCCGTCCACATCTTGAATGAGGTTTTAGTTACTGCCTTACTAGGTCCTCTATTGAGTAGGTAAACTGTAGTCTTGAGTGTTTCACCCCACAAAGACTCTAGTAGAGAAGTGAAAGCCATCATACTTTTTACCATATCTTTTAGGGTTCGATTGTGATGCTCAGCTATACCATTATGATTGGATATACCAGACATGGTATATTGAGGCACAATCCCACACTTAGCAAGGTAGTTCATAAAATATCCCGGATGTTGTTCACCTAATCCATCATATCGACCGTAATATTCACCTCCACGATCGGATCAGACAACTTTAATTTTCTTACCTAGTTGAAGTTCAACTTCGATTTTGAAAATTTTGAACATGTCCAAAGATTGCGATTTCTCATGAATAAGGTACAGATAGCTAAATATGGAATAGTTATCTATGAAGCTAATAAAATATGTGTGTTCATTCCAAGATGTCTTAGGGAATGATCTACAAAGGTCCGTATGTATTAGCTCCAAAACATCACTACAACGGCTAGCCCCTTTATTTCTTTTGTTAGTGGTCTTCCCCTTAATACACTCTATGCAGACATCAAAGTATGACATGTCAAGGGAATCGAGAATTTCATGTGACATTAACCTTTCTAGGCATTGTTTTGATATATGTCCTAAATGTCTATGCCACAACACGGAAGAATTCTCGTTAGTCAATTTACGTTTGTACCTATGCTATGCATTATCACATTGTCAACTATAGGAGTAAAGGTGTTTAATTTATAAAGATTATCAACCAAGGAACTATTGCCAACCAACACTAAATTAAAGAAAATACTGAAAATTCTATTTCTAAATGAACAAGAATAACCTGATTTGTCCAAAAAAGAAATTAAAATTAAATTCCATCGAAAAGATGGTACAATAAATATATTTTCTAAATTTAGAAAAACATTGGTTCCTAAACAAAGCCTAAAAATACCAATCGACTCAACTTTAGCCTTCTTTCCATTTCCTGTATAGATGTATCTTTCACTATCAAGCGGAAGTCGGCTCCTGAAATAACCTTGCATAGTGACACTTATGTGAGTAGTAACACCTGTATCTATCCACCAAGTGTCAGTGGGTACAATAGCTAGATTGACTTCTGGACTAACAAAGTTGAGAAGTTTACCTTTCTTTATATGTCAATTAGCATACTTGAGGCAGTCTTTCTTCATATGACCTTTTTTCTTGCAAAAGAAACAAGTGAATTCCTTATCCTACTTCTTATACTCCTTATGACCATTGCCTCCAAAATCTGCAGTTTGCCTTCATGTTCCTTTGTTATTGATCCTTTTTCGTTTCTTGCTCGTACTTTGAGAACTAGATGCTAAGTGAGCACTCTCAGATGTCTCAATCTTTAGTCTCCATTCCTCTTGCATGCATTGGGCAATAAGCTCATTCAATGTCCACTTTTCCTTTTGAATATTATACGATATCTTAAAAGGAGTGAACCGTGTAAGTAGAGACATCAAGTCGAAATGCACTAACATACCCTCAGATATATCGAGTTTTAGTACTTTCAGACTAGTCGCTATATTGGACATCTACATAATATACTCCCTTATGTTTCTTTTACCATTATACCACATGGTTACCAACTTCGTAAAAAGTGTGGTAGTCTCAACCTTTTCATTTGAGGTGAATCGATCTGCTAATTGGTCCAGGAAACTCCTAGCATCTCCTCCCTCTGTTATTGAACCCTTTATTGGTGCCGGTATGGAAAGCTTCATGATATTTAGACATATGCGATTTGATTTCTCCCACAGCTGAAATTCAGCCCTATGCTCTATAGTGCTAGCACTGGTCAGAGGTGCGAGATGATCATTCCTTAATACATAGTCTAAGTCCATGTAGCCTAAGACTACGGTCACATATTCTTTCCATTCAGTAAAATTTGAACCAGTTAGTGTTGAGATATTATTAATGTTGACAGTTACAAATTGCACTGAAATTAAAGAAAGCAAGTTATTGAAGCTCACGATTTAACTAAAGCCAAAAACATATAAGTAATATAAAATTATGCAAAAAAATAAAATTTTAAATGCATATAAATGGGCTCTTTATGAGATACCTGTTGGAACCCCAAGGTTGTTTTGATGTGATTAATAAGTTAAGTTAGGTCTTGTGTTGTTTTAACCCTTGTGTCTAAGTGTGCAGGAGCTTAGGAGCACATGAAGTCGAGCGGAAGATGCGACTAGCGAGAAGGATGACACGAGGAGAGAGCCAACGGGCTCGGTGCATCCGAGGGACGAGGTGTCGTGGAAGAGTACATCGGCGGATGAGAAGGAAGCGTGAGGAGTTTCCGAGGAATGAAAAGCCGAAGCGGAAGATTGCTCGGGGAGCAAGAGACGCAGCTAGTGAGAAGCTCGGCACAGGAGAGAGCCGACGGGCTCGGTGCGTCCGAGGGACGAAGAGCTGCGAATGAGTACACTGGCAGACGAGAAGGAGACACGCGACGATTCCGAGGGACGAGAAGTCAGAACGGAAGCCTGCTCGAGAAGACCGGAAGTTGGGTTCGGGTGAGACCTATTCCGGATGGACGAGATCACCCAAGCAAGCGGAGCCGGAGCAGAAGACCTGGACCGAGGCGAGTTGAACCAGAGCAGAGAGCCTGGACCGAAAAAGTCAACTCTATCGACTTTCTTGGTCGGGCGCTCGGAACCATTCCGGGCGCCTGGACTTGGGTGATTATCCAGATCGCAGTCAAACACGATCTATGCGAGAAGGGATAAAGTTTTATCCCTTCCCAAGTGCCTAAAACCCTTCCCAAGTGCCTGGAACCCTTCCAGGTGCCCCAACCAAGGCTATAAATATAGCCTTGGTCCAAGAAGTTCAACAACTCAAACAATTAGCATTTCCAACACTTGTACGTTTTCTTTAGAGTTTAGCTTCTATTTTTCTGTGCGTCATTGCTGTAAGAGGCTTCTCCGCCTGAAGGAGATACTAGTATGACACATTCCTTGGATTAACAACCTCCCCGGTTGTAACCAAGTAAACCCTTTGCCTCCTCTTTTAATTTATTGCTTTTATTTATTTTATGCAAGTGTTATTATGAGAGTTCGAGAAGGGTAGTTTTCTTTTACTTTTGCAGGGCTATTCGACCCCCCTTCTAGCTGGCCAACACGATCCAACAAGTGGAATCAGAGCAAGGACGCCTCAGGAGGACTAACCGCCGACTGAAGCAATGAGATGGCCGGAATGAACATCTACCCACCAATGTTCGAGGGGGAGTTCGCTTTTTGGAAGCGATGAATGCAGGTTTATTTTAAAACTGATTTTAATATGTTATTAATAATGATGTATGGTTATGAAGCTCCAAAGGATACAAAAGGAGAAGAACTTGAGGAGCATCAATGGACTGACGAGCAACGCGATGAATTCATGACAAACAGTAAGGCTGAATCCCGCCTTCTGAGTGTACTACCTACCCAGGATCTTGAAAGAGTCGGAAAATACAAAAGTCTAAAAGAACTTTAGGAAAAGTTCTTGAAGCTATACGAAGAACCATTTGAAGCCGACTCCTCGATGTCCACCGAGCCGTCGTCAGAAGAATCCGAGACGGAGAAAATTGCCGGGACAACCCTAACAGCCAAATTCTATCTCGAGGACACAGAAAACTCATCCCAGATAAGCATCGATGAAGGGAGAGAGTCTTCGGAAGAAAGCAACTCAACAGGGGGAAAGTCGACATGGTAAGTCAGGTACGGTCTCTACCTCCTGACCAATTGCTTAATTCGGTTAAAGTACTATCGAAAAAAAATTTCGAGTTAAAAATTATATTATCGAAACATTTTTGCGAATTAGAAATTAAAAATAAAACAAAGAATAGTGAGTTTAAAGAAATTTTAGCAATAGATTGTCAATTAAAGAATCTCGACAAACTAACAAGAGAAAATGACATGTTAAACGAGCAAATACAATTTTCTACATGTTCAAAATTCCTGCTTTAAATTTGAGCAATTATGACAAACTAAAATGGGAATTTAAACATCACTAATCTAAACTGTGAATTAGACTTAGCGCTTTCAGCAAAAAAATTAAACAGCTAATTTCCTTATGAGATTTTGTCTAAGAAAGTGGTTGTTGCTCCAATAACAAAGAAGGCCTAGTGTCTCGCCACTGCCTAGAAGCCAAAATATTGAAATGAAATGTTTAATTAACTTTTTGATAAGGTATTAAAGTTAAAATTAAATAATGGTGTAGAAAGTCTTTCAAATATTTTTTTGGAAATAAAAAAAATTATTTTTTTTGCTTAGAAAAATTTTCTTGCTTAAGTTTTATGCTTAGAAAATTCTCAAAAATAATTTTGATTGCAAAAACTTAGAAATTTTTCAAAATATTTTTCATGCAAAATTGTCTAACTTAGATTTTTTTTAACTTAGAAATTTTCTTTGAGATTTTCTTTCACTTAGAAATACTTTCTAAAAATTATTGAAATAATTTTCAAAATTTTCTATGTTTTAACCCTTTGATTTTTCTTGGAACCCCGTTTTTTATGTGATCAAAGGGGGAGAAGAAAAAATATAAGTCTAGAGGAAGGTAGACCAATTTCTAATTTTTTCTACAATTTTTTTATCTGTTTTTGCACTTTATTGCAATATTAGTTATTTCATTTTTATGTCTATTTATCCTAACTTAACTTGGATTGCTCACATCAAAAAGGGGGAGATTGTTGGAACCCCAAGGTTATTTTGATGTGATCAATAAGTTAAGTTAGGTCCTATGTTTTTTAATCCTTGTGTCTAAGTGTGCAGGAGCTTAGGAGCACAGGAATTCGAGCGGAAGACGTGGCTAGCGAGAAGGACGACACGAGGAGAGATCCGACGGACTTGGTGCGTTCGAGGGACGAGGTGCCACGGAAGAGTACACCGGCGGACGAGAAGGAAGCATGTGGAGTTTCCGAGGGACGAGAAGTCGGAGCGGAAGATTGCTCGGGAAGCAAGAGACGCAGCTAGCGAGAAGGTCGGCACGGGAGAGAGCTGACGGGCTCTGTTCGTCCGAGGGACAAAGAGCTGCGGATGAGTACGCTGGCAGACGAGAAGGAGACACACGACGATTCTGAGGGAAGAGAAGCTGGAACGGAAGCCTGCTCGAGAAGGCCGGAAGTTGGGTTCGGGTGAGCCCTATTCCGGATGGCCGAGATCACCCAAGGAAGCGGAGCTGGAGCGGAAGACTCGGACCGAGGCGAGTTGAACCGGAGCAGAGAGCTCAGACCAAAAAAGTCAACTCTATTGACTTTCTTGGTTTGGGCGCTCGGAATCATTCCAAGCCCCCAGACCAGTCCGGGGTGCCCGGAACCCTTCTAGGCACCTGGACCTAGGTGATTATCCAGATCGTGGTCAAACGCGATCTATGCGAGAAGGGATAAAGTTTTATCCCCTCCTAGGTGCCTGGAACCCTTCCAGGCGCCCTGACCAAGGCTATAAATATAGCTTTGGTCCAAGAAGCTCTACAACTCAAGCAATTAGCATTTCCAACACTTGTACACGTTCTTTAGAGTTTAGCTTCTATTTTTCTGTGCGTTATTGCTGTAAGAGACTTTTCCGTCTGAAGGAGATACTAGTGCGACACATTCCTTGGATTAACAATGCCCCCGGTTATAACCAAGTAAACCCTTTGCCTCCTCTTTTAATTTATTGCTTTTATTTATTTTATGCAAGTGTTATTTTGAGAGTTCGAGAATGGTAGTTTTCTTTTACTTTTGTAGGGCTATTCAACCCCCCTTCTAGCCGACCAACGCGATCCAACAATACTAAGTACAACATAATGTGTCTTTCTTTGGGCCGATACATTATTTGTTAGCGATACTTTCTAATATAACTCAAACTTTAATTGGCCACATAATGCGTCTTCCTTTGGGCCGACCCATTATGCGCATAATATGATACTTTATATGAGTTATATTTTGGTCCATAGCTCACAACAACCTTAATCGGTCACATAATATGTCTTCTTTTGGGCCGACATATTTTGTGCATGATTTAAACAAAATAATATTTGGTTCCATAGTTGTAAGTTATCTTATGTATATATTTGACATAAAAGTAACATTCCTTTGGGTCGATTACTTTTAACATAGATATATATCTACCAATACAAAATGTACTAAACCTACCTAAGATGTCTTCGTTTGAGCCGACACATTAGTTCAACTTAGTGCCATATTGTGTAGATATACCCAAGAAAATACTAGGAACTTAATTCTAATAGAAATTACTTAATCAGTCTTAACAATATAAAATTATGTTTATTAATCGATTGTTACCTTATAGTAGTCGATTGGTATGATCCAATCGATTATCCTAATTGATTCGAAAGCCTACTATATGCTACTACATAATTATATATAAAACTCTTTAATTTTTTTTTTACGTTCTATAATTATAATTAAATAGTATTAAATTATTTAATACTATTTAATTTCTTAATTATTCGTGCATTAAAAATTTAATGCATATTTTTTATAACTTAAAAAAAAACTTAAAGTTTTGTTTTTTTTTCTCGTACTGTTTCTACGAAACACTCACACACTCACACTCACACACTCACTCACTCTCTCTCTCTCTCTCTCTCTCTCTCTCTCTCTCTCTCTATATATATATATATATATATATATATATATATATATATATTCATTATACTGTTTCAAGCGAAACCTTATATATAACTTTTAATCGATTAAAATGACAGTCGTGAGTTTAAGACGGAAAATCATCTAAAAAATTTTTTTTAATCAATTTCTATCGATGAAAGAGACTTATAAAAACTTAAGCTATATGAATTCTAGACAATCAAAATAAGAATTCGAATAGAAAAACAAAGAACATATGAGCATGAATCTTCGTTTCATCGAGAACATGACATAAGAAAGTAAATATTGTAATTACAAGGAACATGAATGCAGCGGAATTGTCATTATTCTTCGTGTAGAGCTCGTCGATCTAACAATCTTGCGGAAGAAGAAGAAGGTTGGCCTTCCGGAGGAATTAGGGTTGACGGCGCCGAATCCTCTTCGTCAATGGATAATGAAGAGACGTCTCAAAGATGTCCTAATACTCTGGGGACCAACCTATTATACGATATACATCTATTATCAGCTCATAGATAATAATAGATGTGAGACTATGAGTCTATATATATATTGAATATCTATTATCAACATATAGATGATAATAAATGCGGAACTAAAGGTTCTACATATACATGATCTACATCCAATAACCGAACCCAATAAACATACATTAGATCACTTTAAATGGTTCAGATTGTATTCACATATGCAACTTACAAATAATCTCACTTAATAGGGATAATTATATCCAATATGTAGATGGCAGTGGCTCATCGGAGGTTCGTCGGGCTAGAAGTGGCAAGTGACTCGTTGGGCTGGAGGTGGCAACAACTCGGCAGGCGATGGTTTGATCGGCTAGATGAGAGAAGATCGCACTGCCTTTTCTTTAATTAGATTTATTTTTTAAAATTTAAAATTTTAATTAAAACTTTATTTAATTGAATTAATAAACTCATACTGTAGTTAAAATAAACTAAATCTATCTAGTCAAAGGTTAACAAAATTATCCCCCAAAAGTTTCTAAAATAATAAAAATTCTGAGATATTATCTGAATTTATTTATTTATATATATCATCATTAATAAAAATATTATTATTATATATATTTTTATTTTATTTTATTAGTTGATTAACAAATACTAAATTATATATTGAAAATTTCAAATAAATAATTTTTTTATTATATTGTCTAAATCAAACAATATTAAATTTTATGTAATTATCAACCACATAATCAAAGTGGTGCCGGATAGCGCAGGACTAAGGAGAAGTGACAATCCGACTGGGACCACGCTACATTAGTAGTATTCACACAAGGAATCTGTAAATATTAAAGACAAAAAAAATCTCGGAGCCAACCAATCACAGCAGAGCACTTTGCGTCAACCTACCTAACACACAACTCTTATTTCAAACGTGCCGTATTTTACAGGACGCATGATAAAATATAAAAACAAGATCCTGAGACACTTGTAGAATGGAAGAACTGACACGGCTACTGATAATTGAGTTAACATTCTACGACGTGCATAATGTGTATAATTATAATACGAATAATCGGATCTTCTGGGACGGTCCAGTGCCATAAATACCTCCCCCATATATTATTAGTTTCTATTTCGAAGACTCATCCATAAAATTCAAGGAAAATATTATATGATAAAAAAAATTTAAAAAATAGGTAGTCATCTTTTCCCACGTCCATTTTTTTTCTCTCTTCATTTTTCTTCTTCCTCCTTTAATCTTGAACTTTCATTTTCCTCTTTTCATTTTTTTTCTTCCTCTAATTTCTTTCATATTCTTTTTCCTAACTCTAATTTTACTCATAAAATCTTCCGCGACATATCACTTCCGTTATAGCCCAAGTCACTATCGCTGCACACTGATTGCTACCATCATTACTATTATTTGTTGCATGGTCGTCGTCTTCACTTGGCTAACGCCATAGCTTTGCCGATGTTCCATAAAAAATACATTTTAGTTGAGGTGAAATTTTCTCGATTAATTTCTTTCGCTTAGCTGACGTCGTTGTTTGCTGCCAGCAACACTGTCATCCTTCGCCGACTCCGTCACTTTGCCCCTCCTGAGTGAAAATCCTAGCTACGTCATTGCTAGTAGCCATCCGTGATTTACCTTCTCCGTGTTGACCCTGGGATAGATTGACGGGGGCACTGGGGGCGAGCATAATGCGGATAATTTGACCCTATAATTTACTTAGTCCTTTATAGAATCTGGGACAGACCGTAAAGAACATTTAGAATGAGTGATCCTGTCCGAAACCACGAAGCTGGAAAGTCGGGAAGGTGACGACTTTGCTGACGAGTTAGAGACCTCGAAAATCTCGATCCTCCTGCAAAACAAAACCAAAACCAGGAAAGACATTCCTGGTGTTGGCCCTCCGACGCTCAAGTCAGAACAAGTAGGAAGAAGCAGAATAGATAATGAATGCCCCCCTTTGAGATATGAAACTTCCCTTTCTTTTATATCTTTCCTTGTGACCTTCTATCTTCCTCTGTTAATGACATTAATTACCTGACGGAGTGTTTATCTTTGTCTTGACTTCTTTGTATTCAATGGAGTGTTCTCCTTTGCCTTAGCTTCCTTTAATGACAGAGTGTTCTATTTGATTTCCTCTTCCCCTTTTCTGTTCCAGGCCATACGCCGTGCCGGACGGATGTCCTGGTCGGCAATCTCAGAGCCAACTAAACCCAGTCGACCAAGGTACTCCTGAGCGACCAACGATCATCTGAGCGGCTGATGAATATCCGAGCGGCCTGCTAGCCACCCTCTACTCGGGTTATGCGGGTGAGCCCTAAAGCCTTAGCATTGACCTCCTTGATTTTGACCTATACCGTGACAATTGACCCGTGCCAGGTGGGCTCCTCCTTATTGCCGCATCATAAGCCTCCCCCTCAAGTTTAGTCGAAGGAGGCTGCAAGTTCGACTGACTGGACCAGTGCAATCCTTGATGATTCCCGCGCCTTTGCCTTTCGACCGTGCCTTGTCAAACCGAGTATACAACCGTTGCTCGGCCATGTCTGTTCCACTCGGCCATAACAGGCCCGCTCGACCATGAGTGTTCCGCTCGTCTATAACAGTCCCGCTCGGTCGTGATTGTTCCGCTCAGCCATAACTAGTCCGCTCGGCCGTGATTGTTCAGCTCGGCCATAACTGGCCCTCCACGTCAGCTGATGTATGAGCCCGAATGCCTTTTTTTTTTTCTGAAGATATGGTTCGACCAGATAAATGAATTGGTTGGCCTATCGCTGAAGGCATGGTGTATGAACCCAAATGCCTTTCCTTAAGGCATGATGTATGAACCCGAGTGCCTTTGAATTTTGGAGGCACGGTGTATAAACCCGAATGCTTTTGATGCTTAAGATATGGTCCGATCGGATGAATGAACTGGTCGACTTATCGCTGAAGGCATGGTGTATGAATCCGAATGCCTTTCCTTGAGACAAGGTGTATGCACTCGAGTGCCTTTGAATTTTGGAGGTACAGTGTATAAACCCGAATGCCTTTGATTATGAAGATATGGTCTGACCGGATGAATGAACTGGTTGACCTATCGCTAAAGGCATGGTGTATGAACCCGAATGCCTTTCCTTGAGGCGCGGTGTATGAACCCGAGTGCCTTTGAATTTTGGAGGTACAGTGTATGAACCTGAATGCCTTTGATGCTAAACATATGGTCCGATCGGATGAATGAACCGGTCGACCTATCGCTGAAGGCATGGTGTATGAACCCGAATGCCTTTCCTTGAGGCACAGTGTATGAACCCGAGTGCCTTTGAATTTTGGAGGCATGATGTATGCACCCGAATGCCTTTGATTCTGAAGATATGGTCCTACCGGATGAATGAAATGGTCGGCCTATCGCTGAAGGCAGGGTGTATGAACCCGAATGCCTTTCCTTGAGGCATGGTGTGTGAACCCAAATGTCTTTGATGCTGAAGATATGGTCCGACCGGATGAATGAACTGGTCGGTCTATCGCTGAAGGAATGGTGTATGAACCCGAATACCTTTCCTTCCTTGGAGCTTCCTGATTTACCAAAAATAGATGGTTATATTTTATACTAAAAATTGTGAAAGTTAGTTGCTGACCGGGCGACCATTTAATTCGGTGATTCTGGTCGGGAATCTTTTTTAGAAATATTGGTTGAGCTACCACTCTTGATCCTTTGCAGTTCACATCGATGCCCCCTTCTGTTGTTTGATGTTTGGATGGTACGCGGGAAAATTGCTCAGCTTTTAGTCCGAGCGTCCAATAGACTTCCTCATGTTTTTTGGAGAAGGCGCTCGGGAGTAGAGTCAAGGTGATCTCTTATTTACTTCCTCCGATTCCGCCATTCGACGAAGCCTCTTGGCGCGCTGATGACACTCATGGGTAGAATGATGATGGGATTGGTAGTAGTCACATAATGGTCTATGTCTCCCGGTCATTGATTGATCCATGTCCCTGTTTTCTTCTCTTGGGTCGGCGGAAGATCCGATCGAGCCTCTCTGGAGCCTCCTGTGGACGGGAGCGGTTCTCGTCTGGCCTGGCTGGTCAGATCGGTAGTGGTTCCCTCCTATTTCCGAGCGGCCTGAGCTTCTTCCACATTGATGTATTCGTTGACCTTCTCTTGTAGGTGGCCGAAGTTCCTTGGTGGCTTCCGGATAAGCGACCGGAAGAACTCTATTTCAGTGAGCCCTTGGGTGAAGGCGTTCACCAACACATCCGAGGAGACCGTCGGGATGCCCATCGCCACCTGATTGAAGCGTTGAATGTAGACCCTCAGTGCCTCTCTGGGCCCTTGCTTGAGAAAGAACAAGTTCACGCTCATCTTCTGGGGGCAGCGGCTGTTGGCGAAGTGATGTAGGAAGGCCGCTCGGAAGTCTCTGAAGCTATGGATCGATCCGTCCGGCAATCTTTAAACCAGCGTTGTGTCGATCCAGAGAGAGTTGTAAGGAAGACCCGACACTTTACTCCGTCGGTGTACTGATGAAGTGTGGCCGTATTATCGAACTTGGCCAAGTGATCATCCAGGTCGGTCGTTGCATTATACTCCCCGATCGTCACCAGGTTGTAATGCTTCGGTAGAGGGTTATCTAGAATCCATTGCGAGAACTGTTGATTGACCCGCTCGGGTGAGTTGCTTCTTCTCGGCACTTTCCCCTGCCGTGCATCCAGGACAGGTGCCTCATCCAAGGAAGATCTCCGGTATCTATCTGCTCGGACCTTCTTTGCTGGTGGAGCCCAGATCAACACTCGATTTAGCACATGGGGAATCTCCCCATAGGTGTCGATCAACTTCTTATTCCGTTCCCGAGCGGAAACTTGTTCGACTCGATCTCCTTGCTCAACATGGTGACCCGCCATTGAGGCTGCAGGCTCATGCACTTGGGGCTCGGATAGCTCCTATTGGTGCTCGGCCTGCACTCGCTGTTGCTGTTCCACTATCTTCTTCGCTCGGGCTTGTATCAGCATATCAAGTTCTTCTTGCGTTAGCGCCATCGTCACTACAAGAAAATAGGGTATCAGAAACAGAATTTTAAAACGAAAATAAAATCCGTTTTAAATTTTAATAAATTATAAACGGATTTACTACGGAATTATTATTTTGTTTAATTTAAAAAAAAATAATATATATAAAAAAATTTAAAACGGATTTTAAAATAAATTAGAAACAAAATTTATAAATTAATTTTTATAAACAAAAATAAATACGAATTATCAACGAAATTTAATACGAAACTTTTTTTTGTTTGTAAATCAGTTTAAAGTTGTTTTAAATAGAAAATAAATCTGTTTATAAAGTATAAAATATGAGAAATAGATTATTAAGTAATTATAAATATATTTTATTTTAAATAATAAAAAAGCCCTAAACCCAGATTAACTTCACGTTTCTCTCCCAAATCCCGCACACGCGATTTCTCTTCGTCGGCGCACGATTTCTTCTTCGTCGGCGCACACGCGATTTCTTCTCCGGCTGCATGCACGCGATTTCTTCTTCGGCTTGCACGTGATCTTCTTCTCCGGTCCCAAATCAAGCACAACTCTAAGGGCTCTGACTTAAGGGGCAAGAGATCTTCTTCTCTAGCTCCAAATCACGCACGACTCTAAGGTGCGCAACCCTCCGGCTTAAGGCGCACGCGATCTTCTTCTCCGGCATTCTTTCCACGATCCACCGAACAAGCTTAAGCTCAGGTAATCCTAATCTTCTTTTCCAGCCTTCTTCTCTGTTCTAGAACGCGCAACACCAGTTACGTCCTACTCATGCGATCGAGGTCATTCGTGTGACCTAATTGTGCGGTGGCTGACATAAAATATAATTGGTCTATGATTTAATCTTAATTAACATTGCTAGAGCTACTAGGTTAAAGAAGTTATTGTAATGGGTTTTCTCACACGTTGAAGCCAAATGGATGAGCTACCAGAACATTGCTGTACTATGGAACAGGTTATCTTTAAAATCAAGAACAATACAATTTTAAAACATCCCACTTAACAGATATGAGCATTAGTATATAGGGCATCAAGTATACTAATTTGAAAATTGAATACTTATATAATATAGCAGTTACGTTTTGATCTCAACACTAATGAAACTAATATTGGCTAATGTGCTTGTTTCAGGAACAAAGCTCTTAGATAATCCTTTTTAAGGAAGCATCTTAGGCAATATTCCTTATTATATTGGTATGGATAGCAACGGTAAAGTAGGTGCCTATGAAGACCCTTCATGGAGAACTTTGTGATGTGTATGGCAGGGGTGCACCTGACATAAAAAAAGCTGAACTACAATTGTAGTCAAACTTTTTTGTGCTAATTTAAGCTCTTGTATTGCTGCTCAATTAGCTAAAATTTAACCTCTTGTATTACTACTTCAATGCTGCTCAATTAGCTAAATTTTAAGCTCTTGTATTGCTGTTCAATTAGCTAAAATTTAAGCTCTTGTATTGCTACTTCAATGCTGCTCAATTAACTAAAATTTAAGCTCTTGTATTGCTGCTCAATTAGCTAAAATTTAAGCTCTTGTATTGCTACTTCAATACTGCTCAATTAGCTAAAATTTAAGCTCTTGTATTGCATTAGCACCTTGATGAGATTGATTTAAATGTAAATTTTCTTATTTATTTGAAAATCACAATGGTAAGGTTAATATCCATGGTTAAACATTGAACTAAATTTTCTTATTTATTTGTCATAGGATGAGGTGGGAAGATAAATTTCAGATGATAACGCGATTAATGATGCAAGCTGCGAAGAAGATAGTTCATTCGACGAAGAGGACCTAATCAAGGGTCTCAAATTCCAACCAATATTGATGGACGGACTAAAATAAATGTGGTTATGAATAAGTAAGTCATATGACCTTTTAAATTTATTAAGTTTTGATATTTTTTTATTAAATTAATTTTGTTGTTATAATATTCATAATTTTGTTATCTTTAGATTTGTCGAAAATGAAATTCCTCGTGAAATTACAAATGATATCAAAGGAGTGATTAAAGGAGTATGGCCAACGTGGAAAAAGGTGCCTAGTGATATTAAAGATTTACTTTGGGAAAATTTTAAGGTAAGTAATATATTTTTTAATTGGATACTTTTTTTTTTGGCAAAGTGATAGAAATAATGAGAAGATTTACTTTGAAAAAAAATTCTTATGTTAATTATACAACTCTGCCTAATGAGTTCATGTATCATGTGTTTAAGACCCAAAGAAAGTTACACAACATCTTAAACCCATATTTTAACTATATGTCAGGTCAAAGTTCGGTTTTGAGTTTATTGATGGTATATGTATAAATGATTAGTCAATTGCATATGTGCCATTTGAGTCATTTTGGTTGCATGTGTGCCGAGATGATTTCCTTTAGCTTAGAGAACCTTGGATAGCTGGGTTCTTTTTATTGATTTAATTTATTTAATTATTTATTTGTATGTTCTAATATGCGAGCTTGGACTATATCTGGTGTAGTTAGAGCAGCCATTGATTATTTATTCACATATGATATTATATATAATCTTGATTATTTATTTGTTTTGATGCAGTTGAGATATAATTGGGATAATTTTACCGACAGAGAAATGAAAAAGGTATGGAATGAAAATTCAAGTGAGAGATACAGGGCATCCATTCATTTGGCTAAGAAAGCAGCATTATCATCTGCACAAGAAGATTTAGGAAGGAAACCAGACATATTAGATATGATAGGTAGAGGACCTGATTGGATGGAAGCTAATATATGGAATGACTTGGTTAAAATTCATTGGAATAAACCAGATCACAAGATCAAATGTGAAATTGCACGGAAGAATAAAATGACAGCGAAGGATGGGTCTACTATCAAACATATTGAGAGTTCAATTTCTTTTGTAGCACACCGTGAGAGAATGGTAAACCTCCTTTCTAACATGTTTATTCCAATAATTTACACATCTGATAAATTTATTAAAAATTTGACATTTACATATAAATTCAATGTATCTCATTTGTTTTATTTTATATTGACATATATTATATATGATTGTAGAAAAAAGATTTGGGACGAGATGTGGATGAATTTGAGGTTTTTGAACGAATGCATAAAAGAAAGTAAGGTACTGGAGAGTTTGTGGATAACAAATCAGTTGTTAGTGTAAGTCAACATAATTAGTTATTCATTAATTTTCTATTAGCTTATACTAATTCTTACTTGTTGGTTTTTATATTTGTTAAACTAATATAAGCCCTTGTAATATGGACAGGAATGATATAAAGAGAGACAAAATGTTGATGATCAGTCTACTCGACCTTCATTCAATTTCAAATCATGGTGTGACGTGGTGGGCGATCCATGTAAGAGGAGGGTGTACGAATTTGGACGCAATCAACATTTTAGAAGATCATGCAATGGAAGTTCCAATGAAATGTGCTCTCATGAGAAGAACAATGAATTATCTCAAGAAATTGAAGACATGCGTGCTATTAGCAAGAGGATGGAGGAAGAAATTACTGAAAGCAAAAATAAATTGGAACTCATTATCAAAGAAAATAGACAGAGGGAAGAACAACTTATCGAGGAAGGTAGGCAAAGAGAAGAAAATATAAAAGAGATGGTTTGTAAAATGATTCAAGAGGCGGGATATACAAATCATTTAAGCGAAATAAAGATTAAATTACTTTATCTTTGATTAATGGTTAAATGTATTTAGATGATGTGAATATTTACTTATTTCAATATTAATTTTATGATACTTTTGTATTAGAAATTAATTGTTTTAAAAATTATAAATTTGTTTGAAATGTGTGCTTGTTAAAAGTATCATGTAGATGATAAATTTAAATAATAATATAAATTTAGTGATAAATTTAATTTAAAAATAAAAATTTAAATTAATGATGGGTTTAAAACAAATTTTGAGACAGAATTTATAAACCGAATTATAAATGAATTTATAAACAAATCAAAATTATATTTTTTATGTAATTTGAAACAGACTAATAACGGATTTAAAACAAAATTAAAAACAGAATTTATATTTTCAATTAATTTCATTTGGTCAAATAAAAACAGATTCACAAACAATTTTTTAATTTGTTTTTGATATTTGAGACGGAATATGTCCGTTTCAAATTTAGCTACGGGGGTTTCACTAACGGATATTTGAAACGGAATATTCCGTCTCAAATATTCTTTAGAGACGGAAAAATGACTTTCAGAGACGGAATTTTTCGTCTCTGAAGCCCTGTTTTCTTGTAGTGCGTTGTGAATCATCCAACATCTTCCATTTCCTTGTTCGGATATAGGTGACATTCCCACAGACAGTGCCAAAATGATTCTTTCCGAAATTGCAAAGCTGGAAAGCCGGGAAGGTGACGACTTTGCTGACGGGTTGAAGACCTCGAAAATCTCGATCCTCCTGTAAAACAAAACCAAAACCAAGGAAGAAGTCCCTGCCGTTGGTCCTCTGACACTCAAGTCAGAACAAGTAGGAAGAAGCAGAATAGATAATGAATGGCCCCCTTTGAGATATGTTCCCTTTCTTTTATACCTTTCCTTGTGACCTTCCATCTTCCTTTGTTAATGACATTAATTATTTGACGGAGTGTTCATGTTTGTCTTGACTTCTTTGCATTCAATGATGGAGTGTTCTCCTTTTCCTTGGCTTCCTTTAATGACGGAGTGTTCTATTTGATTTCCTCTTCCCTTTATTCTGTTCCAGGCCATACGCTGTGCCAGACGGATGTCCCGGTCGGCAATCTCAAAGCCAACCAGACCCAGTCAACCGAGGTACTCCCGAGCGGTCAACGATCATCCTAGCAGCTGATGAATATCCGAGCAACCTACTAGCCACCCTCTACTCGGGTTATGCAGATGAGCCCTACAACCTTAGCGTTAACCACCTTGACTTTGACCTATACCATGACAATTGACCCGTGCCAGGTGGGCTCTTCCTTATCGCCACATCAATGAGTATGATTATTTTTTACTATAATAATTTATTATAATAATACTCATGATACTTAGTTAATTAGAGGATGATAAACTTACTATTATAATAGAGTAAGAAGCTTACTATTATAATAGAGTAAGAAGAGGATGATAAACTTACTATTATAATAGAGTAAGAGACTAATTCCTAACCAATGTATATTCTTGGAAAAAAAAATTTCTCTCACCCTTAGCCAACTTGGCAATTGACTATAAGCTGACCTCATGATTTATCTCCCTTCACACAACCTAGGGACTGGCTATGAGGAGCGTCTGAAATGAGTGTAATTACGTTTGCTACAATAATGGTTTTATTTCCACACAACCGCTAGTTACTTGACGATCGGCTATAAGCCAACTCCGTAATTTACTTTCATTTATATAACTTGAGGGCAGACTATGAGAGGCACCTGGGATGAGCGTAATAACTTGTTGCTACAATAATGATTTTTTTCCCACGAGGATGCCCAATTAGCTAAAGGGTAACAAACTTGCTATAATAGAATAAAAGATTAATTTTCAGCAGGCGCATGACCTTGGAAAAAAAAATCCCTTATATCCCCTAGTCACTTGGGTCGTCGACTATAAGTTGGCCCTGTGATTTATCTTCTTTCACATAACCTGAGGATGACATCAAGAGTGAGTGTAATCACCTTTATTGCTATAATAATATTTTTTTTGTCCGGGTGGGAGTGCATAGTTGGCTAGAGGGTGTGACATATTTACTATAATAGGACAGAAATTAATTCCCAACAGACATATGCCCATGGAAAAAACTCTTTTCATCTCCTAGCCATTTGGTGGTCAACTATAAGCTAACTTCGTAATTTATCTCTTCCTGCATAATCTGGGGATCGATTGTAAGGGACTTCTAGGATGAGTATAATCACCTTTTGTTATAATAATGTGATATTTTTTTTTCCTAGAGCGGGCTGGTGATCAGTATTTTAAAAAGAATAAAATTAGATAAATTAATGGTACTAAAAAAAAACTTATTTTTTTTAAAAAAACTTATGTTATTAAATTCACGATAATCACTTAAATTTAACTATATTTTCCTTTTTAATTTAATTTATTTTTTTAAATTCACCCGATCTATCCATGTTCCTTTTTAAGTCGAATTGCTAAAACAAGTCGAATGAAGTTATTAAAAAAATAAATAGTCGACCATAATAAAAATGAGGATGAAAAAGACTATGGATATGTAACGAATGGTGGCAGAAAAAAAAAATCAGAGTGATTACGTTCGTCTAGTGTCCTGTCAATTTGTTTCAGTATTCATAAATTATGAATGATTATTAATTTTTAAAATAATGACTGATGAATGAAAAAAGTATTTATCTTAGCATAATTTAATTCGAATTTTAAATTTTACGATGATGATATTTCATGTATTAGACATTAAATTGTCCTGAAAAAAATGTATGAATACGTAATGAATTACGTATTGCGAGTGGTCCGAGAAAGTCAAAGCCGGGGACCTTTAGAGGGTGTCGGATAGCATGAGAGAGAAGGAGGTGACAATCCTCCAAGAATGTCATTTTCGGGGGGACCTTGAGAGGGTGTCTCATAGTATGTGAGAGACGGAGGTGACAACCCGAATGGGAGCTGCTACATCAGTAATATTACGCTCAAGGAATCTATTAAATATAAAAAAAAACGCAAATTCTCTGAGCCAACCAATGCAGACCATTTTGGATCTAACTAATACACAATTCTTATTTCAAACGCGCCGTATTTTAAATGATGCCTGATAAATATGAAAATGGATCCTGAGACACTTACAGGATAAGGGAAGAACTGACACGGCTGCTAACAATTGAGTTAACATTTTGCAACGTGCATAACGTGTATAATTATAATACGGATAATTTGATCTATAATTTACTTATCCCTTTATATTATTTGACACAGAAAGAACATATAAGATGAGTACGATTAATAATCCTGTCCAAAATTATAAAGATAGTTGATTAGAGATGTGATTTCTGTGTTGATTGAATATAGACTTCGTTCCATTTTGTAATCATAAGAAATGTTAGTACCGAGTTAAGGAAAGAATCCCCGGTGATGACCTTTCGACGCTCAAGTCAGTCACCGAAACAGTAGAAGAAAGCATAGCAACAGTAAGCGCAAGCATGAATAGTGAATAACGCGTACCTTTACTGGTGCATGAACTCCCCCTTTATATAACACCTCAGCGGGCGACGTGCACTCTCCTCGAGGTGTGGACATGTTCTCTAATTTGTCTTATGAAAGGATATGTCTGGAAAGTATCTCTGATACCATACCTTAATATGACATGCAAATCCTTGACGAGACAGTAGAAACTTCCGCCATACGATCCGTCTATTAACCATGCCTCGTTGTCAGCGACATAATCTCCCAAAGGGATATCAAAGGATATGAGAGGGGCCCCACTGCTTGGCCGAACGGGGGAGACGCTCGGCCGGGGATCCTCGCTCGGTCGACCTCTAATGCTTCCTTGCAATGACTTTATTTGGTAGATTGTTTCTTCGCGACCGGACTAATACTCCGGTCGTCTCAACGTTTCTCTACTCCGTGACGACAAACGCCTGGTGATCTTGGATGTACAGACGTTCTGTTTGGACCAGTCCTTTGCCGGTCTGACGTTTCACGCCCGTTCGGCCACTGCAGTAGAGCTCCGCTCGACCCCCTCTTGGTGAGCTCATTGATTCTCTGGTGTTGACCATCTTGACTTTGACCTTCACGTTAACTACTATCTTTACCCTTTAACTAATACTTGGTGGACCCCCTTTATTACTGCATCAATTAAGTTTTACTGTAATAATTTGTTATAATAATATCCACTACTGCATGATGTTTAATTAATTAATTAATTAATTAAAGGATCACATATTTATTAAAATAAAGTAAGAGATTGATAAGTATATATCCTTAGAAAAAAATTCCTCTCATTCTTAGTTAACTTAACGGTTGACTATAGACTAACCTCATAATTTATTTCTTTCACATAATCTAGAAACTAACTGTGAGGTGTATTTGGAGTGCGTGTAATAACTGATGGGGATGTATCTTAAGGGCCCCATAGGAATAAGGGAGAAGAAGAGGGGTATTTTGGTCAAATCATTATTTAGGGCTTTAAGAGAGGAGAGGAGGCATTGTTCAAGGGGGGCTTGCTTTCGTATTTTTCTGCCGCCACCTTCGTCGCATGTCCTAGGCCTCCCATGTCGCCTTCGGCATCAACCCCTGGCACAGGCCTACCCTCCTCACACCGGCAAACCTCTGAGGCCTCACTCCTTTCATCGCCATGCTCTCACGCTGGCGCTAACGCCTCTTCTTCCTCTCCATGCCGATGCTGCTGACTCCTCCTCCCCCTTTCTCCTCTCAACGCCGCCCGAGAGCCCCTTCCCCTCACGCACGCCGCTTCTCCCCAGCGGACGCACCACTGGCTGCCGAACACCTCCGGCCTCTCAGCCCCCGCATCGCCTCCACCGTCGCTCTCCTCCCTTTTCGCATGCCTCCTCCACCCCTTCTCCATCACCGTAGCCAGCCATCATTGTCGGTTAGACACGCCGCCGGCCACACCCTCACCTTCCAATGTCGTCATCCACTCCACAACCCCCAGTGAGCAGCCTCTGATCGTCAATGCCGCTCCTAGCAAGCCACCTCGTTGCCTTCGCCGCCAACCGATGACCACGCCGACACACTCCACACGACACTGATAGCCTCCTCCCCTTTCTATCCAGCATAGTCGCCTCCAGCTACCGCCGTCAAGGGCGCACGCAGCTACTACCTCAGTCTGCAGCCTTGCACATGCTGCCTCCCCATGTCGCCTCCAGCATCACTAACGCCGATGCCGACGCTAGCGGCCTCCTCTTCCCTCTCTCTCTCTCTCTCTCTCACGTAGCCACCTCGCAAGAGAGCAATAGCCCACACTATCTCCTTCGACCATCGTCACCACCTCCACGCTTACGTCCAGCCATTGCCTCTCACAAGGGCCTCCCAGTTGCCCCCAGCAGGTGTCACCGCCTCCAGCGGCCACCACTGCCTCTAGCGGTTACTACCTCAGCCGGTCGCACCTTTGTCTATCAGCCAACACCCTTTCTTCAACCAGTTGACACTCTCGATGTTGAGCCAACCTTCGATTAGTGTTGCTAGCAGCCTCCACCATCGATTTAGTGTTAGAACCTCCATTGCCGATGTAGGGAACTAGGGCGCTAAACACGCAGAAAGCGTTGTGGAAAATATCTAGTTTCTCTCCCAGAAGATCCATGCGAAAGCAAAACAATATACTAAGTATTATGATTAAAGGGTTATACCTTTGATACATGCCCTTCGTAATCCCGGTAGTAACCTTTCTCTGGATTCAGATCTCAGCGCGATCAAGTGTCGGCGCCTCTACAATATTCACATGAACATATCCTTCGTTCGTCACATGAACTCTCAATCTATAGAAGAACCAACTTTGTGGTGCTAGCCACTTGGAAGGTTCGGCCAAACATGAAGATTCGGCCAAGGAGGAAGAGGAGGAAGAGGAGGAAGAAGGGAAGATCAAGGGTCTCTCTTTTCATCTAATAAAAATTTCAATCCAAATTTATATTCATCCAATGAATACCAAGGGTTTTTGTCTCTTTGTATTCCTCTTAATGGGTTGGATTATTATATTGAATTAACCATTAATCCAATAACCCAATAAGTTTAACTCATTGAGACTAACCCATTAATCCAATGTGTCTAATTCAGATTGGACTCAATCCAATAAGTGGGTTCATTCGAGTCTAACTCAATGAGTAACCCAAAAGTCTAATTATCTCATAATTGACTCTTAGGGCTAATTACTAACAATCTCCCACTAGCACTAGTGTCAATCACCCTAAATGACACCAACACTTTGGATTTACCCATTATTCTTAATATCCTTAGTATTTTTGTCAAAATAAAATACCCATCTCCAAACTAACATGTTATTTGTGTGTGACCCAATATGCTCTTGTAATATTGGCAATGTATCAAAGTCAACATTTGTGATACATAAGCAATGAGTGACATCTAGCAATACATCATTGCTACCCAAGTGACTAGAATGTCGAGATCCAACCTAACCTGTCCATGACTATTATCTTGTATGACTCAATCCTTCTATCCTTGATATCTAGATTGATCAATGAGGCATAGACCATGTCATCCTCTTTTCAATCTTTGTGTTTCTTGATCTCTAAGTAGACACACTCAAACAAATAAGCTCAATATCGACTCATTTGAGCATGGTCATGCATTCTTATGTCCTACTAATCAAGGGGCCCATAGATATCACTTCCGTCATATGGAAGGGATAGATCCTATCTACATCATTCACATCCCTCCGCATAACTTATTGCATACCCAATGATCGACTTTATAGTCTATCTTGTTACATGTGATGTTTGCCGATACCAAAGTATACAACTTCTTATATAGCCATATAGGGAACCGTAGTAACTTCAGGTCTAAGGACTATTCATACCAATAGTCACATGAGAATGTTTATGACACTCATATAACGATCCATGAAACATTCTCATAGCGGGTCATTCAGTACATATTCTCTAATATATACCCATGTGTCAACCTGATATCTCATATCCATGACTTATGAGATTAAGTCATCCATTGACCTATATGCTAGTCTCAATGCATTAATATTGTCCTTGCATATTAATGCTTGACTAGGAATATTTAAGAGTAACGTTCTATATATCTATAGTATCCTACTATTAATTCAGCCAATTAATATATTGTAGACTAGAACCTATTACCCTAGGACATTATTATATTTATTCATTCGACACTGAATTGAAATAAATATAATAACCATAACCTTTGCCTTTTAATGAAATAATGAAATATGATACAAAATATCCTAAGTCAATCAACTCTTGATTGCCTCTTAGGGTTTACACTAACAATCTCCTTATGTCACTAATGTCAATCACTGAAATATCTAATATCCATTGACGTAGTGTGACCATCATGCTTCCTCAGTTCCAAAGCCTTGGTCAAAGGATTTGTAATGTTAGCATTGTTCAGTTCTCTACATATCCTCACATCTCATATATCAATGATCTCTTGAATGAGATGGAATCGTTGTAGCATCCAGTACCCAGGACCACCATTTAAGTAAAATACATACCCTAACTGCGATCTAGAATCATCCCTGTCAATTTGGAAGCTTGCACCACTGTAACCCTTTACAACAACCGCTGTAACTCTTTACAACAAGCTCTTTATTTCCTTCAAAGATCAATAAATAATCTTGAGTTCTTCTCAAGTACTTAAGAATATTCTTGACTGTTGTCCAATAACCTTCAACTGGATCTAACTGGTATCTTCTCATCATGCTTAACACATACGAGACATCTGGACGAGTACAAAGCATGATGTATATGATAGACCTTATAACAGATGCATAAGGAATCTGATCCATGCAGTATCTTTCTTTCTTAGAAGAGGGGTATTGAGTCTTCGAAAGACTCACACCATGTGACATTGGCAGGAATCCCTTCTTGGAATTCTACATGGCAAAACGTTTAAGCACATTGCCAATGTATGTACTTTGACTTAGACCAAGCAATCGCTGAGATATATCTTTATAGATCTTGATGCCTAAAATGTAGGTTGCTTCACCTAAGTTCTTCATTGAGAAACAATTTCCAAGCCAAGTCTTCGCCGATTGAAGAGTAAGAATATCATTTCCAATGAGAAGTATGTCATCTACACACAATATGAGAAAGATTATTGTGCTCCCACTAACCTTCTTGTAGACACAAGGTTCATCTTCATTCTTGTAGACACTTTGATCGCATCATCAAATCTAAGATTCCAGCTTCTAGAAGCTTGCTTCAATCCATAAATGGATCTTTGCAACTTACATACCTTTCTAGTATTCTTTGGATCTACAAAACTCTAAAGTTGTGCCATGTACACATCCTTGAGGAGATTTTCGTTAAGAAATATAGTTTTGACATCTATTTGCCAGATCTCACAATCATAGTAAATTGTAATAACAAGCATGATCCGAATAAACTTGAGCATCGCAACTGGTGAAAAGATTTCATCATAATCTATACCATGAATTTGCTTGAATCCTTTAGCCATCAATCTACCTTTATATGTATGCATATGACCATCCATGTCAGTCTTCACTTTGAAGACCCACTTACACTCAATGAGTTTGATCCCTTCAGGTGGATCAACCAAAGTCCATACTTGGTTAGTATACATGGATTTCATTTCGGATCTCATGCCCTCTAGCCATTTTTCATAATCTGGGCCCTGTACAACTTCCTGATAAGATGTAGGCTCGTCAAGACCAACAAGTACTACATCACCATGGTCAGACAAGAGAAACAAATATCTCTTAGGTTGACGATGGGTCCTATCAACTCTGCGTAGAGCTTGTGCTACTTGAAAATGTTATTGCATCACAACTTCTTGCGGTGTAACATAATCACGATCCACAACATCTTGTGGTACTTGTTCAATTTCCATCAAGGATTCAGTGCTAGTTTGTGTATCTTGAATTTCTTCAAGATTGACTTGACTCCTACTAGTTTTTCTAGAAATAAACTCTCTTTCTGGAAAGACACCATTTCTGGTAACAAACACTTTGCCTTGTGTGAGATTATAAAAGTAATATCCTTTTGTTTCCTTGGGATATCCTACAAAATAACACTTGTCTGATTTGGGACCTAGTTTATCTGAGACTTATCGTCGAACGTAAGCCTTACAACCCTCTTCATGAAAGACATCTTGGGACTCTTCCCAGTTTATATCATATATGGTGTCTTTATGACGACCTTAGATGGAATACGGTTAAGTATGAAAGCGGCTGTCTCTAGAGCATGCCCCCAGAAGGAAGTAGGAAGATCTATTTGACTCATCATCAATCGTACCATATCTAATAAAGTATGATTTCTTCTTTTTGATACTCCATTCTATTATGGTGTTCCAGGTGGAGTGAGTTGAGATATGATCCCACACTCAACGAGATGGTCATAACAATCTTGGCTAAGGTATTCCCCACCTCGATCTGATCGAAGTATCTTAATATGCTTACCAAGTTGATTTTGTACTTCATTCTTGAATTCTTTGAACTTTTCAAAGGATTCTGACTTGTGTCTCATTAGAAACACAACCATATCTACTGAAATCATCAGTGAAAGTAATGAAGTAATGATAGCCTCCTCTAACTGCTATTTTGAAAGGGCCGCATATATCAGTATGTATGAGTCCTAACAAATCATTAGTTCTTTATCTGTGTCCACTAAATGGAGTCTTAGTCATCTTTCCTTGAAGATAAGATTCACATACCTCATATGATTCAAAATCAAATGAGTCCAAAAGTCTATCCTTATGGAGTTGGGATATGCGACTCTCATTTATGTGACCTAGGCGACAATGCTAGAGATATGTTTGGTTCAAATCATTAGACTTGAACCGTTTGGTATTTATGTTATAGATTGGGGTTTCAAAGTTTAGAACATAGAGTTCATTCACAAGATGTGCACTATAATAGAACATTTTATTGAAATAAATAGAATAATATTTATCTTTTATTACAAATGAAAACCTTTCTTGTCCAACCAAGAAACAAAGATAATGTTCTTAGTCAAGGCAGGCACATAACAACACTCTTCAAGTTCTAAAATAAACCTAGTGGGAAAAGATAAGGAATATGTTCCTACAGCTATAACAACAACCCTTGTGCCATTGTCTACTCATAGATTTACTTTACCCTTTGTCAATGATCTACTATTTCTCAGTCTCTGCACATTAGTACAAATGTGAGATGCACATCCGGTATCTAATACCTATGAAAAAGAATAGATAGATTGAGTTCTATAACATATTTACCTGGTGCATAAGTCACACTTTTCTTCCTTTTTAATTTCTCTAGGTACATCTTACAATTCTTTTATCAATGTCTGACCTCACCACAATGGAAGCAAGTTCCTTCTTTAACAACCCCACCTCTTGGTTTAAATGCATGAGTCTTGCCCTTGCCTTTGGCTTGGGTCCTACCCTTACCTTTGGGCTTCTATTTGCCTTTGCCCTTTGGCACCATCAATATGGTACTAGGCTTTGTCTTCTTAAGGTTGAGTTCAACAGTTCTCAACATGCTCAACATCTCAGACAATGGCTTATCAATTTCATTCATGTTATAATTCATGAAAAATTGACTGTAGCTCTCGGGCAATGACTACAGAATTAGGTCAGTGGCCAATTCTTAGCCTAGTGGAAATCCCGACCTTTGTAGATTCTCCACATATCCGATCATTTTGAGCACATAAGGCCCTACAAGACTTTCTTCTTGCATCTTGCATTGAAATAGTGCCTTAGAGATCTCAAATCTCTCATGTCTTGCTTATCCTTGATATAGTTGTCTAAGATGTTCACCCATATCATAAGCTGTTGGTGCAGCGGGATTGACAAGAGGGGGGTTTATTTCCTGTCACTCAAAAAGTATACCCTCCTCAAAGAACTTTAACTAAAAATGAAAGCAACAAGAGTATTATAAATTAAATGACAGAAACAAAAAGAGAGACGACTCAGCTATTTGACTTGGTTATAACCGAGACGGTTATTAATCCAAGGCGGTTGGAAAGCGCACTAGAAATGTCTCCTTCTTTGAAGACGGAGAAGCCTTTTACACTTTGAGAGCACAGAAGTTGCTAAGAATGAAAGTACAGAGTTGTTATTTCGAATAGCTGTTCGAGACCCCTTTATATAGGGGTTTCAGAACTTATCAGATCACCTGATCTTCGAGAGCAGGTTTTGACTCGAGAGGGATCGGTCGAATGATCCCTAGGTTCGGTCGACCGAACCTGATGAACCCTCCCAGCTTTCCGTCTGGATGTAGGCTTTGTGGATCGAGCTTAGGTTCAGTCGACCGATCCTTGCGTTCGATCGACCGATCCTTGCGTTCGATCGACCGATCAGCCAACGGTCTCCCTGAGCTGGCCCGATCAGCACGCTCGACTAGGTCTTTTGGTTTATCTTCGGTTAGGTCGACCGATCAGAGGGTCTGGTCGACCGATCAACCAACGGCTGGATGCTGACGTGGCTGTGACGGTTGGCTTTTGAAGATAGGGGTTCGGTCGACTGATCATGGCGTTCGGTCGACCGAACACTTATCAAGTCAACTCCCGGTTGACTTGCTCTAGTTTGGTTTGCTTGGGTGATTTCGTCCAACCGGAATAGGGCTCACCCGAACTCAATTCCCGACCTTCTCCTCGAGCAGTCTTCCGTCCCGGCTTTACATCCCTCGAACGCCGCGCACGTTCTTCTCGTCCACCGGTGTACTCTTCCACAGCTCTCTCGTCCTTCGGACGCACTGAGCCCGTCAGCTCCCTTCCTGTGCTGTCCTTCTCGCTAGCTGGGTCTTCCGCTCGACTTCCTGCGCTTCTAAGCTCCTGCACACTTAGACATAGGGATCAAACAAACAGGACCTAACCTAAACTTGGTTGATCACATCAAAACAACCACGGGGTCCAACATAAGCATCCATGTTCTCATGTTGCTTCTGAAGCTCAGAGTTTATGGTGGTGAGAATAAGGCATGATACATCTAATGCATCATCTTGATGCTTCTTATAAGCATCCTTATCAGCTCTAGTGGCAGTAGTGGAGGGGGGGTGGTTCAAGAATGAGCTGCTCTAGGACGTATAATTTTCTCACTTGCTTGAGAACTATTCTCAAGTTTCGGTATCAGTCTAGGAACTTAGCTCCATTGAGCTTCTCCTTATCAAGGACAGATCGCAGTGAGAGTATATTCGATGTACTAGATGACATGGTGATCTACAACAATAAAATATAGAAATAAATATCATATTTAGTTCATTTAATTAGGCCTTTAATTAAATAATTCTCCCACTGAATTGTAAAACTTGGTAGGAGCAAGTTACTACTTTCTCTAAACCCCAAAACAAAGACATTCAAGTGGGACAAGATCCATATTATATCTCATCTTGAGTTAGCTTTGGCTAATCACCAAATACTTGTATAAATTAGGTAGACAACATGTACTATTAGGACAAGATTCATATTATACCTTATCTTGAGTTAGCTTTGGCTAATCGTCCAAGACTTAGTACAACTTAGGTAGACAATGTTTACCAATTACATCCTATGTAACTCTTGACTCATTTGGTGAACAGGACTATTTGTTCACTTGCCCATCTCATGAAATCTATATTATAACGAATCTTGAGTTAGCTTTGGCTAATCACCCAAGACTAGTATAATATGATTTACATCATATGAAATATGCCTCTAAGTTCTCAATCAAATTGAGGTAACTTAGTTAAGTCACACCCAAAGTCCAATAGTCGGACATCACAATTGTCCTGCCGCATTCTACCAAGATAAAACGAGTCACTTTGCTTTGGAAAAATCTGACTACAAATGATCGAGGTAGTAGTGAGTACCAAACTTTGGTAGACATATGAAAGGGACCTAATTACAATAGCTACAATGCATCACATACATTCATGGCATATCATGACATATATCAACATATACGCTAAATAAAATGTGACATGGTTATGACCCCATAAACTGTGATCATCTCAAGCCAATGAGAAGATCTAAAGGTCAACCTAGGTCTAAACATCTTCTCCAAGTGCTTCCTTAGTCGCTGTGTGTTGTTATCCTTCTCTCTTTTCACTATCGTCCAATAAACGAATTCTTCTCTAATTTGTACATTATAAAATCTAAAGAAATCTCGAATTACATTTAAGGGTAGTCTAAATTTATAACAAGAGTCATGAAAGATGAAGGCACGACACGCGTGTCGTATTATGAATTACAACACACATCCAATCATATTGGGGCTAAAGGCCATAACCATGCACTATGTCATATATATGTTCACAATATCCTTATGACATAAATCTACTATGATTTTGAATAAAGAGTTATGAGCAAAAAATATTTTACATACTCATTGTATGAGTTGCTGCTATACCCAAGACCCTTCTATCCACAATACCAACCATGTTTCGTTCCCAACAAAACACCTTTGGTCGAGACCTTGCTGGTCACAACACCAACTATGTTTCGTTCCCAACAAAACACCAATTTCGGTTGAGACTAAGAATTTGGCCAAGACCCATAGTCTGGTCGAGACTCATAATTTTGCAAATCATAGTAAACCTATCATGCAATTTCTATATCACATATAAAAATTCTAACTACTACTTAGTATACGCCTTTGCAAGTGGCTCTGATACTACTGTAGGGAACTAGGGTACTAAACACGCAGAAAGTCCAGCAGAAAATATCTAGTTCCTCTCTTAGAAGATCCATGCGAAAACAAAATAATATACTAAGTATCATAATTAAATGGTTATACCTTTGATGCGTGACCTTCGCAATCCTGGCAGTAACCTTTCTTTGGATGCATATCTCAGTGCGATCAAGTGTCCGCACCTCTATGGTATCCATACGAATATATCCTTCATTCGTCACATGAACTCTCAATCTGGAGAAGAACCGACTTTATAGTGCTAGCCACTTGGAAGGTTCGACCAAACATGAAGATTCAACAAAGGAGGAAGAGGAGGAAGAAGAAGGGAAGATCAAGAGTCTCTCTTTTCATCTAATGAAATATTCAATCCAAAAACCTATTTATATTCATCCAATGAATACCAAGGGTTTTTGTCTCTTTGTATTCCTCTTAATGAATTGGATTATTATATTGGATTAACCATTAATCCAATAATCCAATAAGTCTAATCTATTGAGTTTAACCCATTAATTCAATATGTCTAATTCGGATTGGACTCAATCCAATGAGTGAGTTTATTCAAATCTAACTCCATGAGTAACCCAAAAAGCCTGATCATCTCATAATTGGCTCTTAGGGCTAATTACTAACAGCTGGTGCGGATCTGCTAGAGTTGTACGCCTTCGGTATCGATCGGGCCTTCTAGCTTCCATTGTCACGCACTCCCTTAATACTTCGAGCCTTTATCGTTGAGTGGGCCTCCGAGCTCTCATTGCTATTGTGCTTTAATAGGATCTATTGTATTCCGACCTTTGATTTGATATTGTGTTCCAGCCTTTGAGTTGAGGCTATGTTCCAGTCTTTGCGTCGTTCGACCTACGTGCCACTGTCATATCCTTGTTTACATGCCATTGTCATATCCCAGCCTACGTGCCACTGTTATATCCTAGCCTGCGTGCCACTGCTATGTTGGTGTAGGTTGTACTAACGGTCTAACTCAGGTTTTGATAAATGACAAGTAAGTTAAGTTAGGTTTTGTTGTGATCTAACCACTTGATTAAGTGTGCAGTAAAAGTCCAGATAGGTCGACGGGCTGACCGGATATCTGGCAAGAAATCCAGCTAGGTCAATGAGCCGACTGTTTAGCTGGTACGAAGTCCAGATAGGTTGATGGACTGATTGGATATCTGGTAAGAAATCTAGCTCGGTCAATGAGCCGACCGAATAGCTGGTATGAAGTCTAGACAGGTCGACAGGCTGATCGGATGTCTGAAAAATTAGTAAGTTAAGGTAAGTCACTGAAGGAGAGTGACCATGTGAGGACGTGTCCCAGTTGAGAGATAGTAGACGTTGGTCTAGTTTAGGTCCATTTAGGATCATTAAACTGAGACCTTGACTAGTTCCTGGTCCTGGGAAGACAGAAACTAATTACTACTTTATTATTATTAGTTATTATTCTCCTAATATTTGTTTTCTAGGTTATTTGGACTAATGTTGTTTTGTAGGACAAAGGAGCACATTTGCCTTCGGATGAACAGTGTTCGAAGGCGCCTTTAAGCTTGATGGAAGGCGCCTTTATACTGTCCATAAAAGGTGCCTTCCATGGCTATGGAAGACGCCTTCCGTAGGGTGAAAATTTGACCTCGTCGCGGATAAGCACTGGGTTGTTTGGGATCAAGTTTAACCCATTGGAGGCGTTTTCAGCGGCTATGGAAGGCACCTTCCATGCCTTATATAAGGTTGTCTCGAGAAGGAATTCATACAACACTGATATACGAGCTACTGTGCATATGTTTAAAGCTTTCGCTTGCTCCTGGTTCCTGCTACAACTCTACGGCAAAGCTATTGTGCCCGACGACTACTCCAAGGAGTTCCGATCGTGCCTGGCAAATCGACATCAACACAAGTGCTCTTATTTCAATCCTTAAGTGTTGGTAACATTTTTTTTTAATTACTATAAAAGAACAAGTATAATGTGTTACACTTGGCCTAATCTTTCTTGTACGTAATTGTCTCTTCTGGAGGTACCGGGAGAGATTTTTAATAGATTACCCATCGATAGGTCCGCAGGACATGGGTCTTGGACTAGGAGTCGCCAAAGGTTCCGAACCAAGTAAAAATCGCTCGTGTTTTCTGGTGTTTTGTTTGCTTTCTTATTTACTTTTCGTTGCATACCATTTGATTTTAAAACGAGAAAACAAGTTTTTTAAAAACCACATGATTCACCCCCCTCTCACGTGTGCGTATCGATCCAACATGTTATATCCCAGCCTTCGTGCCACTGTCATATCCCGGTCTGCGTGCCGTTGTCATATCCCGGCTTGCGCGTCGCTGTTATATCCCGGCCTGTGTGTCGCATTTGCATTCAGTTCCACGCCATCACCTCCAGTTCCATGCCATCAGAGTCTATTCCTCAGCCGATTTACGTTCATCTACTCTTCCGGGTCACTACAACTCTATCAACATCACAACCAGCTCATCGGTCTACTGGAGGGCGCCCCGGGCCATGATATGTTTTTCATGCTTATTCTCCATGCACTTTATTATTCTACTATTTATTCGACTTCTTATATATTTTTGGGACCTGCTTCGAGCATTGGAGTACTAGGGACCAGGGAAACCCGATCGCTGTCTGTAGGTAGCGTTGACCAGAGACCTTCTAATGACTTGGTCAACATAGAAGATAGCTCATTAGATCCCCCCTCTGGGCCATAGCAATTAAGTCAACATTCCAGCCATATCATCTGGCCTTCCATCTAACTTAGATTTCGGACAGGATCAATCACGTTTGCTACAATAATTTGTTACAATAATGGGTTTTACCCACACGGTCGCTAGTCACTTAACAATGAGTTATAAGTTGACTCCGTATTTTACTTCCCTTTACATAACCTGAGGATAGACTATGAGAAACACTTGAGATGAGCGTAATCATATTTTGCTACAATAATAATTTTTTTTCCCATGAGGGTACCCAATTAGCTAGAGGGTGACAAATCTTGCTATAATAGAATACGGGATTAATTTTCAGCGGGCGCATGACCTCAGAAAAAAAATCCCTTCTACCCCTAGTCACTTGGATCATCGGCTAAAAGTTGACTCTGTGATTTACATCCATTCACACAATCTCGGGATGGGCTGTAACAATGTTTGGGGTGAGTGTAATCACCTTTATTTCTACAATAATAATTTTTATCCCGGCGGGAGTGCCAGTTGGCTAGAGGGTGTGACATATATATTTGCTACAATAGGGCAGAGATTAATTCTCAGTGGATGTATGCCTTTGGAAAAAAAAACTACTCTCATCCCATAGCCATTTAGTGGTCGACTATAAGCTGACCCCGTGATTTACCTCTCTTCACATAATTTGAGGACCGATTGTGAAGGATGTCAAGGGTGAACATAATCACCTTTTGCTATAATAATAAGGTGTATTTTTTTCTAGCCGGAGGTTGGTGATAATAGGTTGTTTGGCTTGAGATTATCATCTATTACTCCAATAATGGGGGATATGATTTACCTCAGGATATAACTGAATTGATCACCATATAATAGATTTATAGAAATAGGTAAAAATTGATTTATGACAAAGCTAACGGAAAATACCATCCAATATGATGGTCTACTTGATTTTTTATTTTACTTTTTTATATATGACTATTAGATCAACTATGTGAAACGTCTATATTTTGCTTATGATCTTTTGTAAAAAAGAAAAAACGGAGGATATGATTTGGATATATATTTTAAATGGAATAAAATTAGATAAAATTAACGATATAAAAAACTTATTTTTTTTTTAAATTATGTTTTTAAATTCACGATAATCACTTAAATTTAATTATAATTTTCTTTTTATTTTTTTTAAAATTCACCCGAGCTACACATGTGGCTTTTTTTAAGTCGAATAATGTCCGATTAGAAAAATAGACAGTTGACGAGAGTAAAACACGAGGTTGAAAAAGACACCATGTATGGATACGTAATGGAGTACGTATTCCGAGTGGTCTGAGAAAGCCCAGGTCGGGGACCTTCAGAGGGTGTTGGATATCACGAGCGTGAAAGAGTAGTAGGTGACAATCCGAATGGACCCATGCTACATCAGCAAGGAATCTATTAAATATATAAAAAAGGACAAATTCTTTGAGCCAACCAATGCGGATCATTTTGGATCTATCTATAAAAAATTAATAAATTTAATTAATTTCATGAATTATCTTAGAATGTTGGAATCAGTTTTATAAAATTTTTTTTTTTATCTATTTGGATGAATTTTCTGAATTACTTTTACGATTTAGAGAATGTTCTCTTTATATATATTGATAAAGATATATGATATTCATTTGTAAAATAAGTATGGATTATATATCCTCATCAATATATTATGTATGATAAAAAGACATCATCTGAATCGTAAAAAGAGGTCCAAAAAATCACCACTCGCGGACTATAAGAACAAATTAATAAATTTACTTAACACACAACTCTTATATCAAAATGTGCCTTAGTTTTTCCCGATGGATGATAAACATAAAAAAAATCCTCAGACACTTGCAGGAGGGAGGAACTGACATGGCTGCTCTCGTATTTGAGTTAACAATCTGTAACGTGCATAATGTGCATAAATTGACGTTATAATTTATGGTCATTTAAAATTTAGGATAATAGTAATCATAGTTTACTATAATAATTTACTATAATAATATCTCACAAGATGCTCAGTTGACAGTAGGATGGTAAAATTAATATAATATAATATAATATAATATAGTATAATAAAATAAAATAAAATAAGAGATTAATTTTTAATGAATATATGTTATTGAGAAAACACTCCTCTCATATCTTTCCAATTTGACAATTAATTATAAGTTAATCTCATAATTTATCTTTCTTCATATAATTTAAGAACGGATTGTGAGAGTATCATGGGATGTATGTAATCACCTTTAGTGCTATAATAATATTTTTTTTTGTCTCCGCGGGATGCCCAGTTGACTATAGGGTATAGCATATTTGCGACAATAGGATAGAGATCGATTCCCGATGGACGTATGCTCTCGAAAAGAACTCCTATCCTCTAGCCACTTGACAATTGACTATAAGCTAATTCCATAATTTACATCCCTTCATATAACTTGGGAACCGGCTGTAAGGTGCCTAGGGTGAGTGTAATCATCTTTTGCTATAATAATAAGATATGTTTTTTCTAACCGGGAGCTGGTAATACTAGGCCGTCTAGGTGAGGTTATCAACTTTTGCTTCAATTATGGGGGTATGATTTGCCTCAGGGTATAACTAAGTTGATCACCATATGATAGATTTGTAAAAATAGATAAGAGTCATTTTTCAAGAAAAGTGACGTAAAATACTATTCTATATGGTGGTCCGCTTGATTTTCTTATTTACCTTTCTATATATGTAATTCGCTCATGACCTTTACCTTATGTTTGGATGACGTGAGTAAAAGTTCCTTAATTGAAGGGGAAGGGAGGGGAATGGAGGGAAAGGGAAGAGAAATAAAATATTTATATTATCTTTGTTTGGGAGGGAGGGAAAGTGCATTAACGTAACATGTGCTACAGTGTTTAGGAGGAAAGTGAGGGTAATGTGTTGGAACCCCAAGGTGTTTTGATGTGATTAAACAAGTTAAGTTAGGTTCTGTTTGTTTTAACCCTTGTGTCTAAGTGTGCAGGAGCTTAGGAGCACAGGAAGTCGAGCGGAAGACGCGGCTAACGAGAAGGACGACACGGGAGAGAGCCGATGGGCTCGGTGCATCCGAGGGACGAGGTGACCGCGGAAGAGTACACCGGTGGATGAGAAGAACGTATGCGACGTTCAAGGGACGAGAAACCGGGGAGGAAGGCTGCTCGAGGAGAAGGCAGGAACTTGGGTTCGGGTGAGCCCTATTCCGGATAGCCGAGATCACCCAAGCTAGTGGAGCCGGAGCGAAAGACCCAGACCGAGACGAGCTGAACCGAAGCAGAGTCCCGGACCGAGAAAAGTCAACTGTGTTGACTTTCCTGGTCCGGGCGCCCAGAACCATTCCGGGGCGCTTGGAATGCTTCCGGGCGCCCGGACCCGACTTTTTGACCAGATCAAGTTTTGACTCGATCTGAACGTTAGGGGATAAAATTTATCTCCCTCGGGCGCCCGGACCCTTCAAGGCACCCCGAACAGTGCTATAAATATAGTACTGATCTGCACAGTTTATTCAATTCACTTGTAATCCATTTCCCTGTGCTTTACTTTTCTGTATGTGTTGTTAACGCTGTAAGAGGCTACTCCGCCCGAAGGAGACATCAGATAGTGCGTCATATTTTCCTTGGATTAGCAATCTCCTGATTACAAACCAAGTAATTTCCTTGTGTTTGTTTGCTTTTTATTAGTCTCTTTTATTTTAATTACAAGTGCTATTATTTAGTTGAAAATCCGAGAAAGGGTTGTTTTATTTTGTAGGGCAATTCACCCCTCCCCTCTTGCTGGCCTCCAAATAGACCAACATAATGAAGGTTAAATACATAAAATTACAAAATTATCCTCACTTTTATTAAAGACTTATGCGAATAAAAGTCTTATGTTGGACCCTGTGGTTATTTTGATGTGATAAACCAAGTTAGGTTAGGTCCTGTTTGTTATTTAATCCCTGTGTCTAAGTGTGCAGGAGCTCAGGAGCACAGGAAGTCGAGCGGAAGACGCAGCTAGCGAGAAAGACGACACGGGAAGGGAGCCGACAGGCTCGGTGCGTCCGAAGGACGAAAGAGCTACGGAAGAGTATACTGGTGGATGAGAAGAACGTGCGCGGCGTTTGAGAGACGAGAAGCCGGGTCGGAAGCCTGCTCGAGGAGAAGGCTGGAAATTGGGTTCGGGTGAACCCTATTTCGGTTGGCCGCAATCACCCAAGCGATCAGAACTTCGGAAGCCTTCGTGAAGATGAAGAAAAGATGAAGAAGCCATTGTAGGCGCCCTCAACAGTGTTGAAGGCGTCCTAAACATTGAAGGCGCCTTCAACACTGATGAAGGCGCCTCCAACATTGAAGGTGCCTTCAATGTTGTTGAAGGCGCCTTCAGCCTGGCCAACTCGACCGTTTGCGTGCGGATAAAGTTTTATCCGCTCACCTCGGCTGGAGGCGCCCTCAAGGCTCGAGATAAGTTTTCTAGGCGCTATATAAAGGCCCCTGGAACTAGGAAATAATTTAATCAACTAAGTATTTAATTCCTAACAACTTGTAAGAGTTTTTAGTGTGTAAAAGACTTCTCCACCTTCAGAGAAGGAGATTGATAGTGCGTTATTCCACCGCCTTGGATTAACAACCCTCTTGGTTGTAATCAAGTCAACCAAGTCAACTGCTGAGTCTTCCTTCCTGCTTTGCTGTTAATTAATTTTGTTTTTATTATTGTTGCTATCATTTAAGAGTTGAAAGTTTGAGTAGGGTACTTTTCATTTGCAGGCAATTCACCTCTCCCCTCTTGCCGGCCCCGCTGCACCAACAAGTGGTATCAGAGCTAGACCACCTCAGAAGGACTGACCGTTGACTAAAGCACAAGGATCAAGACGATGGCCGGAACAAGCATTCATCCCCCAAAGTTCGACGGAGACTTCGTTACATGGAGACGAAGAATGGAGGTATTTTTTAAAATGAATTTTGACATTCTTTTAACTATGAAATTTGGTTTTCCAGCCCCAAAAGATAAAGAAGAGTACCAATGGACAAAAAAGGAGCAAGCTGATTTCGTGGCCAACGGAAAGGCGGAATTTCACCTGCTTAGCGTTCTGCCTCCTTAGGAGGTAAGTCGGATTGGAAGCTACGACTCCGCCAAAGACATCTAGGAAAAATTCCTAGAGCTCCACGAAGGTACATCAGAAGCGAAATTAGCAAGGCGCGACATCCTCCAGACTCAGCTGACTAATCTTCGGATGAACAACGGCGAAAAGGTAGCACAACTTCAAGCGAGAATTAAGGAGCTGATAACGCAATTGAACAACCTCGGAGAATCGGTAACAAACCGAGACTCGATCCGGTACGCGCTCAACGCCTTCCCAAGGTCTCCAGAATGGGCGTCCTTAGTAGATGCATACTACATCTCTAAGGACTTTGAGGTAAGTACTTTAGAAAATCTGTTTTCTACATTCAAACTTCATGAGTCTCGAATTGCAGAGCCTAAACAAGTAGAGAAGCCAAATCTCAATATTGCCCAACAAGCGGAAAAGGATGATCCCGACTCTGAAGCGTCGATCGATGAAACTGAAGCGGCGCTATTGGTAAGGAAATTAAATAAATTTATTCAAACTAATAAATTTAGATCACAGTCGAGGAAACAACAACACAACAAAAGGACGTTCCAATGCTACAACTGCAACGAAGAAGGGCACATTAAGGACGACTACCCAAAACTAAAGAAAAGGGACAAGGAGAAGTCTCAAAGGTCGACGTCCTCGAAGCGCAAGAGTCTGAAGGCTACATGGGATGAATCGTCATCCTCGGAATCAGAAGTCGAAGCATTCTCGGGATTAGCACTGATGGTTAACCATCTTTTCGAAGAAACCAGCTCAGAGATGAGCATAGATGAAGGGGGAGGATCATCAGAAGAAGAAAGCTGCGATGAAGGGGGAGCATCAGATATAGAGGTAAGTGAGGTACGTAATCTAACTCCCAAGCAGTCATTTCAATTCATAAAAGTTCTCACTAAAGACTTAGTTAAATTAGAAAAGGAGAATAATGAGTTAAAGTTAAACTTAGCAAAAGCATGCCCACTAGAAATGTACGATAATTTAAAATTAGAGAATGAGAAATTGAAAAATGAAATTGAAAAAGTAAAAAATGATTATGCATGCTTAAATAAATTTCCAAAATCAAAACTCAAGTTATATGGAAAATTAAACTGGTACATTAATAGAAAACATTAGGGACAACTTAGGAAAGTTTCCAAAAGTTATGTACCCCCTAAGTTCTTGATTAATCCAGTAAGAAGGAACCTTTACTGGGTTCCAAAATCTTTTCTAGACTACTTTTTTTTTAAATTAAACCTTTCGACGAGAAAATTAAGCATTAAAATTTCTTTACGAGGCTTTGTCTAAGGAAGTGGTTGTTGCTCCAATAACCAAGAAGGCCTAGTGCCTCGCCACGACCTGGAAGCCAAAATATTGAAATAAAATGTTTAATTAACTTTCTGGTAAAACATTAAAATTAGAATTAATAATGCTTTAAAAAGTTTTTCAAATATATTTTTTTAAAATAGTTTTATACTTAGAAAAATGTTTCATGTATAAAATTTTTTACTTAGAAAAATTCTCAAATAATATTTTTTTTCCAAGTTAAAATTTCTTCTGAAATTAGAAATTTTTATTTAAATCTTACCTAAGTTTCACTTAGAAAATTTTCAAAAGAAATTCTCAAAATTGTTAAAAAAATTACCTAAGTTAAAATTTTTCTTCTACTTATAAAAATTTCAAAAATATTTATGATTGTAAAATTTTTAAATTTTTTTTGGCAATTATTTTGAAACTGATTTATTTTAAATTTTATTTAATTTTTTTTAACTTGGGCATTATTTTGAAAATGATTTCTTTTAAAACTTTTCCTTAGAAAATTTTTACTTGAAAATTATGACCCCATTTTTTGCTGTGATCGAAGTGGGAGTGATAGGAACAAGTTTAGGGCGAGTTAAAAATTAAAAATTTATTTTTCTTAGTGTTACAAATTCTATTATTGTAATCTTTATGCTTAAACTGTTAGTTTTAGTAATTTCTATAAATTACTATTTGTTAATTTTTTTCCTAACTTGAACTTGGGTTGATGCACATCAAAAAGGGGGAGATTGTTGAACCCCATGGTTATTTTGATGTGATCAACCAAGTTAGGTTAGGTCCTGTTTGTTATTTGATCCTGTGTCTAAGTGTGCAGGAGCTTAGGAGCGCAGGAAGTCGAGCGGAAGGCGCAGCTAGCGAGAAGGACGACACGGGAAGGGAGCCGACGGGCTCGGTGCGTCCGAAGGATGAAAGAGCTGTGGAAGAGTACACCGGTGGACGAGAAGAATGTGCGCGACGTTCGAGGGACGAGAAGCCGGGTCGAAAGCCTGCTCGAGGAGAAGGCCGAAAATTAGGTTCGGGTGAGCCCTATTTCGGTTGACCGCAATCACCCAAGCGGTTGGAACTTCGGAAGCCTTCGTGAAGATGAAGAAAAGCTGAAGAAGCCATTGGAGGCACCCTCAACAGTGTTGAAGGTGCCCTAAATGTTGAAGGCGCCTTCAACACTGATGAAGGCACCTTCAACACTAATGAAGGTGCCTCCAACATTGAAGGCGCCTTTAGCCTGGTCAACTCGACCGTTTGCACACGGATAATGTTTTATCTGTTCACCTCGGCTGGAGGCGCCCTTAGCCCTGTTGGAGGCACCCTCAAGGCTCGAGATATGTTTTCCAGGCGCTATATAAAGGCTCCTGGAGCTAGGAAATAATTCAATCAACTAAGTATTCAATTCCTAGCAACTTGTAAGAACTTTTAGTGTGTAAAAGACTTCTCCGCCTTCAGAGAAGGAGATTGATAGTGCACTATTCCACCGCCTTGGATTAACAATCCTCTTGGTTGTAACCAAGTCAACTGCTAAGTCTTCCTTCCTGTTTTGCTGTTAATTAATTTTGTTTTTATTATTGTTGCTATTATTTAAGAGTTGAAAGTTTGAGGAGGGTACTTTTCATTTGCAGGCAATTCACCCCTCCCCTCTTGCCGGTCCCGCTGCACCAACATCTTATGCGTTCAAAACCCCAGTGCATCTTGCATACATTTATTGGTCAAGACTATAGAAATTAAGAGAAGGAAAACTAATCATATTATTGAATCCAAAATTGATTAAGAAATAAAGAGTACAAGGCCTTTATATAGTTAATTATAAGAAAAAATCTAAACCCTAAACTGAAAAAGTAAAAGACTAAATTACCCTTAAGGCTATAAACAAATAATTCTAATAGATGATATATTATAAATTTTATAATCTAACATCCCCCCTCAAACTCACGATGCTACAACTAGAAGCATTAAGAGTTTGTTAGATAAAAATTGGAACCGCGAAGCTGAATGAGCCTTAGTAAACATATCAACAATCTGTAGTTTTGAAGGAACAAAAGGCAATATGATGGTGTTGGAATGTATACTAAAAGTCTAGCTTTTGTAAACATTTATTTAGAAATAAAAGAATCACATTGGTCAAATGTCTATATTTATTTGCTAAGTGTAGTTGTTCAATTAATTTATATTGTAGATAACACGGTGAATGGTGTCACTCACAGAAGATCATGTTATCAGGTCTTTATAAATTATAAGCAGTTGCTCACAACTAAGATGGAAAGGAACAAACCATTAGAATAGTCATAGTGTAATTAGGTGTTAGTTTATCTTGACTGATAAATTACACTAATACACTTTGAGTGTACTGAGAATGACCATTTAAGGTAAGTTTTTTTTGTAATGACTTGATAAAAGAACAACACTTAGTTATTATGGAAGTGTGTGCTCTTAATCCTAATATGATAACAAGCACATATATTTAGTATTCATTTCTTTAACTTATCAAAGGGTAAGATTTAGCTCGATAAATCAATAGACCCGATAAGTTGGGAAATGATATTACTGATAGTGTGTGTTGTTGATTATAGAAGGAAATTGTGTCCTAGTAATCTAGGTTGATAATATCCCCAAGAGGAGCTCATAAGGATTACCATGTTAAACCCTGCAGGTGAACTTAGTCTGACATGACAATAAGGTTGAGTGGTACTACTCTTGGACTGAGATATTAATTAAAATGAGTTGTCAGTAACTCAATTAATTAGTAGACACCCGACATCTTAAACACAGGGAGACTAACATACTCATAATAAGAAGGAGCCCAAAATGTAATTTGAGATTGGTGCGGTAGTTCAATAAGAATTCTTTAGTGGTATGAATTATTATTGATGAAATTAAGTTGGGTGTTCGGGGCGAACACGGGAAGCTTAATTTCATCGGGAGACCAAAACCAATTCCTCCTCTCGGTCCCTATCGTAGCCTCTTGTATATAGAGAATTATACCCACCTATACTCACCTTTCCACCCACCTTAAGGTGGCCGACCAAGCTAGCTTGGAGCCCAAGCTAGGGCCGGCCAAAGCTAATGGTGGAGCCAATTTAGGTGGCCGGCCAAATCTTGGGTCCCAAGCTTAGGTGGCTAGCCACTAGAAAATAAAAAGAGATTTTTATTTAAAATTATTTCTTATGTGGATATCATGGTTTTAAAAGAGAGTTTAAAATTTAAAATTTTCCTTTTATAGCTTTCTACAAAAGATTAAGAAAAGATTTGATATCTTTCCTTATTTGTAGATTGAAAGGAAGATTTTAATTTTGATAAAACTTTCCTTTTTTGTAAACCATGTTCATGATTTAAAAGAGAGTTTTAAAATTAAATATTTTCTTTTATAAGTTTCTACAAAAGATTAAGAGAAGATTTGATATCTTTCCTTATTTGTAGATTGAAAGGAGATTTTAATTTTAGAAAAAACTTTCCTTTTTGGAAATCATCCACATGTTTAAAAGAAAGATTTTAATTTATAAAATTTCCTTTTATAACCCACCATGAAGGGAAAAATTATTAGAGAAATTTTTTAATAAATTTTTGGAAATAAATTAGGAAGTTTTAATTCTTGTGTGAATTAAACTTTCCTTGATTGGAGCTAATAGGTGGCCGGCCATGTTGTTTAAGAAAAGGAAATTGATTTTTAAATTAATTAAATTTTCCTTTTCATGGAAAAAGAATTAAGGAAGTTTTTATTTAAATTTCCTTATTTGCCAAGGCCAAGGATTATAAAAGAGAGGGTAGAGGTGCCTTCATGGGTAAGAATTCTATTCTATTTCTTCCTCTCTTTTCTTCCTTGGTTGTGGTCGGCCCTAGAGGTTCTCCCTCTCCTCTTCTCTTCTTCCTTAGTGGCCAGTTTCATCCTTCTCTTGGAGCTTTTGATGGTGGCCGGTTCTAGCTAGGAGAAGAAGGAGAGAAAGGAGACTTTGTTTCTTGCATCCCTTGGAGCTTGGTGGTGGTGGCCGAAATTCTACATCCTTGGAGGAGTCTTGGTTTGGCCAAAACTTGCAAGGAGGAAGAAGAAGGGCTTGGGTGGTTCTCATCTCGGTAAATCATTGCCCACACAACGTTCGGGATAAGAAGAGGAATACGATAGAAGATCAAGAGGTCGTTGCATACAAAGGAAGGTATAACTAGTAATTATTTTCCGCATCATGCTAGTTATTTTTCTTTGTATGAATTCCAAACACAAGAGGCATTAGATTCTAGATTTTCGAATTTGTTATTCGAGTTTGTGTTTTTTTTTTATTTTTCAAATTTGTGATTCGATTGTTCCTTTTGGTTAAACCTAGAGTTATATAAGGAAATTTAATATTAGTTTTCCTTAAAAGGCTTTGTCTAGGAAGTGGTGGTTGCTCCCATATCCAAGAAGGCCTAGTGCCTCACCATGTTTAACCTGGAAGCCAATTTTGGAAATTAATATTTAATTGAATTTATAACATAGGTGGATTTGAATCAATAGTGTTAAGTTCCGCTTGCGATCCAAGTCTAAACCATTAAGAACAGATAAGTTAAATTTGGAATCAATAATGTTAAGTTCTATTTGCGATTCCTAATTTAACTTCTAAAGAACACAATAGGTTGTTTAGGAAAGGTTCGACACTTGAATAAAATTTTTGTACAGTGGAGCCGGTACGATCTTCCTAGGACCAACCAACAGATGGTGCCAATCTGAAGATGGTGACGAGTAATGTGACAATCAATTTCAATATGTTTCGTCCGTTCATGAAAAATTGAATTACGCGTAATTTGAATATCACTCTGATTATCACAATATAACGGAGTAGGTTGATGAAGAGAGATACCCATATCCGCAAGCAACCAACGCAACCAAACTATCTCATAAGTAGTTGAGGCCACGACACGATACTCAGCTTCTGTGGAAGATCTAGAAATAACATCTTGATTTTTACTCTTCCAAGAAATGAGGGAATCACCAAGAAAAATACAGAAGCCAGTGGTAGATTTGTGATCCGTATGATCACCAGCCCAATCCACATTAGAGTATGCACACAGCTCAAGAGATGAAGTAGAAGGAAATAAAAGGTTTTAAAATTGAGTGCCCTGAAGATACTTGAGAATACGAAGAATAGCAACCCAATGAACTGTAGTTGGTGCAACGACAAATTGACTAACCACATGAATAACATACGCAATATCTGGACGAGTCACGGTGAGATAAACTAAGCTTCTAATAATAGTTCTGTACAAACTAGGATCCGATAAAGGTGAGCCATTAGATGGAGAATATCGAGCATTAGTCTCAATAGGAGTATCAACAACCCTATTATCAGTAAGATGAGCACGCTCAAACAGATCAGATATATACTTTGACTGAGATAAAAGATAACCTTTCGGGGAATAAGCAACCTTAATATCCAAAAAGTAGCATAGTATATCCAAGTCTTTCATAGCAAAACAATGAGCCAATTCAGACTTCAAAGAAGCAATTCCATCAGAATCATCACCTGTAATAATCATATCATCAACATATAATGATAAAAGAATACGACCTACACTCGTACATCTGACAAACAATGCTGAATCATGGTTACTAGGATGAAAATCAAACGAAGTAATCACTGTAGAGAACTTCTCAAACCAAGCATGAGGTACTTGTTTGAGACCATAAAGCACTTTACGAAGCCTACAAACTTCACCAGGTTGGTGTGAAATACTAGGAGGAATGTCATATAAACTTATTCACGAAGATCACCATTTAAAAATACATTCTTAACATCCATCTGAGATATTCTTCATTGACAAATAGAAGTAACAACAATCAGAGCACGAACAGTCATCATTTTTGTAACAGGAGCAAATGTTTCCTCATAATCCATGCCATACTAGGACCAAATCCCATGTATGACTCTGATGTAAAGTAGTTAGTTCCTCAGCCATAACACTATGCCAAAGTGAGTTACAAACAACTTCTCTATAGGATACGGGCTCAGAAAGACAATGAATAGATGCAATAAATGAATAAAAAGAATGAGAATAAAAAGAGTAAGCAAAATATGGTAGTTTAGTAGACTTACGAACACGAGTAGATTGATGACGGTGGAGAGAAGGATCATCTGCAGTCTCAGGAGATGATTGGGTGGTGGCAGATTGTATATACTTATTTAGCATATTTTGATGCACATTTACGTACTTCGAGCATGCTTTATCTATGCATTTTTGTACTTCCAAGTTTCCTTTCAGCATATTTACTCTTTTTGTTCAGAGATATGCTTTTTGGGCATTTTCTGTGTGGAGGAGTCAATTTTGGAGAAGATTTGACGCTTGAACGAAGAAGGAAGGCACAAGGCCTGTGTGCCACACGACCATGACATGGGTGGTTGCCCAGGCCGTGTGGTGATCACCACCCGTGTGGCTGCAACAGAGAAGGAAGAAGCCATGGCCGTGTGAGCATCACACGACCGCGCCAGGTTTGAAGCCAAGAAGGTTCATGGCCGTGTGCACCACATGGCCTTGCAAGCCATCCAGAATTGAAGCTGTACACGGTCGTGTAGATCTACACGACCGTGTAGCATTTCCAGAGCCCAAGAATGCCTTGGCCGTGTGCACCACACGACCGTGTAGGAGCTCCAGAGCTGGAGGCAGTGCGGGCCGTGTAGATCTACATGGCCGTGCAAGGGGAGCAGTGGAAGATGCATGCCCGACTGTGTACACCACACGACCGTGTGAGATAGGCAGTGAGGGGAGTGAGCCAGGCCGTGTGAGCTTCACACGGCCGTGTCTCAGGGCCGTGTGGCGCCCAAAACCCCCTTCTATATAAGGCTTTCTTCAAGATTTGAAAGGGGATCTTCTCCCCTTTGGGAGAGAGCAAGATTTGGGCAATTCTTCTCCATCTTGGAGGGATTTTGCAGCGATTCAACGGGAGATCTTCAAGGCATCGACTCCAGAATCGAGGATTGGATCGGAAGACGTTCTTCATCATAGATAAGCTTTCTTTTCCTCTTTTCTTGGATTTGGGATCAAGAATGTTTGTAATCTTCTTCTCTTCAGATTTCTTACCTCATTTTATGGAGTAGATCTCTTGTTCTAGGATGGAGGGAGTATTTGTAATGGAGATTTGATGTAAAACTCTTGTGGATTTGCCAATTTCCTATTTCTATAATTTTGCCTTATTTGTATCCATTTGATCTTGTGTGGATTGTTGTGTTTGGACCTAATTACCATGTTTGATTGAATGTTTGAATATCTTGTGGATCTTGTAGAGATTTTTTCTCATTCGATTTTTCGAGGGACGTTTGTGACAGGAACAAGCTCGTGTAAGGACGTTTGAGGGGTAATCTTGAAGGAGAAATTAGGTTATTCAAGAGGGTAGGATGGATTGTATGCATTAATCTTTATATCTTGATGAGGTTGAGAAGTGATGAATTCTTATGTTGATTTTCTGAGGGACGCACGTGACAGGCAAGCCCGTGTAAGAACAACATAGGGTTCATTCCTAATTGATCACATTTAGATATATTTCAGTCCTAGGCCAGTTGTCTATTGCAAGAGAGAATCGACAACCTTCTACAAATGACGGACAATTGAGGAATAAGATTTGATAAATCATTTACATTGAATATCCTTACAAAGAAACCAAAGCTCCTAGAACATTCCTTTATCATTGCCCTTATTCTTGTTTCTTATTCTTTTGTTTCTATGTTTTACTTTCATAGTTACACTTTGCCTTTGTGAATCAATTGATTAGTTGTTTAGCTAACTCGCGTTGAGACATCTTTAGTGGTTATTCCAGTACCTGTGGATACGATATTTTTTATTATTACTTACGACATTTCCGTACACTTGCGGAATGTCAACAAATTTTTGGCGCCGTTGCCGAGACTGCGCTATAACATTAGGGATTATCAATTGTGTTAGACTAAACATAACATTTCTTTTCGTTTCATTACATAGTTGAAACTAATCTTTAAAATTATGTTTTTCTTGTATATCCTTTTACCTCTTGTCAATTCTTTTTGTTGCAATTCTAATTCTGCATTTTTGATTTCTAACATCCTAGTCTAACTTTTCTCTGTTTTTCTTTTAAACTAACTTTTCTCTTTCCTTCCTCTTTTCTTTTAAACATATCTTGCAAACTTGTTCTTGTGTATGCGAAGATCTAACTTTGTAGGAGAGCTTCTTCCTCTAGATCTCAAGATAGACAGAACGTTTCATAGAAGAAAAATTCTGCAAAGACAATAAACAGAACAAGAAAATTTTAACATGGCGAATAAACCACTAAAGGATTATGCAGCACCTTACGCTAGAGGGTTTAGATCTAGCATTTCAAGACCTTCAGTGGAAGCAAATAATTTTGAGATCAAACTAGCTATCATTTCTATGGTGCAGCAAAATCAGTTTGGTGGAGGACCGCATAAAGACCCGAATCAATACTTGGAGGTCTTCTATGAGATATGCGGCACAATGAAGATGAATGGTGTTCCTTCTGAAGTGGTGCGCTTGTTATTATTTGGGTTTTCTTTGAGAGATAGATCTAAGCAATGGTTAAATTCTTTAGCTCCAAATAGCATCACCACATGGGAACAATGTGAGCAGCAATTTCTTGATAAATTCTATCCTCCCAGTAAAACAACTCATATGAGAAATCTTATTGCAAGTTTCAAACAAGCTGAATCAGAATCTTTATTTGAGGCTTGGGATAGATATAACAGTATACTCAGACAATGCCCACACCATGGTTTGGAGAAATGGCTTGTGTTACACACATTCTATAATGGCATCAATTATCACACTAAGGTGTCCCTTGATTCAGCTGCTGGAGGGGCACTCATGAATAAGAGCTTGGATGAAGCAGAGAAAATCATTGAAAGTGTAGCACAAAACCATCATCAATGGGCGAATGAAAGAAGTGGTGGTTATTCCTGTGCAAACCCAACAAAAGCATCAGGGAAGTTTGATGTTGATGCAGTTACTCTATTGGCTGCAAAACTGGATGCTCTTACAAAGAAATTTGAAAACATGGGAGCTTCTTCATGTACGGTCAATACCATGGTTTTATCTTGTGAAGTATGTGGAAGCTCTGAACATTCTAATGACTCATGTCCTTTGGGAGCTATTTCTGAACAAATCAATCAATTAGAGCAATGTGACGCCATCATGGGTCTTAATCAAAGGTAGAACAACCATACTCAAATACATACAACCCTGGGTGAAAAAGTCATCCTAATTTTTCCTATAGAAATAATCAAGATCAAGGACCATCTATGAGGGCAAGACCTAATTTTCAGTCTGGGCAGCAGAATTTTCAGCAACAATCTTCTCAAGGCTTTCCTATGTCTAAAATCGAGAAGATGTTTGAAGAAATTATCTCTAATCAGAATGAAATGAAGCAGGACATTTTGAAGCTTACTCAGAGAATGAATAATTCTAAAAGACATCAAAAGATTCAGGATAGCCAGATTGCCCAATTAGCTTCCTCATCTTCTAGAGCACTAGGACAACTACCTGGTAAACCCGATGTTAATCCTATGGAGCATTGTAATAGAATTGAACTTAGGAGCGGACAGACTTTAGGAGATCCCCAAGTGACTGCTCCAAAAGGGATGCAAACTGAAGAAGAGCTCTCTCCTCCAACGCCAAATCAGATTCAAGATGATGAGGAGAGTACCACTAAGGTTGAGAAGACTCTTCCACTTAACCAACAAAGTAGAGTAGCCCCTTTTCCTCAAAGACTTGTAATGCTCAAGAAGGATGAAGAGTTTGGTAAATTCTTGGAGAAAGTTAAAGAGATATGTGTTGAAGTGCCTCTTATTGATGCTATCTTACAAATGCCCAAGTTTGCCAAATTCTTGAAGGACATCATGTCAAGCAGGAGAAGAAGAGGAGATATAGAGACCATAGCACTTACAAAGGAATGCAATGCTCTTTTTGGGAAGAATACTTCCCCAAAGTTGGAGGATCCAGGAAGCTTCTATATTCCTTGCAATATAGGAACTGAATCTATTAAGAGAGCTTTTTGTGATTTGTGGATAAGTGTTAGCCTCATTCCTTATTCTATTTGTAATAAATTAGGTCTAAAAAACTTTAAACTTATTACTATGGCACTGCAACTTACTGATCATTCCTGCAGGTACCCTATGGGTATCGTAGAAGATGTGCCAGTAGAAGTAGGTGGGAGTATAATTCCCATAGACTTTGTTGTGCTAGACATGGAGGAGGATCCAAAAATCCCTATCATATTGGGAAGACCATTCCTTGCTACAGCGGAAGCTATTATAGATGTTAAAAATCATAAACTTTCTTTGGTAATTGGTAAGAAATGGTTGGAATATGATTTATCTAATGCCTCTAACCATGTTTCTTCTCTTTTGAATGCTTGTAGCAGGGCAAGCATTTATAAACTTGAGGAATGGAATTTCCATCCTCATGGGAGGCCACCAAATGGAGAGAACATTGTGGTGGAAGATGTTGAGAGAAGGCCTCCCAACAAGAATGAAAAATATGTCTGCCCTCCAAGGGCAAGAAAAAAAGAAGAGTGATCAAGATTGGTCGAGCTAAAGACCTTAAACAAGCGCTTCTTGGGAGGAAACCCAAGGGTTCTTTTAATTAGTTCCATTTCATGTTTCTATTTTTCATTGTAGTGTTTTTACTTGATTTTTGCTTTGTTTTCAGGTTAAAATTCACTTCCATGAGCTGGCCATGATTTTTTTTCATGGGCATGGGAGTGTTAGAGAAGTAAGAAAGGAGTTGAAGAATCATTTGGAATAAAACAGAGCCTGGCCGTGTGCCATACATGGCCAGAAATATGCTACAGATAGGGGGAGTGCTAGGGCCGTGTCCACCAGACATGGCCGTGTAGGACATCCCGAGAGGAAAGCATGCATGGCCGTGTCTCAAACACAGCCGTGCGTTGATACCAGAGGAAGAAGAGTACCCGGCCGTGTCTTGGACACAGCTGTGTGAAGGAACCAGTGAAGAAGAGTGCACTAGCCGTGTCATTTAACATGACCGTGTATAATTTCCAGAGGAGAAAGGTGTTTAGGCCGTGACTTGGACATGACTGTGCAAACTCATCCGAGAGGAATAAGGGAGTGACCGTGCCAATTGACACGGCCGTGTGACTTCACCAGATAAGGAGAAGGATGGGGCCGTGTGGATCTACACGGCTCGTGCCAGTTGAATTGCCTAGGTCGTGTCCCATATACACGGTCATGTTCAGGCTGTGCCCCCCACACACCCAAACCTTCTCAACACCCTCTTTTCTCTCAAACTCCCTTCTCATTCAACTTTTCTCTCAAATCTTCTCAGATCTAGATCTCAAATACTTTCTTCTTCACAAATTTTATCAAGATCTAGATTCTTCTCCTCTCTTGCATTCAAGATCCACAACTCCTTAGCCTTAAGACCTTGTTCTTCAAGATCTATTCTTTCAAGATCCAATTTCTCCAACCCTAAACAGTACCTTCCCCACTCAAGCTTGAAAATATGTCCAATATTTTGAAGATATTACGCAAGGGAAGCCATGGATCTAGTGGAGGAAAGGAGCCATCCAAGGATAAAGGGAAACAACCGAAAAAGGGCAAAGGAAAGAGGATATCACGCAACGAAGATAATGACAATGAATTCAATATCATTTTTAGAAATGAAGAGCATAAGACTAGATTTGAAATTCTTGTCAATAGAAAGATTCTGTTCTTGACATGCTAGGAATTAGAGATGATGTAGATTGGATGATAGGGTTCCTAGATTGGAGTGATATATTGTACTCACACCTACCTACATATCCTCGTATCATATTGGAATTTCTAAGCTCATTAGATGCCCACTTTGCCAATGAAGATGATTATGTTGGAAAAATAATATTTAGGTTAATGAACTAAGAATTTTAGTGGACATTTAATGATTTCAATAGTTGTTTTGGATTGTCTACCAGTCTACCAAGAAAGACGGATCTATGCGGATATGCATAGATTTTAGAGCGTCGAACAAAGTAACAATTAAGGACAAGTACTTTCTTTCCAGAATAGATGATCTATTTGATCAGCTAAAGAGGGCAATAATGTTCTCTAAAGCAGACCTGCGCTTTGGGTACCATCAGTTGGAAGTGAAAGGAAGCGATACATCTAGAACAATTTCCAGGACCAGATATGGACACTACGAATTTGTAGTCATGTCAATTGGTGTGACTAATGCACCTATGGTCTCCAGGGACTTTATAACAAGTCTTCCAAGGACCACTAATGGGTACAATGCGATATAGGTGATGATGGACAGAGAAGTTAAGAGACTAAGAAGCAAAGAAGTACCACTAGTAAAGGACAGTATAAGACAGAGATATCCAGAATTATTCTAGGTTCGAGGACGAACTTTTTATAAGGTATGGAGAATTGTAACAACCTGAATTTCTCCATTTCGAGTCCCAAAATTAATTTAAAAATATTTTAAAATGCTATAGAAAAATTCTAGAGATTTTTAGAAATTTTTAGAGTATTTTTATGCAATTTTTGGAGGTTGTTTGGGATTTTTACTAAACGAAGGAAGTTTCGACAAAAAAATGTTCAAATCGAGATTCGATCCGTGGACCTCGGACCTGAACCGAGCCTTAACCGAATCCAGCTAGCCAACTGTTCCAGAAGGCGTTTCTTATTAAAGAAGGAGAAATATTCTATTTAGGCAGTAGTTAATGAATAGGAAATAAATAGGAAGAAAAATGGTTGCAACCGAGTTTCGAACCCGCGACCCCAACCAGAACCGAACCTTAAATTGTTCCTGTTGACCAAGTGTTCAAGCGGATGTTTCTTGGTAAGAAAGGAAGTGAAATATATTTAAGCCATAGTTGGTTAATAGAATATTGGAGTTATAAAGAGAGGAACTTAGGGCTTGATTATTTCTCGTGACCTAGTTTTTCCCTTCTCCTTCCTCGCGTGCGACGGCGACGTTTCTGCCCGAGAGGAACCAAACGAAGTCGTAGCTTCATTTCCGGCGGCCGGCGGAGAGCAAATTCCGTGAGATCTTCACGGAATAGAGGCTGGTTCTTCGAGGAAATCTTGAGGACACGAAGAGGGATTGGAAGTTCGAGTTCTCCGCGAACCCTAGAGGTTTTCTCCTACGGTTTGAATTTAAGAATCATGGTAAGTTGCTCACTCACCTGCAGTAAGAGTAGTTCCGAGATTTTCTGCCCTTGTTGCTGTGAATTGAGGTTTCGGATCTTTGTGTTCATGATTTCCGAAGCTTGTTGCTGTGTTGATTTTTGAAGCTTACTGCGGTGAATTGAGGTTTCGGATTCTTGAGTCTTTCTTTGGTTTTTGAAGCATTCTGTAAAGAAGGTTTTCTCTTGAAGCATACTATCATTTTTGTAGAGCAAGCATGTTGTAGATCAAGCATGTTATGTAGATTCTACATCCCTTGTCGTTAACATTTCATTTCACAGCTCTTATGATTAGTATTTCATTTTACAGCCCTATGATCAGTATCTCAAATTTAGGTTTTCTTTGCTACCCTAATGGGCATGATCGGATTATATGTAACCCTGCATATTTGGGTTTTTGTTGCTAGACAATGGGCAGGAAATGGTTCAGATTTTAGATTTTTAGTTTAGTTCTTGAAAGTGGATTGACATTTAGTTGCTTGCCTCCTGGTAACCCATTAATCGCAATCTTATAAGCATAGTTGCTACTGATCTTGTTATTAGAGACCTAGACAAAGCTAAGGAGGCTTTGCTTGTCCTATGAAATAAAGAAATAAATTGGTAGGATTATATGTGATCTAGTAAGTTTTGTCTAATAGGAATTGGTCAATTTATATGGATAATTTGGGATGTTTATGGAACCTTATGTCCTTTGTGTTTTTAAGAAGATGATACCATGATTTAGGTTCCTTCCTCACCTCTACGTGGAAGTTAGATAATTATTTATGTTCCCAATAAATTTAGAACTTGTAGGTTTCAGATCCATAAGGGTAGTCCTAAAATTCTATTTTAGAAGTTATATAGTTATCACAATGTGCATTGCAAGTTGTTTCATGTTTACCCTTAGAAGTTAGAGAAATTTGCAATCTCAATATATAGAGTAGAACTTCCAAGTTTTAGATTCTTTAAGGCTTGGTTTAAATTCTATTATAGAGGTTTAGTTGTCATGATGATGCACGAATGAGGTTTATGAAAGTTTTCTCTTATAGCAGTGTAGTTTTATTTCAATGAGCATTCACTCCTTTTGATTGGCAGTAGGCGTGTTCTATAATTAGTAGAAGTGCAGAATTTTTGATTCCCTATGGAATTCTAGGTGGGAGTAACTTGTGTTAACCATGTTGTTAGATCTGTTGTTGTTTTCTTGTGTTAACCAGCAGTTTTAGGTCTCCTTATCGTGTAATTTAAGCAATTCAGATTTGGATTTTTCAGTGGGTTTCAGTTCCAGAATTTTTAGTAAACCATCAGTTCTGATTTTTGTTATTTATACATGTATCATGAACAGATAGCCTTAGTTTCTGAGGATTATGAGTAGCTATAAGTAAGAAAAGACCAAGGTCTTGATAGGATCTCTAAATTTCAGAATTTGGGATCAGCAGCACGCCAAGTGCTTGAAGAAATGTCGAGGCATTCTATATTAAAAGAATTAGAAGATAAGAAACATTTTAGTTCTTTCCTTGCTTGTGGAAATTTCTGGTGTAGATTAAGAGGTTTCAAGTATATTCCTTTGTAGATTTGTGAGGTTCTGTTGGGTTAAAGATGTTCTTTACATGATATGATAAGTTTTGAGGAAGTCTTTAATGAAGATCTCATCACAGTAGCTTAGATTTTAGCCTTGTAGTTTAGAATTGAGTAGCTAGGGATTTAGCCCTCCTTCCTTGCTTTCTGATTGTGTTTGTACAGAATTGAGGAAGTCTTTAGGCATGCTTTCTGAATTGATCTTCAAAAGAATAGACAACTACATTTGTTGAAGATTCAAGTTGGTTTGTTCTTTAAAGGATGACATTCTTCTTGATTAATATCTTCATCCTTAATTCTCTTTCAAACTGGACAATTGAGAAAATGGATAGAATTGGATTCCAATATTCATATTTTGACAAGCAATTAATTAGAAGAGTGATTCAATATCTAAAATTACGCTACAGACAATGAGAAGATATCATGCGTTAGATTGAGGGATGGTTTGGCATCTACTTGAGAAGAAGAAATGAGCTTATCTAGACCTTGCGTTATTAATTGATTAACCTACTGTTAGACCGATTTTGTTATTAATTCTTTAACATGCAGTGTTAAGTTGTTTAGTGGTGTAGATTAGCAATTTAGTACAGATTTCTGTTAAGCATTAGTGCAGATTTCTGTTAAGCCTTAGTGCAGATTTTTGTTAAGCTTAATATGCAGATTTTTGTTAAGTTTAGTATAGTTGGTTAAGAATTATAGTTTTAGACTTTGTTTAAGCATACAGATTTGAGTTTATTTGCTACTTCAATATGCATGATTGTGTGTTACCTAGTTGATTTCACTTATAGATGCATATGGAAAAAATACCCTAACAGTATTTTGGGTTTAAGAAAAGTATAAGAAAGATAAAGAAAATAAAGAAAAGGCCAAGGCCTTAAGTAGATCCCAAAGTCAAGACTTTAGGGATTTTGGCACACAAGGTGCCTATTAAAATGCCAAGGCATTTAAAGAAGAAGTAATTAAGATATAAGTATTTTACTTTTAAGAAGAGACTAATACCCGACTTCGCAAGGTTGTCGTTAAACAAATCCAGGTGTCCAATTCCAAGGTCTTGGCCCTGGCAGACCAAGGTCTGCTCTTTTAGGATTGGTGGCTCGCTACCCAAACCTATTAGGGAACGCGCATAAGATGGTACTAAGCCTGAGCCCAAGAGAAGTTGATTACTATTTTGAAGTATTATAAGTATAAGTTTTTGAACAAGTAAAACAAGTTTTACCCAAGTATAAAGTATTAAAGAATAAGTTTTAAACAAGTGAAATAAAGAATAAGTTTAGAACAAATGAAATAAGTTTCACTTTGTTTTAAAATCAGCAAGTTGAGTTTTCTTTTATGCTAGCATGTTATTTAGATTAGCTTACTGTTCTTTGCCATTAGAAGAGCATGAGTAGCTTTACATGTTTAGCATTTCAGTATGTTTGTTTCTTTTACTAGTAGATGAGCATGAGTAGTTTTCCTTTTGAGCATTCAGTTTTAGTTTTCAGTATATTAACATGCATATCGAGATTTTGTGAGTTAGATAGCGCTTACTAAGTATTTTGCTTATAGTTTGCATTTCCTCTTACTGCAGATAAAGGAAGACGAGGAGGAGGTGCGGATGGTGTGTGATGTCAGGACTATGGGAGAGACTTGGGATGTTGTTGAGTTTTCCGCATTGTAGTGATTAATAAACATTGAGAATGTATTTTGAGTTCCATGTCATTTGAGATTGTTTTAAATAGTATGCTAAAATGAATTCAGTATAGTAAGTATGTATGAGTAGTGTTTGATACTTATTTAATTGCGTGGGTGTTTGATATATGTTCCAGCCACCTGTGGCTGATGTATATTATGTTTGTATCTCAGTTTAAGGTCACCGGTACAGGGGAGACTCTGCCGAAATTTTTCGGTAGGGATTTCTTGTGGTTTCGATCATACCGGTTAAGTAGAGTTAGTAGTTAAGTAACGGTCATTCTTAGAGAGTAGTATAGTAAGAAGGGTGGTCGTTACATAGATCAACCTTATAAGCCCTCTAGAGCTAAGGCTTCTTATATGCAAAACCCAATCTTTAGATACCTACATCGAGTAATGAGTAACATCGAGTAATGAGTAAGACTATTTTTGGTAGGGGGAGAGTGATGGAGTTGTTAAGAAAGTAGAGATTTATTATTTATGGGCTATGCTATATAAAGTTGATTTTGATTCGGGTTTTCATTTTCTTCAAACCTTGGTCAGATCTCGGAGGGCATCTTCGGGATCAATTATTTTTGGTGGTATGATTACTCAAATAGCTTGTAACTTGGAGCTTGATTTGGATGGGTTGGAAGTCATTCATGGTAATGACATGATAGACATTGATGCATGTCTTTCCATGAAAATGCTTGTTCGGGATGAGAATGGTTTTGCATTTCCTAGGAGGAATGGTTTTTCTTTACCTCTTCCTTGTCCCGAACGAACTTCCATTCGCAACCCTGCTAATTGGGTAATCACTGATTCAGACCCCGAGAATGTTCCTTTCATATCCGGAGATACAGAGCAACACATTGAGCCCTCGACATCTGGATACCCGCAGCCCTCCGGTCATCTGGAACCTGCTAGGCATTCTTTTGCCTATGGTATGGGTCCCTCTAGATTTGACTTTTTAGATTTTCGTGCATCTCTAGAATCACTTCATGAGAAGCAAAATGCCCAACGAGCAATGTTGGAAGGTCGCTTCTCTTTATCAAATGACCAGTTTAGAGAAGTACAAAATCACTTTCAGTTCACGAGGAATTTTCAAGGTCAAGTGGCTGAATTTGTCCAGGACTATGATACTAATCAGGCTAGAATGAGAGATTTTATGTAGAGCGTGAGTACCACTAGCCAACAAGTTGATGCTTTGTTTGAGTATCATATAATCCTGAGCGAAACTCTAGGTTTTCCTAGTTTTTCCATTGGCCAACCTTGTAGGCCTAGGCCTCCTTTCCCTCGTCCACCTGCACCTCCTCCACCATTTTGATTTCATCGGGACGATGAAAAGTTTAAGTTGGGGGGGGGGGGGGTGTCAATAACCTGATTTTTCTTTTTCTCTATGCATTCTAGTTCTCAGTTTATGCTTGTTTTCTGCATGTTTAGGGGGTGTTTGGTTTGCGTTTTCCATATTGTTTTCTGTTTCCATTTTCTGAGAAAATGGAAAATGCGTTTGGTTTGCGTTTTCCACGTTCATTTTTAAGAAAATGAGAGAGTGTTTTCTAAGAAAAACGAAAAACGTGGAAAAGTCATTTTCTAAAAAATGAAAAACGCACGATTTTCAGAAAATGAAAATGAAAATGGGGCAAATCAAACACACCCTTAGTTTTTCTTTGATTGCTTGTTTTTTATAGTCATTTGACTATCTTTTGAAAATTTTTGTGGCATACATCTTGGGAACATCAAAACTTCACTTATATGCTTTCTTGTCTTCAAGTTAAAATGTTAGCACGTTCATTATCTAGATTCATGATGTTTTAAGTGATGCTAGTAGTATGCTTAATGAACCTCTTTTCTCTATCTTAAGTTGCATGAAATAAGCTAAGCATCTTATGGAGATGAGTTTTAGTTTTGGCTTGACCTTAAGAATCTTATCTTCACTTCTACTTGATGCTTGAATGGTTGATATCATTGAAATAGTCATGATTCATCTTGTTTGTTTAGTACTTGGTTTCCATGGTGATTTCTCAAACTTCATTTTGGTTACTAGATGAGGCTCAAATCATGTAAGCTCATTTGAAAAAATTAAAATATCCCAACATTTGTGCTAAAAGTATATTTGTGAATAAGTTTTGCACAATGTAAATACTTATGAAAAAAAAAGTGAATAAGGGATATAAAAAAATAGTTGTCGTGAGTGGAACCTAGCAAGTCACCCCTTTGAGACCGAGTTAGGTTACTGGGAAAATGACTGCTTAGCTTCTCTTGAGATTGAGTATGCCTTTGAGACCTTGAGTTAATTGAGAAATATGAACCAAGTGTGGCGAGTAAGTGTCTATCACAGGGTACTTGTCTATCACTGAAAACATTAGGAATTCAAATTTGATGACGACTTGACTAGGACATAGATTGAAACTTGAAGAGTTTTGAGTTATCTTGCATTGTGCACAAGAGACTTATGCTTGAGCCATACTTAACTTGTTTCCATGATCATACTTGTTAATGAAACTTTTTGATAGAGTTAGGAGAATGCATTAGGGATATGAGAGCATTGTAAAACATATGAATTTAGATTGCTGCATTTTGCTTGAGGACAAGCAAAGGTTTAAGTATGGGGGTGTGATGTGCGTAGATTGTATACACTTGTTTAGCATGTTTTGACGCACATTCACGTACTTCAAGCATGCTTTATCTATGCATTTTCGTACTTCCAGCTTTTCTTTCAGCATATTTACTCTTTTTGTTTGAAGATCTGCTTTTTGGGTATTTTCTGTATGTAGGAGTCGATTTTGGAGAAGATTTGATGCTTGAACGAAGAAGGAAGGAACAAGCCCTGTGTGCCACACGGCCATGACATGGGGGGTTGCCTAGGTCGTGTGGTGATCACCACCCGTGTGGCTGCAGCAGAGAAGGAAGAAGCCATGGCCGTGTGAGCATCACACAACCGTGCCAGGTTTGAAGCCAAGAAGGTTCATGGCCGTGTGCACCACATGGCCTTGCAAGCCATCCAGAACTAAAGCTGTACACGGCCGTGTAGATCTACACGGCCGTGCAGCATTTCCAGAGCCTAAGAATTCCTTGGCCGTGTGCACCACACGGCCGTGCAGGAGCTCCAGAGCTGTAGGCTGTGCGGGCCGTGTAGATCTACATGGCCGTGCAAGGGGAGCAGTGGCAGATGCATGCTCGACCGTGTAAACCACACGGCCGTATGAGATAGGAAGTGAGGGGAGTGAGCAATGCTGTGTGAGATTCACACGGTCGTGTCTCGGGGTCGTGTGGCGCCCATACCCCCCTTCTATATAAGGCCTTCTTCAAGATTTGAAAGGGGGATCTTCTCCCCTTTGGGAGAGAGCAAGATTTGGGCGATTCTTCTCCATCTTGAAGGGATTTTGCAGCGATTCAAGGGGAGATCTTCAAGGCATCGACTCCAGAATCGAGGATTGGATCCGAAGACGTTCTTCATCGTAGATAAGCTTTCTTTTTCTCTTTTCTTGGATTTGGGATCAAGAATGTTTGTAATCTTCTTCTCTTCGGATTTCTTACCTCATTTTATGGAGTATATCTCTTGTTCTAGGATGGAGGGAGTATTTGTAATGGAGATTTGATGTAAAACTTTTGTGAATTTGCTAATTTCCTATTTCTATGATTTTGCCTTGTTTGTATCCATTTGATCTTGTGTGGATTGTTGTGTTTGGACCTAATTACCATGCTTGGTTGAATGTTTGAATATCTTGTGGATCTTGTAGAGATTGTTTCTCATTCGATTTTCCGAGGGATGTTCGTGACAGGAACAAGCTCGTGTAAGGACGTTTGAGGGTAATCTTGAAGGGGAAATTAGGTTATTCAAGAGGGTAGGATGGATTGCATGCATTAATCTTTATATCTTGATGAGGTTGAGAAGTGATGAATTCTTATGTTGATTATCTGAGGGACCCACGTGATAGGCAAGCCCGTGTAAGGACAACATAGGGTTCATTCCTAATTGATCACATTTAGATATATTTCAGTCCTAGGCCGGTTGTCTATTGCAAGAGAGAACCGAGAACCTTCTACAAATGACGGACAATTGAGGAATAAGATTTGGTAAATCATTTACATTGAATATCCTTACAAAGAAACCAAAGCTCTTAGAACATTCCTTTATCATTGCCCTTATTCTTGTTTCTTATTCTTTTGTTTCTATGTTTTACTTTTCATAGTTACACTTTGCCTTTGTGAATCAATTGATTAGTTGTTTAGCTAACTCGCGTTGAGACATCTTTAGTGGTTATTCCAGTACCTATAGATACGATATCTTTTATTATTACTTACGACATTTCCGTACACTTGTGGAACGTGAACACCAGACGATAACAAATCTATATGAGAGGAAGATGACATGGCAGAGGGTTGTGAAGGATGGAACTGTTGAAACTGCTCAAACATATACGAATCAGATTTCCATGAAGAATCTACACGACCGGGCATGATGACAGAATGAATAATTCTCAGAATAACCAAACTGTAAGGATACACATTTGTATGATTCGCAAAAACTGACGTCAGTGTCGAAATTATTAGAAAAGGATGTCAATGCCTAAATTGGCAACATAGGGCATCAACATCAAAATCGGAAGAAAAGAACGTCGACACCGAAATTGGCAACATAGGACGTCAGTGTCAAAATCGGTAGAACAGGGTGTCATCGCCGAAATCGACAGAAGTAGGATAGAAAATAGATGATGGCGTCAAAATCAACAGCAGCAGTAGGAGACGGTAGCAGTAATAGGAAGCAATAACAGAGGGCGGTAGAAAAAATTAGGTCAGAGAAGGAGAACCTTGCTCTGATACCATGTAGATGTTGGTTGGTCCTAGGAAGATCGTATCGGTTCCACTGTAAAAAATTTTTGTACAAGTGTCGAGCCTTTCCTAAACAACCTATTGTGTTCTTTAGAAATTAAATTAGGAATCGCAAATGGAACTTAACATTATTGGTTCCAAATTTAACTTATTTGTTCTTATTGGTTTAGACTTGGATCGCAAACGATGCTTAACATTATTGATCCAAATCCACCTAAGTTATAAATTCAATTAAATATTAATTTCCAAAATTAGCTTCCAAGACTGCATGACGAGGCACTAGTCCTTCTTGGGTATGGGAGCATCCACCACTGCCTCGACAAAGCCTCTTAACGAAATTAAATATTTAATTTCCTAAAATAACATTAGGTTTAACCAAAAAGAACAATCGAATCACAAATTCGAAAAACAAAAAAAACACAAACTCGAATCACAAATTCGAAACTCTAGATTCATATGCTTCTTGTGTTTGGAATTCATACAAAAGAAAAACTAGTATGATGCGAAAAATAATTACTAGTTATACATTCGTTTATATGCAACGACCTCTTGATCTTCTACCGTATTCCTCTTCTTATCCTGGACGTTGTGTGGGCAACGATCTACCGAGATGAGAACCACCCTAAGCTTTCTTCTCCTTGCAAGGTTCGGCCACCACAAGTACTCCAAGAATAGATGAGATTCGGCCACCACCACCAAGCTCCAAGGGATGCTTCCTTTCTCTCCTTCTTCTCCAAGCTAGAATCCGACCACCTTCAAGCTCCAAGAGATCATGAGGTTCGGCCAATGAAGAAGAAATAAAAGGAAGAGGGAAAAGCAATAGGGCCGGCCACCACCAAGGAGGAAAAAAAAAAAAGAGGAAGAAATAGAATAGAGTCATTACCCATGAAGGCACCTCTACCCCCTCTTTTATAATCCTTGGTCTTGGCAAATAAGGATATTTAAATAAAAACTTCCTTAATTCCTTTGCCATGAAAAGAAAAATTTATTTAATTAAAAAACAATTTCCTTTTCATTATTAACATGGCCGGCCACCTATAAGCTCCAAACAAGGAAAGTTTAATTCACACAAGAATTAATACTTCCTAATTTGTTTCCGGAAATTTATAAAAAAATTTCTCTAATAATCTTCCCTTCATGGTGGGTTATAAAAGGAAAATTTTTAAAATCTTTCTTTTAAACATGTGGATGATTTCCAAAAAAGAAAGTTATCTTTAAAATTAAAATCTCCTTTCAATCTATAAATAAGGAAAGATATCAAATCTTTTCTTAATCTTTTATAGAAACTTATAAAAGGAAATATTTAATTTTAAAACTCTCTTTTAAATCATGAACATGGTTACAAAAAAGGAAAGTTTTATCAAAATTAAAATCTTCCTTTCAATCTACAAATAAGGAAAGATATCAAATCTTTTCTTAATCTTTTGTAGAAAACTATAAAAGGAAAGATTTAAATTTTAAACTTTCTTTTAAAACCATGAAATCCACATAAGAAAAATTTTCAAATTTAAAATACTTTTAAATTAATTAGGGTCGGCCACTTATGCTTGGGCTCCAAGCATTGGCCGACCATAAACTTAGCTCATCCTATTGGACTTGGCCGGCCCTAGCTTGGGCTCCAAGCTAGCTTGGCCGGCCCCATTAGGATAGGTAGGAAGGTGGGTATAGGTGGGTATAATTCTCTATATACAAGAGGCTACGATAGGGACCGAAAGGAGGAATTGATTTTGGTCTCCCGATGAAATTAAGCTTCCCGTGATCGCCCCGAACACACAACTTAATTTCATCAATAATAATTCATTCCACTAAAGAATTATTATTGAACTACCGCACCAATCCCAAATTATGTTTTTGGCTCCTTCTTATTATGAGTGTGTTAGTCTCCTTGTGTTTAAGATGTCAAATGTCCACTAATTAATTGAGTTACTGACAACTCACTTAATTAATATCTTAGTCCAAGAATAGTACCGCTCAACCTCATCGGCATGTCATCCTAAGTCCACCTGCAGGGTTTAACATGACAATTTTTATGAGCTCCTCTTGGGGACATTCTCAACCTAGATTACTAGGACACAGTTTCCTTCTATAATCAATAACACACACTATAAATAATATCATTTCCCAACTTATCGGACTTATTGATTTATCGATCTAAATCTCACCCATTGATAAATCAAAGAAATAAATACTAAATATATTGTTAGGACCGATGGTCGCGGCTAGAGAGGGGGGGTGTGAATAGCCGACCCCAAATTCGCGTTTCTTTCTACAAATCAAGTTAGCGCAGCGGAAATAAACAAATAGAAATGAAAGCGGAGAATAGCAAACCTCAAACTCGTCGATGTAACGAGGTTCGGAGATGAAACTCCTACTCCTCGGCGTGTCCGTAAGGTGGACGAAGCCTATCAATCCGTCGGTGGATGAGTCCCCGGAAAACCGGCTAATAAGAACACTCCTTCTGGGTGGAAAAACCTCGCCACAGAAACTTCTTGCAATAGTAAGAAAGATGTACAAAAATACAGCACAAAACAGAAGACAATATGAATATACAAAACAAAGCTTGCCTACTGTTCTTGTCGACTGGAATCCGAAGCAGCAACTTCAGGAAACTCACAGCAGCAGCTGATCACCCAGCCGACGGAAGCTCACACGAAGCTTCAGCAATGGAGAGCTCAGCAAAGCTCGCAGAAGAACTCGCAGCAGCAAGAAGAAGAAGAAGAAGAACAGTAAGAACTTTTTTAAGAGTTACTCCACTCAGCCCTTTTATATCCTGCATCCACCTGCGAAGAAGAAGCCAAAAGATGGACTTTTGGGCCGCTAAAACGATCTCCGACATTAGCAGCTTCACCACGTCCACGGAGCATACTCCACTGATCTCAGCCTTGCACACCGATTCCATCTCTGCAACAACCACAGTTAGCGAAAGTTCAACTCCTAGCTAGCTCAGAATCAAGTCAGATGACGTAACCCTTACATTTGTTATCCGATCGGTCACCGACCGATCGATACTCAGCGTATCGGATCGCTCACTGACGATCCAGAGCTCCCACCCTAAACCCTACGGTCCCGAGAACGAGCTACCGAGCCCTCTCCGACTTCCGGTCCAGAACGAGCTACCGAGCCCTCTCGACCACCAGAGAACGAGCTACCGAGCCCTCTCCGACTTTCCGTGCCAAGTCTCCAACTTGGTCTTCTCCGTGCCAAGTCTCCATACTTGGACTTTTCCGTGCCAAGCTCCTCGCTTGGACTTTTCACCAGATGTCTGGTCAACCTTGACTCATCTGGATTTCCTTGCCTGGCTTCACTCACCGGGACTTCCAAACCGCCTAGCTTCACTCACTGGGACTTTCCCTTGCACCTAGCTTCACTCACTAGGATTTTCACCGCCTCACTCACTGATTCCCTTGCCCGGCTTCACTCACCGGACTTTCCAGCCCGGCTTCACTCACTGTGACTTTCACTTTCACCTAGCTTCACTTACTAGGTTTTCACCGCTCCACTCACCAGATTTCCCAGCTTCACTCACCAGACTTTCCGAACCGCCCGGCTTCACTCACCGGACTTTCCGAACGCCTAACATCCCGCTTAGACTTCCCAGTCAAGTATCCGGTCAACCTTGACCTACTTGACTCTTCTTCATCCAACCTGATCAGACCCTGATCAGTATCTCTTTGCATGGACAACTGCACCTGCATTGTCCATGTCTACATGTCTTTCTGTATTGTCAAACATCGAAACCATGACCAAGGTTTACGCTTGGTCAACTAGGTCAACCTTGACCTACTGAAAATTGCACCAACAATCTCCCCCTTTTTGATGTTTGACAATACCTTTAAGTTAGGCTAATCCAATAGCCTCAACTTCCTCATGCCACTAGGTAATGAAACATAAGTTACAACCTTACATTCTCCTTCTAAGAAGGCAACCTCCTTCTTAGATAATGAAGGTCTAACTTAAACCCTTCATTCTCCCCCTATTGGCACACATCAACAAACTCTTCCCCTGAAGAGTAAGTTATCGTTGTTCACAACTTCACTCGTTGTGATCAACAAACTCTCCCACTAACTCCAATGTTCTTCCTTGAACATTCTCTAGACATTCTTCCCCTTTTTGACACACATCAAAAAGAGTGAATCAAGGTCAAGAGTTTCTTCCTAATTAAAGTCTCATACCTTTCATTGAAACCCTTAATTTTCCCCTTGATACTAAATTCAACAACAACTTAGTGATAATCCCATATCACTCATCCTCAAAAATTTCGACGAGTAAAAACTCCCCCTAAAAGTCAACTCCTCCTTGACTAATAGGTAAAACTCCCCCTAAAGGTCAACTCCCCCTTGACCATTGCACCAACAATGTCTTGGAGAGTTTCAAACCTTTAGAAATCCAAAACACCAACTCCCAGCTGAAATTTCAGAAATTTCAGATAGCTCAGTCGAAACTGGCACGCCCTGATCGGTCACCAGACCGATCAGGTCTTCCCTGGATCGATCACAGTGACCGATCCACAACTTCCTAGACCGATCAAAATCCTCTCTGATCGGTCCACAAGTCTGATATCAGAATTTCTGATTTTCTTCCCGAAATTCAGAAACTCCTAGAAAATTCTAGAAAATTCCAAAAATTGTAAAACTTTGAGGATACATTCCTCATAACATATACTATCAAGGAAAAATAGTTTTCTATGAAAATAACTTCCATTTTTCAATCTTGATACAAAGTTCACAAGTCTTTGAAATAGCTCAAAGTTAACTCATCTTTGTATCAACTTGTTCAATGATGAATGCTATCACTAGAAAAGCTTCATCAAGGTTTTTCAAATCAATTTTGAAATGATTTTAAACCCTTTAATTTAGGACCACAATCTTTGGGCTAAATGTACATGACTTGTACATAAGCTTTCCCTATGATCCCCAATTTCGAATTAGGCTCATCTAGGTACAAGAACTATGCACCTTGTTCCTAACTCATCATCCTAATATCTCACACACATCTAAGGTGTATCAAACACATCCAAGTCAATTTTGATGTGAGATATGGGTTTAGGTTAGCTTAATCTAAGTTCTCATGCATTTTTCTAAACATCAATTTGATCTCCATATCAAATTGTATTTTTAACCTTAAATCAATTTCATTGATTATAAATGCAAGAAATGATGACATGGCATAAAATGATATCATACATAATAACATGTGCCAATGTCATGATGTCATGACATAAAGTATGAAACTTAAATAAAGCATGACATATAAATAACCTAAGCATTATCATGACATTTTAAATGATCATAAAATAAATATGATGTCATGACATGGCATATGGCAAACAATATATGGCAAATAGCACATAAAGGTATAGGAAATACCTAATTCTAGCCTTAGTTGCCATTTTTGATAATTTTGATCATTTTGCCATAGGTTCTATATTCCTAAGTGTAATAGACCTAAAATCATATCCTCAAGACTTTTAGATCACTATGTGCCAATTAGATTGACCCTAGAAAACTCTTCAATTGTGATTGGCACATCCTAAACACCTTAGGAATACTTTTCCATTTCATTTCCAAGGCTTGATTATACCTTGAAAATTCCTAAAGTGCCACCTTTTGCCATGATTAGGTTAACTACCTATTCAAGTAAGGTTGGCACACCCTAACTAATCTAGCGTGATGAAATCACTCTCCTAGGAACCCAATACCTATTGGAGCTCATTGGGTTCACTAAATATTCACTAGGGATGACTTCCCTAGCAACCCTCCTAATGACCCTCCTAGGCTTTGAAACCTTGGTCATTTGGGACTCATCAAGATCAACTCTAGGGGTGACTCCCCTTGTGACCTTGGTGATGGTCTTCCTAGCCCTAGATTTTGTTCCATAATCGAATGGAACATTGTGATAAGTGGGCTTGACCACTTGGGACTTAAGTTTGTGACCCAAACCTTTCTTGTCCTTGGACTTGGATTTTTGACCCTTAAACCCTAGAGATGACTTCTCCAAGTTCTTAAGAGCCTTTTCCAAAGTATCAAGTCTTGACCTCAAGACTTGATTCTCCTTTTCTAATACCTCAAGTTTTAATTTGTCATTGTTCCTTGAGGTACTCCTAGGCATATGTCGAGTAGTTTTGGGATTCCTACCTAGGTTTCCCTTAACCTTAGATGAGTTAATCCTAGGGTTGACATTTCTAGAGTTATCCTTATCTAGGTTAACATGTTTGGCTCCTAAGCATGTGTATCGATTTCTATAATTAACATGCTTATCATTCTTGACAATAGCAATAAGGCTACTAGCATGCATCCTACTAGAATTGCAAGAATGTGCCTTAGAGATTACCTTAGGGTTTGCCCTAGCTCCCCCTATACATGTGCTCGATCTCTTTTCCTTGTGACATTGACTCCGATAATGTCCCCTTCGCTTGCATTGGAAGCACACCACGTGCTCCTTGCCCTTGCGTGTTGGGACTCCGGCTTCCTTGACCTTTGGCGCCGGTGGAGTCTTTCTAATCCTCTTTGGACACTTACTCTTGTAGTGCCCAAATTCCCTACACTCAAAGCACATTATGTGTAATTTGCTAGAAATTAAAATGCTTGAGTTACCTAGGTTTGAGGATGGATGAAAGCTTTCTTCTTCATCCCTTCTGGAAGTAGAGGCTTCTTCTTCTTGCTCCAATCTTGAAGAAGAACTCTCCTCCTCTTCTTCTTTAGATGTTGAGTAGCCCTCAACTTCTAATTCCTCTTCTCCATGATGTGAGCTACTTGGCTCACTTGACTCCTCTTCATGACTTGAAATGGAGCTTCCCTCATGGAGCTTGGCCAAGTTGTTCCACAACTCCTTGGCATTATTATATCCACCTACCTTACACAAAATGTCATTAGGTAATGAAAATTCGAGAATTTTCGTTACCTCATCGTTGATTGTGGATTGGTGGATTTGCTCCTTCGTCCACTTTTTCTTCTCTAGGGTTTCTCCGTCTTTATCCACTGGATGAGTAAACCCTACCTGCACACAACTCCAATGAACTAGGTTAGTCATAAGAAAGTACTTCATTCTTACCTTCCAAAGCGCGAAATCATCGCGATCGTAGAAGGGTGGAATGGTGATGTCTTCTCCGAGTTGATCCATTCTCTAGCTCGTGCTCCCCCGGGTGTTGATCCAACGAGGAGCGACCTCGCTCTGATACCACTTGTTAGGACCGATGGTCACGGCTAGAGAGGGGGGGTGTGAATAGCCGACCCCAAATTCGCGTTTCTTTCTACAAATCAAGTTAGCGCAGCGGAAATAAACAAATAGAAATGAAAGCGGAGAATAGCAAACCTCAAACTCGTCGATGTAACGAGGTTCGGAGATGAAACTCCTACTCCTCGGCGTGTCCGTAAGGTGGACGAAGTCTATCAATCCGTCGGTGGATGAGTCCCCGGAAAACCGGCTAATAAGAACACTCCTTCTGGGTGGAGAAACCTCGCCACAGAAACTTCTTGCAACAGCAAGAAAGATGTACAAAAATACAGCACAAAACAGAAGACAATATGAATGTACAAAACAAAGCTTGCCTACTGTTCTTGTCGACTGGAATCCGAAGCAGCAACTTCAGGAAACTCACAGCAGCAGCTGATCACCCAGCCGACGGAAGCTCACACGAAGCTTCAGCAATGGAGAGCTCAGCAAAGCTCGCAGAAGAACTTGCAGCAGCAAGAAGAAGAAGAAGAAGAACAGTAAGAACTTTTTTAAGAGTTACTCCACTCAGCCCTTTTATATCCTGCATCCACCTGCAAAGAAGAAGCCAAAAGACAGCAGAAGACAGAAGACCGTTGGCTCACAACAGATAGTTCTGGACCGATCAGGCTTCAGCCTAATCGGTCTAGGGCATCTCTGATCGATCCTGGGGACCGATCAGGCCCCAGTCTGATCGGTCCCCGGACTGATCCCACCTCTCTTCAAGAGAGGTGGCTGCGTCTCTGATCGGTCGTGGTGACCGATTAGACTCCCTGCTGATCGGTCCCCAGACCGATCAGTTCACTCACAGAAGGTTGGCTCAACTCCTCTGATCGGTCTCTAGACCGATCAGATGACTTACAGAACCCTTCTGTTTGTTATCTGATCGGTCACCAGACTGATCCAGGTTTAGAGCTCCCAGCCCTAAACCCTACCTGGTCCTCAGAACGAGCTACCGAGCCCTCTCTGACCTAGTCAAAGCTACCGAGCTACCGAGCTACCGGGCTACCGAGCTACAGAGCTACCGGGCTACCGAGCTACCGAGCTCTCTCCGACTTCGTCCGGAGAACGAGCTACCGAGCCCTTTCCGACTTTCCGTGCCAAGTCTCCAACTTGGTCTTCTCCGTGTCAAGTCTCCATACTTGGACTTTTCCCGTGCTAAGCTCCCTGCTTGACTCATCTGGATTTCCCTTGCCTGGCTTCACTCACCAGGACTTCCAAACTGCCTAGCTTCACTCACCAGGACTTTCCCTTGCACCTAGCTTCACTCACTAGGATTTTCACCTGGCTTCACTCACCAGGATTTCCCGACTGCCTGGCTTCACTCACCAGGACTTTTCGAACTGCCTGGCTTCACTCACCAGGACTTTCACTTTCACCTAGCTTCACTCACTAGGGTTTTCACCTGGCTTCACTCACCAGGATTTCACGACTGCCTGGCTTCACTCACAAGGACTTTCCGAACTGCCTAACATCCCAGTTAGGACTTTCCAGTCAAGTATCCGGTCAACCTTGACCTACTTGACTCTTCTTCATCCAACCTGATCAGACCCTGATCAGTATCTCTCCGCATGGATAACTGCACCTGCATTGTCCATGTCTACATGTCTTTCTGTATTGTCAAACATCGAAACCATGACCAAGGTTTACGCTTGGTCAACTAGGTCAACCTTGACCTACTGGAAATTGCACCAACATATATGTGCTTGTTATTATATTAGGATTAAGAGCACACACTTCCATAATAACTAAGGTCTGTTAGGACCTTCGGATAGCGGCAAGAGAGGGGGGGTGTGAATAGCCGACCTCAAATTATCGTTTCTTCCTACAATTTAGGTTAGCGCAGCGGAAATACAATGTAGAAACGAAAGTGGAGAAGATCAAACCTCAAACACGATGATGTAACGAGGTTCAGAAATGATACTCCTACTCCTCGGCGTGTCCGTAAGGTGGACGAAGCCTATCAATCCGTCGGTGGATGAGACCCCAGAAAACCGGCTAACAACAACTCCTTCTGGGTGGAGAAACATCGCCACAAAATCTTTTGCAACAGCAATAAAGGAGTACATGATAGAGAAAGAAAACAAGAAGAATATGAATGTAACAACACTTTTCTTGCCTTCTTGTCGACTGGAGTTCGATGAAGCAACAACTTCACGATGCCAGCAGCAACTGATCAGCAAACCAGCCGAGGGAAGCTCACACGAAGCTTTAGAAACACAGAGCTCAGCAAAGCTCAGATCGCAAGAGTGAGGAACAAGAAGAATCGTTACTGTAGAGGCCCTCAACCTCGATATATATCCTGCACCTGCTGCACCTGTGAAGAAGACAAAGAGCAACACAGAAATCTAGCCGTTGTGTCGCAACGTTAGGACCGATCGGCTCCAACCTCGATCGGCTCGATCGATGCGTGGACTCAGTTTTAGGCCGATCGGTCCCAGACCGATCAACCAACTCTGTGAGAGTTGGCTGATCGATCTGGGGACCGATCCATAGGTGGATCGGTCCACAACCGATCCCCCTACCTTTTTCTGCCTTGATCGGTCTGGTGACCGATCAGATACCTTACAGTGAGCCACTGTTTGGTTACTGATCGGTCACCAGACCGATCAGATAACCCATAGTATCACTGGATCGGTCACCAGACCGATCCAATGCCTTAGAGCTTCCCAACCCTAAGTCCTAAAGCCTTCCCGGTCTAGAGAACGAGCTACCGAGCCCTCTCTGACCTAGTTCGGAGAACGAGCTACCGAGCCCTCTCCGACTTTCACGTTCGGTCCAGAGAACGAGCTACCGAGCCCTCTCTGACTTAGTCCGGAGAACGAGCTACCGAGCCTATCCGACTTCATCCGGTCCAGAGAACGAGCTCCCGAGCCCTCTCCGACCTAGTCCGGAGAACGAGCTACCGAGCCCTCTCCGACTTCCTCCGGTCCAGAGAACGAGCTCCCGATCCCTCTCTAACCTAGTCCGGAGAACGAGCTACCGAGCCCTCTTCGACTTCGTCCGGTCCAGAGAACGAGCTCCCGAGCCCTCTCTGACCTAGTCCGGAGAACGAGCTACCGAGCCCTCTCCGACTTCGTCCGGTCCAGAGAACGAGCTACCGAGCCCTCTCTGACTTCCCATGCCAAGCTTCCATACTTTGGACTTTCCCGAGCTCTCTGACTTGATCCAGTCCGGAGAACGAGTGCCGAGCCCCTCCGACTTCCCATGCCAAGCTTCCATACTTGGACCTCTCCCCGTGCCAAGCTCCCTGCTTGGACTTTTCCGTGCCAAGTCTCCCTGCTTGGACTTTTTCGTGCCAAGTCTCCATACTTGGACTTTACCCGAATCAGGTCAACTCAAGTCGGGTCAACCAGGTCAACCTTGACCAAAGGTTGCACCCACAATCTCCCAAGTTTGTATTCTTGTCAAACATCAAGATACAACTTTTATATTCTCGTCAAACATCAAAATACACCTCGAGTCAGGCAACTCGAGTCGGGTCAACCAGGTCAACCTTGACCAAAGGTTGCACCCACAATCTCCCAAGTTTGTATTCTTGTCAAACATCAATATACAACTTTTCTATTCTCGTCAAACATCAAAATACACCTCGAGTCAGGTCAACTCGAGTCGGGTCAACCAGGTCAACCTTGACCTAAGGTTGCATCAACAATCTCCCCCTTTTTGATGTTTGACAAAAATCATAATCAAGTTAGGTTAACCCGATAACCTAACTTAGGTTTTCCAATAGTTCTCCAATGTTCTTCCTTGAACATTCTCTGAACATTTTCTAAACATTCTCCCTCTTTTTGACACACATCAAAAAGAGTGAATCAAGGTCAAGAGTTTCTTCCTAATGAAAGTCCCATACCTTTCATTGAAACCCTTAATTTCCCCCTTGATACTAAATACAACAATCAACATAGTGACCATCCCATATCACTCATCTTGACGAGTAAAAACTCCCCCTAAAAGTCAACTCCTGCTTGACCAATAGGTAAAACTCCCCCTTGACCATTGCACCAACAATGTCTTGGAGAGTTTCAATCCTTTAGAAATCTAAAATACCAACTTCCAGCTGAAATTTCAGACAATCAGTTTGGCACGCTCAGCCCTTTACTGGATCGGTCACCAGACCGATCCACACTTCCCTGGATCGGTCCAGTGACCGATCCAGACCTCCCTGGACCGATCAGCATCCCCTCTGATCGGTCCACAAAGCTCTGATAGGAATTTCTGATTTTTCTCCCGAAATTCAGAAACCCCTAAAAATTCACAGAAAATTTCAAAAATTGTAAAATTTTGAGGATACATTCCTCATAACATATATTATCATGGAAAAATAGTTTTCTATGAAAATAACTTCCATTTTCAAATCTTGATACAAAGTTCGAAAAACTTTGAAATAGCTCAAGGTTAATCCATCTTTGTATCAACTTGCTCAATGATGAATGCTATCACTAGAAAAGCTTCATCAAGGTTTTTCAAATCAATTTTGAAATGATTTTAAACCATTCAATTTAGGACCACAATCTTAGGGCTAAATGTACATGACTTGTACACAAGCTTTCCCTATGATCCTCAATTTAGAATTAGGCTCATCTAGGTACAAGAGCTATGCACCTTGATCCTAACTCATAATCCTAATATCTCACACACATCTAAGGTGTATCAAACACATCCAAGTCAATTTTGATGTGAGATATGGGTTTAGGTCATCTTTAAGCTAAGTTCTCATGCATTTTCTAGACAACAATTTGATTTCCATATCAAATTGAGTTTTTATCCTTAAATCAATTTAATTGATCATAAATGCAAGAGATGATGACATGACATAAAATAATATCATAAGTGAAAACATGTGCCAATGACATGATGTCATGTCATAAAGTATGAAACTTAAATAAGGCATGACATATAACTAACCTAAGCATTATCATGACATTTCAAATGATAATAAAATAAATATGATGTCATGACATGGCATATGGCAAACAATATATGGCAAATAACATATAAAGGTATAGAAAATACCTAATTCTAGCCTTAGTTGTCATTTTTGATAATTTTGATCATTTTGCCACAAATTCTATATTCCTAAGTGTAATAGACCTAAAATCATATACTAAAGATTTTTAGATCACTATGTGCCAATTAGATTGATCTTAGAAAACTCCTCAAATGTGGTTGGCACATCCTAATCACCTTAGGAATAATTTTTAATTTCATTTTCAAGGCTTGGTTATACCTTGAAACTTCCTAAAATGCCACCTTTTGCCATGATTAGGTTAACTACCTATCCAAATAAGATGGGCACACCCTAAACCATCTAGCGTGATGAAATCACGCTCCTAGGAACCCAATACCTATTTGAGCTCATTGGGTTCACTAAATATTCACTAGGGATGACTTCCCTAGCAACCCTCCTAATGACCCTCCTAGGCTTTAAAGCCTTGGTCATTTGGGACTCATCAAGATCAACTCTAGGGGTGACTCCCCTTGTGACCTTGGTGATGGTCTTCCTAGCCCTAGATCTTGTTCCATAATCGAATGGAACATTATGATAAGTGGGCTTGACCACTTGAGACTTAGGTTTGTGACCCAAACCTCTCATGTCCTTGGGCTTTGATTTTTGACCCTTAGACCCTAGAGTTGGCTTTTCCAAATTCTTAAGAGCCTTTTCTAAAGTATCAAGTCTTGACCTCAAGACTTGATTTTCCTTCTCTAATACCTCAAGCTTTAATTTTCCATTTTTCTTTGAGGTATTCCTAGGCATATGTCTAGTTGTTTTGGGATTCCTACCTAGGTTTTCCTTAACCTTAGATGAGTTAATTCTAGGATTGGTATTTCTAGTATCGTCCTTATCTAGACTAACATGTTTGGCACCTAAGCACATGTATTGGTTTCTATGTTTATTATGCTTATCATTATTGACAATTGCAATAAGGCTACTAGCATGTGTCTTAGTAGAATTGCAAGAATGTGCCTTAAAGGATACCTTAGGGTTTGCCTTAGCTCCCCCCATAGATGTGCTTGGTCTCTTGTCCTTGTGAGGTTGCCTCCCCCTTGGACATTGACTCCTATAATGTCCCCTTCGCTGGCATTGGAAGCACACCACGTGCTCCTTGCCCTTGCGTATCGGGACTCTGGCTTCCTTGACTTTTGGTGCCGGTGGAGTCTTCCTAATCCTCTTTGGACATTTGCTCTTGTAATGCCCATATTCCCTACACTCAAAGCACATTATATGTAATTTACTTGAAATTAAGTTGCTTGAGTTACCTAGGGTTGAGGATGAACATAAGCTCTCTTCTTCATCCCTTCCGGAGGTAGAGACTTCTTCTTCTTGCTCCAATCTTGAAGAAGAACTCTTCTCCTCTTCTTCCTTAGATGTTGAGTAGCCCTCAACTTCTAATTCCATACCTCCATGATGTGAGCTACTTGGCTCACTTGACTCCTCTTCATGACTTGAATTGGAGCTCTCCTCATGGAACTTAGCCAAGTTGTTCCACAACTCCTTGGCATCGTTGTATCCACCTATCTTACACAAGATATCATTAGGTAATGAAAATTCAAGGATTTTCGTTACCTCATCGTTGATTGTGGATTGGTGGATTTGTTCCTTCGTCCACTTCTTCTTCTCGAGAGGTTCTCCCTTTTTATCCACCGGAGGAGTAAAACCTACTCGTACACAATTCCAATTCACTAGGTTAGTCATAAGAAAATACTTCATTCTTACCTTCCAATACGAGAAGTCGTCGCGATCGTAGAAGGGTGGAATCGTGATGTCTTCTCCAAGTAGATCCATTCTCTAGCTTGTGCTCCCCCGGGTGTTAATCCGACGAAGAGCAACCTCGCTCCGATACCACTTGTTAGGATGCGGCTAGAGAGGGGGGGTGTGAATAGCCGACCTCAAATTATCGTTTCTTCCTACAATTTAGGTTAGCGCAGCGGAAATACAATGTAGAAACGAAAGTGGAGAAGATCAAACCTCAAACACGATGATGTAATGAGGTTCGGAGATGATACTCCTACTCCTCAGCGTGTCCGTAAGGTGGACGAAGCCTATCAATCCGTCGGTGGATGAGACCCCGGAAAACCGGCTAACAACAACTCCTTCTGGGTGGAGAAACCTCGCCACAAACTCTTTTGCAACAGTAATAAAGGAGTACAAGATAGAGCAAGAAAACAAGAAGAATATGAATGTAACAACACTTTGCTTGCCTTCTTGTCGACTGGAGTTCGATGAAACAACAACTTCACGATGCCAGCAGCAACTGATCAGCAAACCAGCCGAGGGAAGTACACACGAAGCTTCAGAAACACAGAGCTCAGCAAAGCTCAGATTGCAAGAGTGAGGAACAAGAAGAATCGTTACTGTAGAGGCCCTCGACCTTGATATATATCCTGCACCTGCTGCACCTGTGAAGAAGACAAAGAGCAACACAGAAATATAGCCGTTGTGTCGCAACGGCTAGGCCTGGACCGATCAGGCTCCAACCTGATCGGTCTGGGAGACTCCTGATCGGTCTGTGGACCGATCAGGCCCTAGGCTGTTCGGTCCCCAGACCGATCAACCAACTCTCTGAGAGTTGGAGACCGATCAGGCTATAGGTGGATCGGTCCACAGACCGATCCCCCTACCTTTTTCTGCCTCCTGATCGTTTCCTGATCGGTCTGGTGACCGATCAGATACCTTACAGTGAGCCACTGTTTAGTTACTGATCGGTCACTAGACCGATCAGATAACCCATAGTATCACTGGATCGGTCACCAGACCGATCCAATGACTTAGAGCTTCCCAGACCTAAACCCTAAAGCCTTCCCGGTCTAGAGAACGAGCTACCGAGCCCTCTCTGACCTAGTTCGGAGAACGAGCTACCGAGCCCTCTCCGACTTCCACGTTCGGTCCAGAGAACGAGCTACCGAGCCCTCTCTGACTTAGTCCGGAGAACGAGCTACCGAGCCCTCTCCGACTTCATCCGGTCCAGAGAATGAGCTCCCGAGCCCTCTCCGACCTAGTCCGGAGAACGAGCTACCGAGCCCTCTCCGACTTCCTCCGGTCCAGAGAACGAGCTCCCGAGCCCTCTCTGACCTAGTCCGGAGAACGAGCTACCGAGCCCTCTCCGACTTCGTCCGGTCCAGAGAACGAGCTACCGAGCCCTCTCTGACCTAGTCCGGAGAACGAGCTACCGAGCCCTCTCCGACTTCCCCGTCCGGTCCAGAGAACGAGCTCCCGACCCCTCTCTGACCTCGTCCGGAGAACGAGCTGCCGAGCCCTCTCCGACTTCGTCTGGTCCAGAGAACGAGCTCCCGAGCCCTCTCTGACCTGGTCCTGAAAACGAGCTGCCGAGCCCTCTCCGACTTCCCATGCCAAGCTTCCATACTTGGACTTCTCCCGTGCCAAGCTCCCTGCTTGGACTTTTCCGTGCCAAGTCTCCATACTTGGACTTTTCCCGTGCCAAGCTCCCTGCTTGGACTTTTCCGTGCCAAGTCTCCATACTTGGACTTTACCCGAATCAGGTCAACTCAAGTCGGGTCAACCAGGTCAACCTTGACCAAAGGTTGCACCCATAATCTCCCAAGTTTGTATTCTTGTCAAACATCAAGATACAACTTTTCTATTCTCGTCAAACATCAAAATACACCTCGAGTCAGGTCAACTCGAGTCGGGTCAACCAGGTCAACCTTGACCAAAGGTTGCACCCACAATCTCCCAAGTTTGTATTCTTGTCAAACATCAAGATACAACTTTTCTATTCTCGTCAAACATCAAAATACACCTCGAGTCAGGTCAACTCGAGTCGGGTCAACCTTGACCTAAGGTTGCATCAACAAGGTCTTGTTCTTTTATTAAGTCGGTATAAAAAAAACTTACCTTAAATGGTCCTACTCAATACACTCAGAGTGTACTAGTGTAATTTAGCAGTCAAGATAAACTAATACCTAATTATACTACGACTATTCCAATGGATTGTTCCTTTCCATCTTATCATGAGTAACTGTTTATAATTTATAAAGAACTGATAACATGATCTTCTGTGTGTGACACCACACACCATGTTATCTACAATATAAATTAATCGAACAACTACACTTAACTTGTAGATATTTGACCAATGTGATTCTTTTATTTCTAAGTAAATGTTTACAAAAGCTAGGCTTTTAGTATACATTCCAACAATCTCCCACTTATACTAAAAGACTATGCTGTCATTTATCCTACCATACATCTGATTCCCAACCCTTCAACATGCCCATCAAAAGCTCTTGCTTTAAGGGCCTTAGTGAAAAGATCCAGGTTATCATCTAATGCAATCTAGGCGACAACAACTTTTTCCTCGTTATACGATATCTCGTATTGGGTGGTACTTGCGCTCTATTGTGTTTACTTGCCTTATGGACTTATGGTTTCTTCAAGTTTGCTACTGCACCAAAAATAATTTTTGGACAAACCAGAAATCATGAAGTTTCTGAGCCATATAACTTCTATGGTTGTCTCAGAGGCTGCCACATACTCAGCTTCTACGGTGGAGTCTGGAAAAGCACCTATGCTTAACACTCCTCCATAGTTATGACTTCACTTCCTAAAGTAAACACAAAACCCCGAGGTCAACTTACTATTGTCCCTATCTGATTGGAAGTCAAAGATCCGTGTAACCCACAGGGATCAAATTATCTGCCTTGTACACTAGCATATAATCTCTAGTCCCTCTAAGGTACTTTAATATATGTTTTATAGCAGTCTAGTGTCCTGGTACTGGGTTACTTCGATATCTGCTAACTATGCCTGGGCAAAATAGATATCCGGTCTCGTGCACAATATAGCATACATTAGGCTTCCGACTGCCGAAGCATAAGGAACTGCCTTCATGTCCTTTTTCTCCTTTGATGTTTTCGGAGACATCTCTTTAGATAAAGATACTCCATGCCTAAAAGGTAGAAAACCTTTCTTAGAGTCTTGCATGCTAAAATGAGCTAGGATTGTATATGAAGCTCGGGATAAGCACAACATTCTTTTCTTGTGATCCTTTGATCGCAAGAATATGTGCGTATTCTCCTAAGTCCTTCATATTGAATTGCTTGCACAACTATACCCTTACTTCTGACAACACTTTGATATTGTTTCCAACTACCAAAATGTCATCTATGTATAGTACAAGAAATATCATCACGTTTCCATCACACTTCACAAGACTCATCCGGACACTGAATAAATCCATAGGTCTGGATTACTTCATTAAACCGGATGTTCCAAGACTTTGAAGCTTTGCTTCAGTCCATAATTAGACCGATTAAGTTTACATACTAGATGCTCTTTGCCCTTTGCAATGAACCCTTCTGGTTTCTTTATATGGATGTTTTCTTCAAGACTTCCATCAAGGAAAGCTGTCTTGACATCCACTTGCTAAATCTCATAGTCCATATGAGCAGCAATAGATAAAAGAATCCGGATAGACTTTAAGCATGACTATCGGTAAAAGGTTTCCCTTTTTCAACAAGTCTTGCTTTGAAAGTTTACACCTTCCCATCTGTCCTTCCTTTTCTATTGTAGACCTAATTTCACCCAATGGCTTTTACACCATTTGGTGATTCTACAAGCTCCAAGACTTTATTAGAATACATATATTCTAATTCTGTATTCATTGCTCTTAGCAAAGATGCTGCATCTTTATCTTAGAGTGCTTTGTCATATGTCCGGGGATCAGGTTCATGTTTACCAGAGATCAAGTCCAAAGACTCTCCCAAAACATGAATCTTTTCATGTTGCCTAACAACCCTCCCACTACGATGAGGCACTATCTGCAATTGTGCATCTTTTGTGACACGTGTTGTAGTTTCTTGTGGTATCACATCTTGTACAGTTGGTACTAATTTAAACGTGTCTTCTTCTAATTTTCTTAAGAATAATTTTACTTATGGGCTTGTGGTTCATAACATAGTCCTCTTCTAAAATCGAGCATTGATGCTAACAATGACCTTCTGATTTTAAGGACTATAAACCTTCTTTCGTTTCTCTAGGATAACCCATAAACAAGTGAACTCCTATTCTAACTTATCAGTGTCTCCCTTCAGCACATGTGCTGGCCTACCCCAAATCCGGATATACTTCAGATTAGGCTTACGCTTATTCTGCAATTCTATGGGAGTAGAGAGTTCTGACTTAGAATGTACTATATTCACTTCCATTTCCAGAGTATATCCTCAAAACGAATTTGGTAATTTTCTAAATAACTCATCATCGATCTAATCATTTCCATAAGAGTCCTATACCTTCTTTTTCTACACCATTCTGTTAGGGTGTACTAGGTGCGGTCAGTTGGAATTGAATCCTGACTTCTGATAAGCGACTCCTAAACTCTCCTAAGAGGTACTCGTCACTACGATCTCACCGTAGTGTCTTGATACTTTTACTTTGACGTTTCTCCATATCAGCCTCGTACTCTTTGAACTAATCAAAGCACTTAGACTTGCGGCGCATCAAGTAAATGTATCCGTATCTTGAATAGTCGTCTAAAAAATGAGACAAAATATTCGAAACAACCTCTTACCTGGATAGTCAAAGGTCCACACAAATCAGAATGAACCAATTCCAACATATCTTTGGCTCCTTACCCCTTAGACTTAAAAGCTTCTTGGTTATTTTTCCTTCCAAGTAAGATTCGCAGGATGGAAAGATTTCCACTACCAATGAACCCAAAAGTTCATCAACTACCAATGAATCCTACTCAAGTTAATATAACCTAGCCTTAGATGCCAAAGATATAATTGGTTCATTTACGAAGGTTGCTTTCCCTTATTAAATTTAGAAGATGTGTTATTAATTTTCATTTATTGCATCGTGGGAGTTATTGGATTATAAATTGTCAACCTACGTACCAGAACAGATATCTTTCTTATTTTCTTGATGATAATTTTGTTATCAAAATAGACACAATATCAATTCTTTAATAGTTTAGAAACTGAAATCAGGTTCTTTCTAAACTTAGTACGTAAAGATAATTTCTGAAAATCCATATTTTATTCCTATTAGAGAATAAACTTCTCCCACTGCAATAGCTGCTACTTTTGCAGCAGTGCCCATGTAGTCGGTGATTTTCCCTTCATATAGTTGTCAGATTTCCTGGAACCCCTGCAATGAATTACAGACATGATCAGTGGTTTCCCTATCTACACACCAGGTACTGGTAGATAACACCACTAAACATGTAACTACTAATGAATAAAAAACACCTTTATTGTTCTCAGTTCTAAGAAGACAGTCTACCTTAATGTCCAAGTCCTATTTTCAATCATTATAATTGAGACCACCAAGTCTTTTCTATAGTATAACAACTAGGGGATTGACAAACATTTTAAATCCTAAGAATAAAAAATATTTGGCCACCTGCAGAGTGGCTCCAGTATGGGCTTGTTGTTGCTGCTGTTGTTGTTGCAGAGCCTTATGCACATGAGTGTTGATGAGGAAATCTAGATCCTCACGGCTAATGGTGAGTAGATTTGATTTTCTAGCCTCTTCCATCTTGTAGTCTCAGATTCAGGTGAAGTTCCCACAGACGGCACTAAATTTGATCCTGTCTGAGAAGCTTGACAAGACAGAAAGTTGGGAGAAAGATCTACTGCTGATGAAGAATAATACCTGACTGACTGAATACTGATCCGAGAAACCCAAAGCGGATCTAGGAGAATGAAGCCACAGAATGCCCTCCTCCTGTGAGGATTCAATGACGAGAGAGAGATATGACTGAAGAAAATCGAGATCCAGAGCTTCTAAGGCTTCCTGCGCACAAGAGACCAACCAACACTATCGTCAATGACCTAAGACCGGGGTGGGAATCCCTGGCTAGGCCCTCCAATGCTCAAGTCAGTGATATCTCTTGGTGTGGAAGAAGGAAAAAAAAAGGAAGAAGATGAACAGTAGTTGAAAATTAGGGTTGTGGATGTGAGCAATAATGTGAACTTACCTGGCCAACGGAGAGGATTCCCCCTTTTATACCACTTCATATAGCCTCCGTAGTCATGAAGTGGACTCCGATTTGTTAAAGTTTGTTCTGAGATGACGTCAGCTGCGCACTTGTAGTAAATGACTTTTAAGGAATCTTTTTTGTACCCCAGATGTACCTTCTTTGTCATATAGTACCTGCAAAAAAGTCTAGATGAATACTTCCCGCCAAAATAGGTAAACCCGTTATACAATCATACATAGGTATCTTTATTAAATTAAGTATGAATCTCCCTGTTCGTCCTGTCTTTATTATGTTGTAAACAGCTTGGTATTACACTATGTTTCATATTGACTAAATATAAAACCCAGACCTTGTTCGGTCGGTTTGTTAGTATCGTTCCACTAATCATTCGGTATTATACTTAGATATTTTCATTCTCATGCGATCATGTATACTTAACTAATTCTGGATATGCTATCTTAAACATGAAACCCGGCCGATATTGATTTATCCTTCCTAAGATGTATCTCGGCCAATATTTGCCTACTCTTCTCATGGTATATCTCGGTCGATATTAGCTTACTTGCATTAAGATATATATCGGTCGATATTGACCTGCCTCTTCTAAGGTATCTATCGATCGATATCGGTCTACCTCTCTTGAGGTATATATCGGTCGATATTGGCCTTTCCTTCTCATGGTATATCCCGGTCGATATTAGCTTACTTGCATTAAGATATATATCGGTCGATATTGACCTGTCTCTTCTAAGGTATCTATCGATCGATATTGGTCTATCTCTCTTGAGGTACATATCGGTCGATATTGATCTTTCCTTCTCCTAAGGTATATTTCGGCCGGTATTGGTCCTCCTTCATCAAGGTATTATCTGGCCGGGATCGGTCTTCCTCTCTAAAGGTATATCCCGGTCGATATTGATCTATCTTCTTAACTTTGCTATCTCCTTTTCCTTTTTCACCAGGGACCCATAAAACCTAACTCATATCAGTAGTCATCTACAATGTTTAAAAGAGAGAGATTAATTTTAAAACTTTTCTTTTGTAACCATCACAATAGGAAATTTAAAAGAGAGAGATTTTAATTGTTATTAAAATTTTCTTTTTTTGCCATGACCAAAGATTATAAAAGGGAGGTAGAGGGTGCCTTATGGGAGATAGACACATCTCTTAATTCTCTTGCTCCATAAGGGCCGACTCCTCCTCTTCCTATTCTATTCCTTGGTGGCCGACACTCTCTCTTTTTCCCTTCTTTTTCTTTTTGCTTCCTTAGGACCGGCGGCACATCAAGTGGCATCTTCTTGTGACCGGTTGCTTGGAGAGGAAGAAGAAAAGTAGGAAGTTTCTTATTTTGGTTTCCCTTGGTGGCCAAATTTCTTGGAGGAGAAGAAGTTGTTTGGGTGGATTTCATCTTGGTAGATCGTCGCCCACACGACGTCCAAGAGAAAGAGAGGAATACAACTGAAGATCAAGAGGTCTTTAGCTACAAAGAAAGGTATAACTAATTAATTGTTTCCGCTTCAAATTAATTAGTTTGTGTTCTTTGTATGGATCCTGGAATACCAACACAAGAGGCTAACGATTTCATGTTTCGGTTTTATGTTTCAATTTTATGTTTTGATCTTGTGCTTCTATTGAAGTCTCTATAGTTAAACCTAGAGTTACTGTAAGAAGTTTAAATATCTAATTTCTTTGAAAGGCTTTGTCTAGGAAGTGGTGGATGATCTCATACCCAAGAAGGTCGAGTGTCTCGCCATGTTTAACCTGGAAGCCAATCCTTGAAATAGATATTTAATCAACTTCTGTAACATGGGATGAACTTGGATTAATAATGTTAAGTATCATTTGCAATCCAAGTTTTAACTACTGAAGAACACATGAGTTGAACTTGAAGTAAAAATGTTAAGTTCCATTTCCAATTCAAGTTTAACTCATGAGGAACAGATAGGTTGTTAGGAAAGTTCTGTGCTTGTACAAATTTTTGTAAAGGAGAAGCAGAATGGAATTTCGAGTAGCACCCAACAGTCGAGTGGAAGTGTGATCCCAGTCTTGATGATCATCCACATTTCGAACTGGGTTTTGAGGTATGACTCCATTCGGCCCTTCCAATAGCCGAAGTCCTCACCGGTGAAGAGCGGAGGGCGGGTTGTGTTATAGCCTTCTTGATGGGCCATTGATCAAAATATCTCACACACACACAAAAATAAAAAACTTGTTCCAAGACTCAGTCTTGGATTTGTAGTGCGGGATTAAGAAATTAAAATACAAACTTGAGTGGTGTTGCACCAACTTCGAGGAAAAAATTTGATCATGAAAAAACTAGATCGGAAGGTGACAATCTTACCGATTCCGATCGACTCTGAAAAACTGAAAGTTACCACAAAAAATGCTTGATTGGTGGTTGCACCAAATTGAAGCGGCTCCACTCTAATACCAATTGTTGGATCGAAAGCGCTAGAGGGGGGAGTGAATAGCACTCGTGGCTTTCACTTTCGTTTCGGAAAACTTTTGAGTAAACGCAGCGGAAAAGTAAACAATGCAAACACAAACACCAAGGATTTTTTACTTGGTTCAGAGCTTGGGGCGACTCCTATCCAAGGCCCACTCTCGTTGAGCATTTACTTTGGGCAATCACTATAAGCACGGAAAATTCTTTACAATTTAAGTACAATAATAGAGCAGTAGTAAAATCTTATACCGACAACAAAAAATAATAAGTTTGAAGCTCCTGGTTGTCGGGGTCTTGCTATAGCTTTTCTGGATCATCTTTTGAGCAACACGGAGAAGACATATTGCAATTTCGTTGTTGTTCCAAGCTGCTACTCGAGACTGCCTTTTATTGCCTGTGGAGGGTGCCCTCAAGCTCCATGAGGGTGCCTCCAACCTGCCGAGTCAACCACGCGCAGAGAAGCTTCTGACCTCTGCTGCTTATCCGCTCGAGGGTGCCTCCAACCGTATGGAGGGCGCCCTCGCGCCAGTGTCCAGGGCGCCCTCAAGCTCCATGAGGGCGCTCTCATGCCAGTGTCAAGGGCGCCCTCAAGTTCCATGAGGGTGCCCTCGTGCCTTGTTGCGAGGTTGCTTCTCTAGGTTACTTGAGGTAAACACGTCCAATTCACTTCCTGCAAAATACGTTAGTTCAACATACCCTGCAAAACAAAGTTAGGATAATATAGACATAAAAGATAAGAATTTGACAATCATCGGACTATCCGGTTTTGACTTCGAATTTCCGACTGGAAACCCTAGGTCGGACGACGCCTACTGTTCCCTCACCGAGGAACGTGTCCTCACCTACTCCATTCAAGAGAATATACCTGATGCCAGATTAGTCCTCCAGACCGACTGGACTTTTGCTCAGTGCCCGAAGCTCCAGGACTTTCCGCTAGACGTCCGCTCCATGACCCGTCTAGTCTTTCACTTGGTTCGCGACACCAGGACTTTCCACCTAGAGTCCTCGACTCTAGGACTTTCCACCTAGAGTCCTCGACTCTAGGACTTTTACCAGAAGCCCTCGACCCGCCAAGACTTTCCGCCTAGGGTTACCACCCCATAGGACCTAGGGTTACCGCTTCTAGAGTTTTTCACCTGGCTAACCACAGTTAGGACTTTTACCTAAGTACACTTAGGACTTTCCTGCAAGCTCATTCAAATACATTAGATCACCAATAACCTTAACTTTGAATCCTCTGCCATTATCAAAACTTACGTTTGATCGTTGGATGCTTTTCGCACCAACAACTTATTGCATTGAGCATAAGAACTTATACTTAGGTCATGCTTAGTTTACTCTACAATCATACTCACCAATGAAACTAGTTGATAGAGTTAAGTGAGTGCACTAGGGATTATAAAGCACTATAAGAACACATGGATTAAATTGCGGTATTTTACTTGAGGATAAGCAAAGGTTTAACTCTGGGGGTGTGATGTGTGTAGATTGTATACACCTTTACATATGTTTTGATGCACATTCACGTACTTTTCTTATGATTGATTTATGTATTTTCATACCCCTTGTCATATTTTTAGCTTAATTACTCTTCTTTGTCAGAGATATGCTCTTTATGCATATTTCTATTCGTAGGAACTACTTTCGAATTGAAAACGACATTCATCAATGAACCGGAGAGCAAGTAAAGGCCATTGACACTAGCCGTGTGACCCCACACTGCCATATGGCCAGTCCAAGAGCAGAGTAACACACGACTGTGTGATCTCACACGGCCGTGTGATGATCAGACAGTTGTGCAACTCATCCAGAGCTGAAGAAGAACATGGACGTGTGATCCCACACGACTGTGTCACCTGACCAGAAGCCAAGGTGACTTCGGCCGTGTGGATCTCACATGGCCATGGCACAGGTCGTGCTAGGTCCATGCCCTACACTATATAAAGGGCTCTTTGCTCCTTTTCCAAGGGGAGGAAGCCTCTCCCCTCGAGAGGATCATCTTGGTGCAGTTCCACGCCATTCTCGTCAGTTCCATCATCCCATAGACTCTAGAAGCGAAGTATTGGATCCAAAGATTACTCAACGGGATTGGATAAGCTTTCTTCTCCCTCTTTCTTCTAGTAGGGTTTGAATGCTTTCTTTCTTCATGTCTTTGGATTTCTTTCTTTTCGATATGGAGTAGATCCATTGTTCTAGGATTAAGGGAGTAGTTGTGATTGAGTATTGATGTAATAACTCATGGATATGTCTTTTTCTTACCTATATGATATTATCTTACCTTGTATCTATTTGATCTCATGTGTATGAGTTTTGTTTGCACTTTATTTTCATGTGAGACTGAGCGTTTGTGTAGGGATTGTTGATCTCGTAGAAGTAGTACCCTAGATCGTATGACCAAGGGGCCCTAGTGATAAGGGTAACTCGTTTACGGATGTCTAGGACGTTCCCTTGAAAGGAGAAACAATCCCACCCAAGAAAGTAAGGAATCGTACATATTTACTATCTCTATCTCTATAGTTATTTAATGGGAATGTACTCTTGTGATATATGACTGAGTGCCCTAGTGATAGGGGTTAACCATTTCCAGATTTTATAGGAATCATCCCTATTCAATTCTTAGGGATATTGACCCAATATTCATTGCCGGTTTGACATTGCAAAGGAAAGACGACAATAAAACTAACTTCCTACAAGTGCTTGTTAATTGAAGAAAGGCAATTGGTAAACCATGATATCATCAGTAAACATCACAATGAAATCGAACTCCTAGAACACTTCCCAAACCAAGACCTCCAACACTTCCTCTTATTTTCTCTTCCCTCTTTTTAGTTTTGCTCCTTTTGCTTAGTAGTCAACTCTCAACCAACGATTATTTAGCTAATTCTATGTGAGAGATCACTAGTGCTTATAACCAGTCCCTGTGAGTTTGATATCGTTATATTATTGATGACGTAACCATGTACTTGCGGTTCATACCAATCTTGCATCTTACATTGAAATAAAGCCTTAAGTATTTCAATCTCTCGTGTCTTGTCTGTCCTGATATAGTTATCTAAGATGTTCAGCCATATCATAAGTATTCATATTCTTATGTTGTTTCTAGAGCTCAGAGTTGATGGTGGCAAGCATAAGGTATGATACATCTAATGCATCATCCTGATGGTTCTTATGAGTATCCTTATTAGCACAAGTAGCATTAGAGGCGGGTGGTTTTGTGCTCTATGACACATAGTTTTTTTTTCTTGCTTGAGAATAATTCTCAATTTTTTGTACCAGTCTAGGAAATTAGCTCCATTGAGCTTTTCCTTATCAAGGATAGATCACAATGAGAGGGTATTAGACGTGTGTGTTGGCATGGTGATCTACAATAAAAAAATACAAAAATAAGTATCATATTTAAATCACTTAATTAGACCTTTAATTAAATAATTCTCCCACTAAACTATAAATCTTGGTAGGAGCAAATCATGGATGTGAGCAATTATAGTTTACCTACACTACTAGCTCTAAACCCCAATAGTAATAACATTCAAGTGGGACAGGATCCATATTGTACTGTATCTTGAGTTAACTTTGGCTAATCTCCCAAGAATTAGATATATTAGGTAGGTAATGTTTACCAATTGCATCGTATGTAACTCTTGGATAGTTAGGTGAACAAGATTATTTGTTCTTTTTCCCATCGAATGACCATATGTCTCTAAGTTCTCAATTCAATTGCAGTAACTTAGTTAAGCCACATCCAAAGTTCAATAATTAGACATCATAATTGTCCTGTCGTACTCTAACAAAATAAATTGAGTCACTTTGTTTTGACAAACATGTCTACAATTAATCAAGATAGTAGTGAGTACAAACTTTGGTAGACATATTAAATTGACCTAATTATGGTAAAACTACTAATTAGACATGCATCATATACAAGCATGACATACATCAACATATATGCATAATAAGCAAATCAACATGACATAGTTATAGCCCGTCTGCTACGATCAAGCCAATAAGAGGATCAAAAAGTGAACCTAGGGAATTGCATCTTCTCTAAGTGCCTCCTTTGTTATCATGTGTTGTTGGCCTCCTTCTTTTTCAATTGTCGTCAACATTATACTAATTTGTATATTACAAAGAAAAGAAACTTTGAGTTACATTCAGGGGGAGTCTGGTGAGAAGAGAAGTTTAATCTTTTACAACTTGAAGTATGAAGTTAAAAAACATGACTTGTAGACCGTATTTTAAATTTACAACATGCATACACATAATTCAATCACATTGGATAATGAGCCATAACCATGGTGGCAAAAGGAGAATACACTCATCCCCAGCGTCCCCGTCAACCCGTCCCATCACATGTAATAAATTTGTGACATAATTTTACTATGATTCCTATCAACAATTTATATAGAGAAACCATTATGGGGTCCTAGGGGTAGCACCCTTGGCAGGGTCCAAGGGGCAGCGCCCCTAACACCCCTAACAGGGTCTAAGGGGCAGCGCCCCTGGTGAGGTCCAAGGGGCAATGGGCAACATGCTAGACTCAAGGGGACAACGCCCCTTGCAAGAAATCTGGGGTGGAGACGAAAGAAAAATGATTTTACTAACTCATTGAATGAGTCGGTGCCCATCACCATAACCAGTAACCCTAAACCTTTCAAATGAATTAATACATTATTGTGACTAATAATGCACAATCTATTCACAACAAATTGTTGATTAGTATCTGAATCTATTTCCAACAGATTGTCGCAACCGCATCAATCATAATGAAAATCAAAGATTTATGATTCGTCTAATGAAATTGGATTATAGCATGCATTAATATTTAACATAAAGATGCTACAATCAATTCAATTTAATTAACACAAAATGTTTCATTCCAGACAAATCAAAAACAACACCCGTCAAAGCCACCCATAAATTATTCTGAGCAAATCATAATAAACACATGTTCATTCATTTATATCAAATATAAAAAATACGCAAAATGTATTCGCAAGTGGCTCTAATACTACTATTGGGACCTTTTGCAAAAAATAAACCAAAACATAAATTGATTCCTCTAGAGATCCATGCGAATGCAGAACTACTCTTGCAACTACTCTACTGAATAGTATTATTATCTTTGATGCGTGAACAATCCTCAAAAGTCTATTAGCCGACCGATCTGAGTGTGATCAGAATGTCCACTCCTCTACGATATCAACATGAGCACACCCCTTCCTTCATCTCATGAACTCAAGAATTGGAGAGTTTCACACACTACCCTTCTCACAGAAGTTGGAGAATCTTAAGCACGCACCTTCTCCAAAAGTTGGAGAATCTTAAGCATTCACCTTCTCTAGAAGTTGGAGAGTCTTCAACCTTTTACCTTCTCCAGAAGTTGGAGAGTCTTGCTAGTGATGGTATTTAAGGTGACGATCAAAAAGGAAACCTAGCCATTAGGGTTTTGATGTGCGTAGATTTTATATACTTTTATGCATGATTTGACGCACATTTACATACTTTGAGCATGCTTGATCTATGTATTTTTGTACTTTCAGTCTTCCTTTTAGTATATTTACTCTTTTTGTTCGGAGATCTACTTTATGCAATTTTCTGTATACAGGAGTCGAATTCGATGAAGATTCTGTATTTTTGGATAAAACTTATGAGCTAAGCAAGTGAGAAAGCACCTGGTCGTGTACCAGACACGGCCCTGCTTTGGTAAGGAGCTCTGGTCGTGTGGAGTTCAGAGGCCGTGTGACAGCAACAACAAAGGAAGAAGTCCAGGCCGTGTGAACCTCACACGGCCGTGTCAAGTTTTGAAGTAAATCAGAGTTCAATCCTTACATGGTCATGTGAATCTACATGGCCGTGTAAGGTTTCCAGAGACTAAGAAGGCCCTGGCCGTGTGCACCACACAGTCGTGCAGGGTTTCCAGAGCTTAAAAGTGTTCTGGCCGTGTGCACCGCACGGTCGTGCCAAGTTTCCAGAAGCTGGGGCAGTCCAGGCCGTGTGGATCTACACGGCCGTGCTTGGAGGTTTTAAAGAGAGTTGTCCACGGCCGTGTACCACACACGGCCGTGTATAGATGGCAGAGAGGGGAAAGGCTTTGGCCGTGTGAACCTCACACGGCCAGGCCTCGAGGTCGTGTGGCGCCCAAAAGCCTCCCTCTATTTAAGGTCTCCTTGGAGATTTGAAAGGGGATCTTCTCCCCTTTGGGAGAAAGCAAGATTTGGTGGATTCCTCCCATTCTTGGGAGGATTTTTGGGAGATCTAAAGGGAGATCTTGGCGAATTTGACTCCGGAAGCGAGGATTGGATCCAAAGATGCAGCTATATTGTAGATAAGTTTTCTTTCTTTCCTCTTCTTGGATTGGGATTGAAGAATGCTTGTAATTTTTTTATCTTTGATCTTCTTCCTTCGTTTTATGGAGTATATCTTGTTGTTCTAGGATGGAGGGAGTATTTGTGAGATAAATTGATGTAAATTCTTGTAGATTTGTCATTTCTTATTTTCTATGATGTTGCCTAGTTTGTATCGATTGGATCTTGAATGATTAATTGTGATTAGGGCTTAATTCTCATTCTTGATTGATCGTGTGGATACCTTATAGACTTTGTAGGGATAAACCCTCACTCGATTTTTCAAGAGATCCACGTGATAGGTGCAAGCACGTGTAAGGACGTTTAGGGGATAATCTTGAAGGGGAAATGAGAATATTCAAGAGGATAGGATAGATTTTATGATATAATCTTTGTATCTTTATGGGTTAAGAAGCTATGAACTTCTATGTTGATATCCAAGGGAAGCATAGTAATAGGTGCAATCCTGTGTAAGGACAACGTAGGTTTATATCTAATTGATTACATTTAGGTACAATTTCAGTCCTAAGCCGGTGATCTATTGCAAGAGAGAACCGGCAACCTTCTACAATTTGTAGACAATTGAGAAATAAAGATTGGTAAACCATATACATTCAAGAGATCTTACAAAGAAACCAAAACTCCTAGAACCTCCCTTTATCATAACTCAAACCTCCAAATTCTTGTTTGTTAGTCTTTCATTTTAGATTTGTTTTTCATCCTTAGCATTTGAAACCAATTGATTAGTTGTTTAGCTAATTCGCTTTGAGATATTTCTAGTGCTTATTCCAGTCCCTGTGGATACGATAATCTTTTATATTACTTGCGATATTTCCGTACACTTGCGGAACGTAACAAGTTTCTTATAGTAGACTTTCCAGTTGGGTTGGGCTTAAATGAAAGAACAAGCATATTGGATTAACTCATTAAACCATTAAGCCTTTAAGATCCAATTAGATTAATCTATTAATCCAATTAGATTAACTTATTAATCCAATAAGCTTAAGGTTTGAAATCATAAAATAAACCAATCTCTAAATCAACATGCTATCTATGTGTGACCCATTAGGTTCTCGTAGCATTGACAGTGTTTCTAAAACTATTTTAAATACACAAGCAATGAGTGACATCTAGGAATGCATCATTGTTACCCAAGTGACAAGAATGTCGAGATTCAACCTAACATATCTATGACCATTATCTCATATAACTCATTCCTTTTGTCCTTAATATCTAGATTGATCTACGAGGCATAGACCATGTCATCCTCTCATCAATCTTTATGTTTCTTGATCTCTAAGTAAATTCACTTAACCAAATAAGTTTAATATCTCATATTGACTTATTTGAGTATAACTATGCATTTCAGTAGTCCTACTCAATTAAAGGACCCACAGATATCTCTTCCATTATATGGAAGGAACAAATCTCATCTACATCACCCACATCCCTCTGCAATAGCTCATTGCATACCCAGTGAATGACTTTATAGTCCACCTTATTACAGGTTACGTTTGTCAATGCCAAAGTACACAACTCCTTATATAGGGAATTGTAGTGACTTCAAGTCTAGACACTATTTATACTAATAGTCACTATGAGAATATTTATAACACTCATATAATGATCCATGAAACTTCTCAGGACGGGTCAATTCAGTACATATTTTCTAATATATACCTATGTGTCAAATTGATGATCTTATATCAATGACTTGTGAGATTATGTTATCAGTTGACCTACATACTAGTCTCAACACAATAATATTACTCTTGTTTATTAATACTTGGCTACGAATATTTAAGTATATCGACAGCCTCCCATAATTAATTCAATCAATTGATATATTATAGATTAAAATATACTATTCTAGGGCATTATTATATTTATTCAGCTAGTGCAAACATGAAGTAAATATAATAAATAAAACATTACCTTTTATTTATAAATATGATACAGTATGCCCTAAGTCAATTAACTCATGATTGACTTCTAGGGCTGACACTAACATCTTGGGAACGTATTCAATGCATATGTGATAGCATTCCTATTTGAAACTATCTCTCCAAGGTTGTTGAAATTGGTGACTATCTCTTTTAGCTTCGCGTGTAGTTTCACCACCTTCTCTCCCTTCTCTAGTTTATGAGTCAGTTGATTTCTCAGCAAATCCCTTCTGGCTAGCTTTATTTCTAAGGTTCCCTTGTGAGGTTCTAGTAACCTTTTTCAAAGATCTTTGGTTGAATCATAGATGTCGATCCGATTGAGCTCTTATACTAGTAGCACATTAAGAAGATGGAAGGAACTCTGTCTTGCCATTTGAGATGAACTCGTCTCATTGCTTTTTGTTCCATCATTGTTCATTGATTTCTACTCCATCCTAATTCTTGGGCACTTCAAAATCATATTTTATATAAATCATAATTTCAAAATCAATTTTAAAAACCACCTCCATTTTTTTCCACATTGTGAACTTGCCCTCGAACTTAGGTGGATGAATGTTTGATCTGATCATTTTTTAATCCTCTGATCTAGTTGTTAAGTCAACAGTTAGTTTTTTTTAGCGGTCTAGTTTTGATACCAATTATTGGTGTTATAGAAGCAGTTTGGATCGTTAGAGGGAAGAGGTGAATAGCGACCAATAAATTAAAACTAATCTATTTCTTTTGCTAACAATCTAGTAAGGGCACATACACATTAACAATAAAATGCAAACATAAAAAGAAAGAGACTAGACAAATTACTTGGCTTACAACCTCCTCTTCAGAAATGACCCGGAGGCGTAGAAGCCTCTTACAATGGTTAAACACAAGAACACTAAAACAGAACTGAAAGAGAAATAATAGGAGTGTGTTGTGTGTATTGTTCTTCGAGCTTCAGTTATATTTATAGCCTTTATCTCAATCTGATCATTGTGTTAATGTGGCATCTCCAGTCGACTATCCTTTCTGGTCGCTTGGATGATGCTGACATGTCCTCAGGCTTTATCCGCTTCAATAATGGCTCTGGATAACTCATCCCCCTCCAGTAGACAAGAGGCTCTCTAGTCGCCTAGAGACTTGCTGACATGATCATTCTGATCCATTTCGACAGCAGTCCTAGATGACTCAGCAGTTGACTTTCGGTCGCATGCAAGCTCTCCGGTCGCCTAGATATGGTCAACCTTAGACATGACCATTTGTTGACTTCATCTTCTCTGATCACCTGGATGATTCCCTGTCGCCCGAACATGTAGTTGTCCGGACTTCGTCTCTGTCGCCTTGTGCAATCTTCCTTGGCTTCTTGACCTTCGGATGCACCAAGCCCTTGCGGCTTACTCTAATACGCCCTTCTTGCTCCACCAGAGTACTCTTCCATAGCTCCTCATATCACAGATACACCAAGCTCGTCAACTCTTTTTTACCATCCTTCTCACTCACTTGATTGCATCTTCTGCCAAAGTTTGTTATCTATGATGCTCTTTAGCCATCGGGTACCTGTATATTCTCCTAAGTTTCTACATAGTTAGACATACAAATTAAAATAAAATAACATCTAACTTGAACTTATTTGACAACACATCAAAATATCACTAAGGGCTCTAACAAATACCAAAGTGACAGAGAAATAGGAAAATAAAATGAAGTAGCAAAAACAAGGCATCCAATGTCTTTCCTTGATAGTGTCATTGCCTTATATAGAATAGGAAAGAGTGTGCTTAGGAATCTTAATAGACGTCTCTTTGTAATAGACGCACATCTCTTTTCTACCAAAGGTTGGTGTTGGTGTTATTACCTGGTCCCATATCCGACACATTTTTTTTTTTTGCTTAAGTGTAATTATCATTAATGAACCAATAAACATGTCTTCTATCCTCCGCATAACTAGCGCCTCCCTTGTAAGTTACATCCTTCTGGGCAAAATCCCTCGGTAGCGTTCAGTTGTCTTGACCTGACCACTCTTAGACCGCGCACAGGTTGACTCCCCTCAATTCTGCCTTGACTTTTATCATATTTCAATGATTCAGTATGAGAATGAGGGATGGGGTAACACCCCGCCGAGTCATTTCAATTTGACTTTCTGTTGTGTCAGCTGCTATTAAATTAAACCTACTAGCTAGCTACTGCTGTTGGACCTACTGATTTTGTTAGATCTTTGGCTTTAATCGAGTTGGTTGTCAATAATTCTACCCTCAACTAGTTAAATCGTAAGAAGTTGGCTTCCCTCTATCTAATTGAAAAAGACTGAGAGTATAGGTTAGAAGGGGCCAAGGCTTACCCTAGCTTAGCCCCTTAGACGATGATCATGTCAGAATAGAAGAATATGAACATTACAAGTGGAGTAGTGATGTCGGACATGATAATAATTATTATATGGGCTAACAAGAAGGAAGATTGGAGGAGAATTCAAGAATAGAGAACGCCAAAAAAAAAAAACTCGTTGGATTTTTCTGAAAAGGAAACTTTACTAATAAAAGAGAGATTAATTCTCATCGTGTGTTTATACATATATACTCTCTAGACCCTATAATCTTTATCATATTTCAGTGATTCAGTATGAGAACGAGGGATGGGTTAACTCCCCGTCGAGTCATTTCGATTTTACTTTCTGTTGTGTCAGCTGCTACTAAATTAAACCTACTAGCTAGACCCTATAATCTTTATCATATTTCAGTGATTCAGTATGAGAACGAGGGATGGGTTAACTCCCCGTCGAGTCATTTCGATTTGACTTTCTGTTGTGTCAGCTGCTACTAAATTAAACCTACTAGCTACTGCGGTTGGACCTACTGATTTTGTTAGATCTTCGGCTTTAATCGAGTTGGTTGCAAATAAGTCTGCCCTCAACTAGTTAAATCGTAAGAAGTTGGCTTCCCTCTTTCTAATAGAAAAAGACTAAGAGTATAGGTTAGAAGGGGCCAAGGATTACCCTAGCTTAGCCCCTTGGACGATGATCAAGTCAGAATAGAAGAATATGAACATTAGAAGTGGAGTAGTGATGTCGGACAGGATAATAATTATTTTATGGGCTAACAAGAAGGAAGATTGGAGGAGAATTCAAGAATAGAGAATGCCAAAAAAAAAAAACGAGAAACTCGTCGGATTTTTCTGAAAAGGAAACTTTACTAATAAAAGAGAGATTAATTCTCATCGTGTGTTTATACATATATACTCTCTAGACCTTATAATCTTTATCATATTTCAGTGATTCAGTATGAGAACGAGGGATGGGTTAACTCCCCGTCGAGTCATTTCGATTAGACTTTCTGTTGTGTCAACTGCTACTAAATTAAACCTACTAGCTAGACCCTATAATCTTTATCATATTTCAGTGATTCAGTATGAGAACGAGGGATGGGTTAGCTCCCAGTCGAGTCATTTCGATTTGACTTTCTGTTGTGTCAGCTGCTACTAAATTAAACCTACTAGCTACTTCTGTTGGACCTACTGATTTTGTTAGATCTTCGGCTTTAATCGAGTTGGTTTCCAATAAGTCTGCCCTCAACTAGTTAAATCGTAAGAAGTTGGCTTCCCTCTATCTAATTGAAAAAGACTAACAGTATAGGTTAGAAGGGGCCAAGGATTACCCTAGCTTAGCCCCTTGGACGATGATCATGTCAGAATAGAAGAATATGAACATTAGAAGTGGAGTAGTGATGTCGGACAGGATAATAATTATTTTATGGGCTAACAAGAAGGAAGATTGGAGGAGAATTCAAGAATAGAGAATGCCAAAAAAAAAAAAAAGAGAAACTCATCGGATTTTTCTGAAAAGGAAACTTTACTAATAAATGAGAGATTAATTCTCATCGTGTGTTTATACATTTATACTCTCTAGACCCTATAATCTTTATCATATTTCAGTGATTCAGTATGAGAACGAGGGATGAGTTAACTCCCCGTCGAGTCATTTCGATTTGAATTTCTGTTGTGTCAGCTGCTACTAAATTAAACCTACTAGCTAGACCCTATAATCTTTATCATATTTCAGTGATTCAGTATGAGAACGAGGGATGGGTTAACTCCCCGTCGAGTCATTTCGATTTGACTTTCTGTTGTGTTAGCTGCTACTAAATTAAACCTACTAGCTACTGCTGTTGGACCTACTGATTTTGTTAGATCTTCGGCTTTAATCGAGTTGGTTGCCAATAAGTCTGCCCTCAACTAGTTAAATCGTAAGAAGTTGGCTTCCCTCTATCTAATTGAAAAAGACTGACAGTATAGGTTAGAAGGGGCCAAGGATTACTCTAGCTTAGCCCCTTGGACGATGATCATGTCAGAATAGAAGAATATGAACATTAGAAGTGGAGTAGTGATGTCGGACAGGATAATAATTATTTTATGGGCTAACAAGAAGGAAGATTGGAGGAGAATTCAATAATAGAGAATGCCAAAAAAAAAAGAAGAGAAACTCGTTGGATTTTTCTGAAAAGGAAACTTTACTAATAAAAGAGAGATTAATTCTCATCGTGTGTTTATACATATATACTCTCTAGACCCTATAATCTTTATCATATTTCAGTGATTCAGTATGAGAACGAAGGATGGGTTAACTCCCCGTCGAGTTATTTCGATTTGACTTTCTGTTGTGTCAGCTGCTACTAAATTAAACCTACTAGCTAGGCCCTATAATCTTTATCATATTTCAGTGATTCAGTATGAGAACGAGGGATGAGTAAACTCCCCGTCGAGTCATTTCGATTTGACTTTCTGTTGTGTCAGCTGCTACTAAATTAAATCTACTAGCTAGACCCTATAATCTTTATCATATTTCAGTGATTCAGTATGAGAACGAGGGATGTGTTAACTCCCCGTCGAGTCATTACGATTTGACTTTCTGTCGTGTCAGCTGCTACTAAATTAAACCTACTAGCTACTGCTGTTGGACCTACTGATTTTGTTAGATCTTCGGCTTTGATCGAGTTGGTTGCCAATAAGTCTGCCCTCAACTAGTTAAATCGTAAGAAGTTGGCTTCCCTCTATCTAATTGAAAAAGACTGACAGTATAGGTTAGAAGGGGCCAAGGATTACCCTAGCTTAGCCCCTTCGACGATGATCATGTCAGAATAGAAGAATATGAACATTAGAAGTGGAGTAGTGATGTCGGACAGGATAATAATTATTTTATGGGCTAACAAGAAGGAAGATTGGAGGAGAATTCAAGAATAGAGAATGCCAAAAAAAAAAAAAAAGAGAAACTCGTTGGATTTTTCTGAAAAGGAAACTTTACTAATAAAAGAGAGATTAATTCTCATCGTGTGTTTATACATATATACTCTCTAGACCCTATAATCTTTATCATATTTTAGTGATTCAGTATGAGAACGAGGGATGAGTTAACTTCCCGTCGAGTCATTTCGATTTGACTTTCTGTTATGTCAGCTGCTACTAAATTAAACCTACTAGCTAGACCCTATAATCTTTATCATATTTCAGTGATTCAGTATGAGAACGAGGGATGGGTTAACTCCCTGTCGAGTCATTTCGATTTGACTTTCTGTTGTGTCAGCTGCTACTAAATTAAACCTACTAGCTACTGCTGTTGGACCTACTGATTTTGTTAGATCTTCGGCTTTAATCGAGTTGGTTGCCAATAAGTCTGCCCTCAACTAGTTAAATTGTAAGAAGTTGGCTTCCCTCTATCTAATTGAAAAAGACTGACAGTATAGGTTAGAAGGGGCCAAGGATTATCCTAGCTTAGCCCCTTAGGCGATGATCATGTCAAAATAGAAGAATATGAACATTAGAAGTGTAGTGATGTCGGACAGGATAATAATTATTTTATGGGCTAATAAGGAAGAAGATTGGAGAAGAATTCAAGAATAGAGAATGCCAAAAAAAAAAAAAGAAGAGAAACTCGTTGGATTTTTCTGAAAAGAAAACTTTGCTAATAAAAGAGAGATTAATTCTCATCGTGTGTTTATACATATATACTCTCTAGACCCTATAATCAAAAAAATAAAAGAAATCTTAATACATGAACTTCAATTATAAGTTTATAGAAAAAGAAAAGATATCTTTAAAAAAAAATTGGAAGAAATTGAAATTAATAAAATAGAAAGTTGATATAAATAAACTAGGACCTATAAATATCAGAAATATTAAAATTATTCTAAATATTATAAAAATAAAAATAACTAAAAAATAATAATAAAATCTTCAAAACTCAATTTAAGACCTAAATAATGAAATTTGGGTTTAAAAGTTGACAGTTTGAGTACTCATAATAAATTTAAATTTCCAAATTCTATTTGCGTGAAATTCAACAGAGCTTGATTCTAAATCCCGAAACAAAAGTTATATCCTTTTAAAATTTAGATTCCTCTTGCATCACGTATTTACTCCGTCAATTATGTATTACACATACATCGTTTGTTAAAATGACTATCTTATATGGAGGGGGAAGAAGAAAAGGTCTCTTCTGGCTGCGACACCCCTCCTTCACTTCACGTCTTTATTCCAGACGGCCATATGCGGCGTCTTTATTCCAGGTGATTATAGGATTCCGGAAGGCTGCATAACAGTCACCTATAACGTAACTGCAACAGCTTCAATTGTAACCGTCCTCTTCCTTCCTGTGTTGGTAGCCGACGCCCCTTATTGTTGATAAGATACCTATTAAAACCTCTTGACCTAACGTCTTTTCATAATTGGCATGCCTCCTGCTTTAATTCACTGTATTTCATCCGAGCTAATTTCTTAGGTGAGGTCTTCTACTGACTCGACTGCAACCTCGTTGAACTCGGCAAAGCCATTCTAAGTACTCCCAAACTCCTTGTGAGCGTTGTTGAACTCCCTATAAGCATTGTCGAGCTCCACATAAGCTCTGCCGAGCTCTTCTGAAGTCATCCCATCTCAATCAAGACGCAGTTGGAACTCTAGCTACATGACTCAGACTTGCGCTGACCGAGTCAAGCATGCCACGTTTAGTCTTTATTAACTAAGTCAAGAATACCCTACGTGGAGTCTATATTGACGTGCCACATAAGACCTCTACTCATCTCCCCCATCATCCAGGTTTATATTGATCAAGTCTCATGCCATATGGCTCTATATTTCCTCCCATATCAGCTTCCAAATTTGGCATTTGCAGTCAACTATTTGTCACGACTAGTCACGACGATATAAAATTATTGAGGAAATGGATCACTTAAGTGTGTGACGGGCACCATCTTCTCACAGGGAAAATTCTTCACCTTCACCTACTCACAGGGTACCCTTGTGGAAGTTTCAAAAGCTTGTTCCTGTTCAACTTATGCTTGCCCTTGGATGATATCCGTACGTACACGTTCGGTTGGTCCTTGCCATGCGCAGCTGTTTACCAATCCTAACCCTTGTATTGTTCAAGGATAAGCAGCGTAGATTAACCAATCCTTCCATTGGTTTTTCATTCATGGCGGCATGTAAATGCACGCGATGAAGCTGACTGACTGAGGAGGGAATCAGTCAACCATCGCGTGCTAACGAAGGAAGAGATTTTTTGTTCAATTCCAATTCCGTCCATCCGCTCCCTTCTTTGAGTTGAAAGTGGCCTCCCCTGTTAGTGGGTCAACTATTTATTAATCTCCTCGGACCGATGATGAGCATCAGTCCTTACCAGTAGAGCCCGAGAAAAGTCCGAGGTGATTAATATCCTCCTACTTTATTAATTATTTTATTTTATTTTATGTGAATTTTATTTGGATTATATTTTTCATTTTACGTGGAGATGCATTCTTCTCTTTAGATTTCCTTTTTTATTTTATGTGGGATACATTTTTCCTATATTCGAGTTCGTGTATGTGAATTTTATTTGGATTATCTTTTAATTTTATGTGGAAATGCATTAAGAGCAAAGAGGGATTGAAATATATATGGTGGATTTGAGTCGGCCCTTGGAATGTAGGGGCGAGCAAGTACTACATTATGTAGGTGAGAGGTAGAAATTGTACATGGGTTCGACGGGGCCTGAAGCGCATACAAAAAAGTGATTCTTTTGCTACGATAAATAATAATAAAGTTCAATTTACAAATAACATATATACTAAATATATAATAAAATAAAAATAAATATATTACATCAATAAAAAAATTAATAAATATTTAAAATAATTATATAAACACTACTCGTCTAATTATTTTAGAGATAAAAATATTTATCAAATCTGCATAATTCAATTGTCGAACTCTTTCTTTCTCAATCGATAACATTGATAGCCCATTTAGTGTATCCTATAACACTGAGACTAATGCGGTGGCCGTAGGCAGTAGCAAGGCGATAAGTAGTAACTACCATGCAATTAGGTCGTAATTCGCACAAGCGACTGAGGTAACGTGTGACAGCCCCATGCTACGCAATTAAGTCACGCAAGCAAAGACCAACCACCAGCTTGCGTCGAGTGAGATAGTCACTGCGAGAATCGACGCGATTAGGTCGCACAAACGATTCTTGTTGCATGATTAGGTTACAATTAGTGTCATGTGTTGCAAGACGAAGAAGATGGTCAAAGAAGAAGATTATGATTACCTCTTGTTCCGTGGATTCGTGCCTTGGTAGAAAGAACGTCGAAGAAGAAATCGCGTGTAAAGAAGAGCAATACCAGAGAAGCAATTGCGTGCAAAGAAGAGTCATGCGTCGGTGTATGCCTCGGAGCCGTGAGAATAGGTTTAACGGCCATTTAGGACCCATGTCTCTCATTTTTTTAATATAATTAAAAAAATGGGCCCTTCATTGGGTTGGGCCCTGAGACGGTTGCCTCTCTGGCCTCATGGAAGTTACGGCTCTGGACTGAGAGGTTGAGCACTAATTTAGGGAAGAGTCGGGGGTCGTCGAAGAGGGAATGAGACTCATCCTCTCTTTGGTCCATTTGACTTGGTCCTTGGATAGTCGAGTCAGTCGTACTTTAGCTAAATGGGCTTCCTCTAAATGAACACGTAAAAGGACTGAGCATCTCACCTCTCCACGAGGAAACCAAAAAAAAGAATGAACACATAAAAGGATTGAGAATAATGTTACGTAATTAGTATTAGTAAACTAAGAAATTGAATGAAAGCAAAAAAGAAATTATCCTCAAGGGTAGATCAGACGCCCCCTTTCCATTCATCTTTCCCTTTGGGATGAAAAAATTCCACTTTCTCTAATAGGAAAGCTTGAAAGAGGATTACTTTCTTTCAAAGAGTTAGCAAGGTAAGGGCAAGGAATCAAAGATAATTCGTAAGAAAGAAGATGCATTTCTCTCTTTGGATTTTCTTTTTTATTTTATGTGGAATGTATTTTTCCTATATTCAAGTTCTTGCACGTTTATTTTATGTGTAGATGCATATTTTATTTGGATTATATTTTTTATTTTATGTGTAGATGCATATTTTATGTGGATTTTATTTGTATTATATTTTTTTATTTTATGTGTAGATGCATATTTTATTTGGATTATATTTTTTATTTTATGTGTAGATGTATTTCTCTCTTTGGATTTTCTTTTTTATTTTATATGGCATGCATTTTTCCTATATTCAAGTTCTTGCACGTTTATTTTATGTGTAGATGCATATTTTTTTTGGATTATATTTTTTATTTTATGTGTAGATGCATATTTTATGTGGATTTTATTTGGATTATATTTTTTTTATTTTATGTGTAGATGCATATTTTATTTGGATTATATTTTTTATTTCTCTCTTTGGATTTTCTTTTTTATTTTATATGGGATGCATTTTTCCTATATTCAAGTTCTTGCACGTTTATTTTATGTGTAGATGCATATTTTATTTGGATTATATTTTTTATTTTATGTGTAGATGCATATTTTATGTGGATTTTATTTGGATTATATTTTTTTTTATTTAATTTTATATGTAGATGCATATTTTATTTGGATTATATTTTTTTATTTTATGTGTAGATGTATTTCTCTCTTTGGATTTTCTTTTTTATTTTATATGGGATGCATTTTTCCTATATTCAAGTTCTTGCACGTTTATTTTATGTGTAGATGCATATTTTATTTGGATTATATTTTTTATTTTATGTGTAGATGTATTTCTCTCTTTGGATTTCTTTTTTATTTTATGTGGGATGCATTTTTCTTCTTGTATATGGATTTTATTTAGATTATCTTTGAATTATATTTTTTTTTTTATGTGGAAATGCATTTAGAGCAAAGAGGGATTGAGACCTAGCAGACTTAGTGGATTTGAGTCGACCCCTGAAATGTAGGGGTGAGCAAATAGTACACTATGTAGGTGAGAGATTGAGCACTAATTTAGAGAAGAATCAGGGAGTCGTCGAAGAGGGAATGAGACTCATCCTCTTTTTGGTCCATTTGACTTGGTCCCTGGGCAATCGAGTCAGTCGTACTTCGACTAGATGGGTCTACACTGAATGAACACATAAAAGGACTGAACACCTCACCTCTCCATGAGGAAAGCAAAAAAAAGAATGAACACATAAAAGGATTGAGAATAATATTACCTAATTAATGTTAGTAAACTAAGAAATTGAATGAAAGAAAAAAAAAAAAATTACCCTCAAGGGTAGATCAGACACCCCCATGCCATTCATCTTCCCCTTGGGATGAGAAAATTATGCTTTCTCCAATAAGAAAGTCTGAAAGAGGATTACTTTCTTTCAAAGAGTTAGCAGGGTAAGGGTAATGAATCGGAGATAATTAGCAAGAAAGAAGATGCATCTCTCTCTTTCGATTTTTCTTTTTTTTTTTATTTTATATGGGATGCATTTTTCTTATATTCAAGTTCTTGTATGTGGATTTTAATTAAATTATATTTTTTATTTTATGTGTAGATGCATTTCTCTCTTTAGATTTTCTTTTTTATTTTATTTGGGATGTATTTTTCCTATATTCAAGTTCTTGTATGATGATTTTATTTAGATTATCTTTTTATTATATGTGAAAATGCATTTAGAGCAAAGAGGGATTGAGACTTGTATGAGTTGACCCTTGGAATGTATAGATTGATAATAGATGTCCACTATATATAGGGTTGTCTCCAAGAACCGGAATCTTGACATGGTTTCTTGTTCCTCATTGACTAGAAATTTTACGGTGACATCATCCCTTAAGCTCCTTGAAAGACCTTCCTTTCCACTACATCTACTTCCACAGAAATCAAGCCGACGACGCTAAAAATAAGGATATCACTTTTCAATCAGGTTTCTTGTCTATTATGTTTATGTATTTATTTTTCTTATGCCATGTTTAATTAATGAAACGAAAATTCATGCTTATATGTTCTTGTATTTCCTATATGTGATTTCTTATACGGTTCTTAGAATCCATGCGACTTAGGTTTTACAAGAACTATCAATTCGTATCAGAGTCAAGTTTTTGTTTCATCGTTTCCATTGGCAATAAAGTTAAAAATTTTTGTCGATTTATTATTTGTATGTTAGATCAAAATTTTCCTAGTTAATATAAATTTTTTGATTGTCGAAAATTATATAAAAGAAAACTAGGATAGACTAATTTTTCAAGTTTTTCGTGTTTCTACGAAGAATACAAAGAACGATGAAAACCGTCACAATTTAATCTAATTTTAGGTGAAATTGTGAAGATTCAATCAATTATTTTGGTCGAGTAATCGATTGTCGAGTCTAAAATTTTGAACAGAAACGATTGAAAATTTCAATCGATAAACAATCTTAAACTCACGACTACGTCAATTTATCAATTGATTAGAATTGTTTTTTAATCAATTGAGATTATTTTTTTATTATGTTTATATTTTCTAATCGATTGAGATTAATATTTTAATCGATTGTGAAACGGTACAACGCCTAACTGTTTCATGATTTTTTTTTATTTTTTTTTAATTTATTATTTCCTTTTTGCTGTTTCAATTGAAACAGTTTGGTCATTAAACAGTAAACAATTAAAAAAATTAAACGAAATAATATAAAGAAAAAAACAACTGTTTCAACGAAACAGTATTTATATATCTAATAAATTTTAATGTAATGATTAAGGAATTAAGTAATCCTATTTAATTATAGAACTTCAATAAATTTTAGCTTCTAGAGAGCGTTTTATATATATAATCATGTAGTCGTATATAATAACTTTTCAGATCAATTGGGATAATTGATTGGATCATACCAATTGATTACCATAAGGTATCAATCGATTAATAAGCCTAATTTTATGTTGTTAAGGTTGATTAACTAATTTTTGTCGAATTAAGTTCCTTGGGTCTATCTACACAACGTGCTACTAAGTTGAACTAATGTGTCGGCTCAAAAGAAAACGCCTTAGGTAGATTTAGTACATTTTATGTTGATAGACATATATCTATGCTAAAAGTAATCATCCCAAAGGAAGATTACTTTTATGCTAGATATGTGCATAAGGTAGTTTACAACTATAGAACAAAATATTATTTTGTTCAGATCATGCACAAAATATCTCGACCCAAAGGAAGACATATAGTGTGGCCGATTAAGGTTATTGTGAGCTATGGATCAAAATATAACTCATATAAAGCATCAACACAATGGGTCGGCCTAAAGGAAGGCACATTGTGTGGCCAATTAAAGTTGAGTTATATTAAAGAGTATTGCTAACAAATAATGTGTCGGCTCAAAGGAAGACACATTATGTTGTACTTGGTATCTCATAAAAAGTCCATTTATATGCATTTAAAATTTTATTTTATTTGCATGATTTTATATTACTTATATGTTCTTGGCTTTAGTTAAATCGTGAGCTTAAATAAACTTCTCTCTTTAATTTCAGTGCAATCTGTAACTGCTAGTATTAATAACATCCCAACACTATCTGGTTCAAATTTTGCTGAATGGAAAGAATACGTGACCATAGTCTTAGGCTGCATGGACTTACACTATGCATTAAGGAATGATCATCCCGCACCTTTGACCAGTGCTAGCACTATAGAGCAGAGGGCTAAATTTCAGATGTGGGAGAAATCAAATCGCATGTATCTGACTTTCCATACCGGCACCAATAAAGGGCTCAATAATAGGAGGAGATGGTAGGAGTTTCTTGGACCAATTGGCAGACTAATTCACCTCAAATGAAAAGGTTGAGACTACCGTACTTCTTACGAAGTTCGTAACCATGCGGTACAATGGTAAAAGAAACATAAGGGAGTACATTATGGAGATGTTCAATAGCGACAAGTCTGAAAGCACTAAAACTCAATATGTCTGAGGGTATATTAGTGCATTTCGTCTTGATGCCTCTGCCTGCATAGTTCACTCCTTTTAAGATATCATATAATACTCAAAAGGAAAAGTGAATATGGAATGAGCTCATTGCTCAATGCGTGCAAGAGGAAGGGAGACTAAAGATTGAGATATCTGAGAGTGCTCACTTAGCATCTGATTCTCAAAGTGCGAGCAAGAAACGAAAGAGGATCAATAACAAAGGAAAAATAAAACAAACTGCAGATTCTAGAGGCAATGGTCATAAGGAGCACAAGAAGCAGGATAAGGAATCTACTTGTTTCTTTTGCAAAAAGAAAGGTCATATAAAGAAAGACTACCTCAAGTATGCCAACTGACATGTAAAGAAAGGTAAATTTCTCAACTTTGTTAATTCGGAAGTTAATTTAGCTATTGTACCCACTGACACTTGGTGGATAAATACCGGTGCTACTACTCACATAAGTATCACTATGCAGGGTTGTCTCAGGAGCTAACTTCCGCTTGATGGTGAAAGATACATCTATATAAGAAATGGAAAGAAGGCTAAAGTCGAGTCGATTGGTGTTTTTAGGCTTTGTTTAGGAACCAATATCTTTCTGAATTTAGAAAATACATTTATTGTATCATCTTTTCGACGAAATTTAATTTCAATTTCTTGTTTAGATAAATCAGGTTATTCTTGTTCATTTAGAAATAGATTTTTCAGTATTTTCTTTAATTCAGTGTTGGTTGGCAATGGTTCCTTGGCTGATAAACTTTATAAATTGAACACCTTTATTCCTACAGTCAACATGATAATGCATAGTATAGATACAAAACATAAATTGACTAACGAGAATTCTTCCATATTGTGGCATAGACGTTTAGGACATATATCCAAACAATACCTAGAAAGGTTAATGTCACATGAAATTCTTGATTCCCTTGACATGTCAGACTTTGATGTCTGCATAGAGTGTATCAAGGGGAAGACTATTAACAAAAGGAATAAGGGGGCTAGCCGTTGTAGTGATGTTTTGGATCTAATACATATGGATATTTGTGGATCATTTCCTAAAGCATCTTGGAATGGACACACATATTTAATTAGCTTCATGGAAGACTATTCTAGATTTGTCTATCTGCACCTTATTCATGAGAAATCGCAAGCTTTGGACATGTTCAAAATTTTCAAAGCCGAAGTTGAATTTCAACTAGCTAAGAAAATTAAAGTTGTCCGATCCAACCGTGGAGGTGAATATTACAGTTGATATGATAGATCAGGTGAACAACGTCCAGAACCTTTTGTGAATTTCCTTGCTGAGTGTGGAATTATGTCTCAGTATACCATGCCTAGTACACCCAGTCAGAATGGTGTAGCTGAGCGTCACAATTGAACCCTAAAAGACATGGTAAGAAGTATGATGACTTTCACTTCTCTACCAGAGTCCTTATGGGGTGAAGCACTCAAAACTGCAGTTTACCTACTCAATAGAGTACTTAGTAAGGCAGTAACTAAACCCCATTCGAGATGTGGACAAGTAAAAATCTTAGCATTAGGCACTTACATGTCTGGGGTTGTCCAGCTGAAGCTAGGCCATACAAGCCTAATGAAAGAAAATTGGACTCAAGAACGGTTAGCTATAATTTTGTAGGATACTTTGAGAAGTCAAGAGGGTATAAATTTTATGATCCCTCTAATAGATCCTTCTTCGAAACGGGAAATGACAAGTTCATTGAGGACAGTGGGAGTAATAAAATCAGGGAAATATCCTTTGAGGAAAGCATTGGCGATCCTCTTATGGTTACTACTAGTGTGATCAGTAGCGGTATGGTTACCTTATCGCACATTATGGGTATCACACATCTAGTGAGTATAGTGAAGCAAGATATTCCCATGGCATCTCTAATGCAATTGGAGGAACCTGCCACTGAAATTGAAGTATTGCCTCATATTGATGAACAAGTACCTCAACCACCTCAAACACAAGTACCTTTAAGGCGATCCACAAGGGAACGGAGAACCACAAATTCTCGTGATTATGTTTATCTCCAAGAACATGATTTTGACGTAGGGTTAGAGAGTGATCCTACATCTTTCCAAGAAATCAAACGATACTCTAACCCTGAAAGGTGGATTAATGCCATGCAAGAAGAGTTGAAGTCTATGGTGGACAATGACATTTGGGAACTTGTCGAATTGCCTGAAGAAAAGAAGTCCGTTGGCTATAAATGGATATTTAAAACCAAGCGGGATTCAAGGGGCAATGTCGAAAAGTATAAGGCTCATCTTATTTCCATGGGATTCACTCAGAGAGAAGACATTGATTATAAGGAGATTTTCTCACCTGTGTCAACGAAAGACTCCCTTAGGGTAATCATGGCACTTGTAGCTCATTATGATTTAGAGCTACATCCAATGGATGTAAAGACTACATTCCTCAATGGAGACATAGAGGAGTTTATATATATGGTGTAACCAGAGAACTTTGAGTCTAAAGACTCAAACCACCTAGTATGTAGATTAAAGAAGTCCATTTATGGTTTAAAACATGCATCTCATCAGTGGTATTAGAAATTTGATCAAATGGTTACCTCATTTGGATTTAAAGAGAACCTGATTGATCAGTGCATATATGTTAAGTTCGATGGGAGCAAGTTTGTTATACTTGTTTTTTATGTGGACGATATATTACTTGCGAGCAATAATAAGGGTATACTGCATCAAACCAAGTCATTTCTATCTAGTAATTTTGAAATGAAAGATCTTGGTGAAACATCCTTTATTTTAGACATACAGATCTATCGTGATCGTTTAAGAGGCATTCTTGAACTTTCACAACAGACCTATATTGAAAAGGTTCTTATAAGGTATGATATATAGAACTGTACACCTAGTGACACACCTATGTCAAGAGGTGACAAGTTCATCTTGCAGTAGTATCCACGGCTTAAACTTGAAATAAAGGAGATAGAGCAATTCGCATATGCGTCAGCAGTGGAAAGTCTCATGTATGCACAAGTTTATACTCGACCAGATATAACATTAATAATGGGAAAGTTAGGCAGATATGTTAGTAACCCAGAACCGTCACACTGGAAAGTGGTAAAGCGAGTAATGCGGTATTTGCAAAGAACTAAAGGACATATGCTCACGTATCGGAGATTAGACCACTTCGAGGTGATTGGATATTCAGACTCTGATTTTACTAGATGCTTGGATAGCAGGAGGTCCACTTCGGTCAATATTTTCATGCTTACTGGAGGGACTATATCTTGGAAGAGTGTCAAACAGACGCTAATAGCCACTTTTACTATGGAGGCAGAGTTGATAGCATGCTATGAAGCATCTAATCACAGGATTTGGTTGCGAAACTTCATCACAGCATTGCAGATCGTTGATTGTATTAACTGGCCATTGAGGATTTATTGTGGTAATAAAGTCGTAGAACTTTATGCCAAGAACAATCGTAGTTCGTCGAAGTCTAAACACATTGACATCAAGTTTCTAGCGGTTAAAGAAAGAGTTCAGAGTTGCCAGATTATGGTAGAGCACATCAGCACAGATTCCATGTTGGCCGATCCACTCACTAAAGGTTTAGTGCCTAAGGTGTTTCATGTTGGACCCCGTGGTTGTTTTGGTATGATCAACCAAGTTAAGTTAGGTTCTATTTTAGTTTGATCCTTGTGTCAAAGTGTGCAGGAGCTTAGGAGCACAAGAAGTCGAGCGGAACACGCAGCTAGCGAGAAGGATGATATGGGAAGGGGGCCGACGGGCTCGGTGCATCCAAAGGACGAGGTGCTGCGGAAGAGTACACCGGTGGACAAGAAGAACATACACGACGTTCGAGGGACGAGAAGTTAGAGCGTAAGTCTGCTCGAGGAGAAGGCCAGAAATTGGGTTCAAGTGAGTCCTATTTCGGTTGGCCACAATCGCCTAGGCGATTGAAGCAGCAGAAGAGTGAAAGAAGCTGATGAAGACTATTGAAGGTGCCCACAACAGGAGTTGAAGGCACCTCTGCTACCTTCAGGCGGAAGGCGCCTCCCATAAGTATGGAAGGCGCCCTCCATAAGCATGGAAGGCGCCCTCCATAAGCATGGAAGGCGCCTTCAACCAAGAAAACTGACCGTTGTCAAGGGATAAAACTCTATCCCTTGGCGCCTCGCTAGAGGCGCCCTCCAATCCCTTTGGAGGCGCCCTCAAGCTACGGATAGAATTTTCAGGAGCTATAAAAGGACCCTTGGAGCTAAGAAATAGAACAACAACTTTTGTAATCACTTTTCTAGTTATTTCTGAGCTTTCAGTGTGTGTAAAAGGCTTCTCCACCTTCATAGAAGGAGATTCTTGGTGAGCTTTTCAATCGCCTTAGATTAACAATCAACTAGGTTGTAACCAAGTAAATGGTGACATTTTACTTATTTCTTTAAATTGTTAATTCTGTTTTTAATTGCGTTTCTAGTCTAAGGATCAGGAAGGGGTTTTATTTTTTTATTTCAGGCAATTCACCTCCTCTTATCAGCCCCGCTGTGCCAACAAGTGGTATCATAGCCCAACCACCTCAGAAGAACTAACCACCAACTGAAGCATCAAGATCAAGACGATGGCCGGACCAATGATCTATCCACCAAAATTCGAAGGAGAATTTGCGTCATGGAAGAAACGCATGGAGGTATTCTTCAAAACTGACTTCGAAATTCTACTAATAATTAAATATGATTTTGTAGCTCCAAAAAACCCCCCAAGGAGAATAAAAAGAAGAATATCAGTGGACCAGGAATGAGCAAGCAGACTTCATAGCAAACAGACAAGTTGAGTTCCACCTACTCAGCGTATTCCACCCCAAGAAGTAAGTTGAATCAGAGATTACAACTCAACAAAGGAACTTTGGGAGAAGTTCCTAGAACTACATGAAGGAACTTTTGAAACAAAGATTGCGAGATGGGACATGCTCTGGAATCAACTGACGAACCTCTGGATGGAAGAAGGAGACTCAATAGCACAACTACACGGAAGATTCAAGGAGCTAATCACTGGATTATCAAACCTCAGAGAAATGATAACTAATCGGGGTGCACAAAGGTATGCATTAAATGTGTTCCCAAGAACACCGGAATGGACATCTATAGTAGACTCCTACTATATCTCAAAGGATCTTGAGGTAAGTACACTAGATAATCTCTTTTCCATTTTTGAATTACACGAATCTCGGTGTGCAGGACAAAAGAGACCGAGCCAGAACATTGCCCTAAAGGCAAGAACAAACGATTCTGACTCCGAAAAATCAATTGATGAAAACGAAGCTGCCCTAATGATAAGAAAGTTTAATAAGTTTATTCGATCTAATAAATTTAAATCACAGACGAATAAGGATTATCGAAGCAAAAGGAAGGTCCGCTGTTACAACTGCAATGAAGAAGGGCACATCAAGGATGAATGCCCTAAACTAAAGAAGAAGGAAAATGAAAAGTATAAAAGACCAATATCCTCTAAACACAATAACCTGAAGGTCACATGGGATGAATCATCATTCTCTGAGTCCGAGGTTGAGGCCTTCTCAGGACTAGCCCTAATGGCCAACCATCATGTAGAAGATGAAACCAGCTCAGAGATGAGCATCGATGAAGGGGGAGGGTCATCAGAAGAAAGCAGTGATGAAGGAGGAGTATCAGAAATTGAGGTAAGTAAGGTACGTGCTCTATCTCCCAAGTAGTCTTTTAACTTTATCAAAATTCTTTCTAAAGATTTAGTGAAGTTAGAAAAGAAAATTGTTGAGTTAAAATTAAACTTAGCTAAGACATGTCCCTTAGAATTATTTAACAATTTAAAGTTAGAAAATGATAAATTGAAAATGCAAATCGAAAGTTTAAAAAAAGGTGCATGCTTAAAATCAAATAACTTTCAAGAATCAAAACTTAGAATTTATAGAAGGTTAAATTGGTACATTAGAAAATATCAGGGACAACTTAAAAGAATTTCCAAAGGATACGTACCCCCTAGATTCTTAGCTAACCTAGTAGGAAGGAACCTATATTGGGTTCCAAAATCATACTTAGATTAACATTTTTTTCTTTGAATCTAAGGCTTTCAGAAATGTTAAAAGTTTAAATTCTTTAAGAGGCTTTGTCTAGAAGTGGTTGATGATCCAATAACCAAGAAGGTCTAGTGCCTCGCCACAGCCTGTAAGCCAATTACTGAATTGAATATTTAATTGACAAACTGATAAGCTTGTGAAATTAATTAAGATAATGCTCTCAATCTTTGTCAATTAGTTGAAAACTTCATAACTTAGAAATTATTTTAAAATTTTTTATTAAATCAAGTTTTTTATTTGTGTCCCTAAAATTTAAATTTAAAAAAATTTCTAAACTTATTTTTTTATTTTTTTATTTTTGTACCCTATTTTTTTGATGTGATCAAAGGGGGAGGAATAGGTACAAGTTTAGGGGAGTTAGGATTTTTAAACTTTTATCAAATTTTGAATTCTACTAACTCTATCAGATGTTGTCATTTCTTTTATTACATCTTGTTTATTATTATCCTAACTTGAGCTTGGGTTAATGCACATCAAAAAGGGAGAGATTGTTGGATCCCGTGGTTGTTTTGGTGTGATCAACCAAGTTAAGTTAGGTCATGTTTTGGTTTGATCCTTGTGTCTAAGTGTGCAGTAGCTTAGGAGCACAGGAAGTCGAGCAGAAGACGCAGCTAGCGAGAAGGATGGTACGGGAAGGGAGCCGACGGGCTCGGTGCATCCGAAGGATGAGGTGTAGCGGAAGAGTACACCAGTGGACGAAAAGAGCGTACACAACATTCGAGGGACGAGAAGCCAGAGCGAAAGCCTACTCGAGGAGAAGGCCAGAAATTGGGTTCAGGTGAGCCCTATTTCGGTTAGCCGCAATCACCTAGGTGATTGGAGCAGCAGAAGAGTGAAAGAAGCTGATGAAGACTATTGAAGGTGCCCTCAACAGGAGTTGAAGGCGCCTCCAAGGCGCCCATGCGCCTCTGCCACCTTCAGGCGGAAGGCACCTCCCATGAGCATGGAAGGCACCCTCCGTAAGCATGGGAGGCGTCCTCCATGAGCATGGAAGGCGTCTTCAACCAGAAAAATTGACCGTTGCTAAGGGATAAAACTCTATCCCTTAATGCCTCGCTGGAGGAACCCTCCAAGTCTTTTGGAGGTGCCCTTACGCTACGGATAGGATTTTCAGGATCTATAGAAGGGCCCCTGAAGCTAGGAAATAGAACAACAACTTCTGTAACTACTTTTCTAGTTATTTCTGAGCTTTCAGTGTGTGTGAAAGGCTTTTCGGCGTTCAGAGAAGGAGATTCTTAGTGAGCTTTTCAACCACCTTGGATTAACAACCAACTATGTTGTAACCAAGTAAATAGTGATCTTTTACTTATTTCTTTAAGTTGTTAATTCTATTTTTAATTGCGTTTCTAGTCTAAGTTCAAGGATCGGGAAGGGATTTTATTTTTTTTTATTTTAGGTAATTCACCCCCCTCTTACCAGCCCCGTTGCGCGAACATTTCATGCGCATGTTGTGGATATGGGAGTCCTTCTTATGGAAGAAGAACTCATCTAGTAGGAGTCTGTATTTATTGCTCTATGTTGATTAATAAAGACAAACATTTGTTTTGATTATTGTACGTACTTAAAGTTCAAAACATTAATGAGAATTTATATGTTTGTTTTGACACTTTGACTATGATATCATTATTTTGTTAGGATGTATACTAAAAGTCTAGCTTTTGATATAAACATTTATCTAGAAATAAGAATCACATTGGTCAAATGTCTACATTTATGATAAATGTAGTTGTTCAATTAATTTATATTGTAAATAACATGGTGTGTGGTGTCACATACAGAGGATCATATTATCAGTACCTTATAAATTATAAACAGTAGTTCACGACCAAAATGGAAAGGAACAAACCATTGGAAGGTTGTAGTGTAATTAGATATTAGTTTATCTTAACTATATAATTATACTAGTACACTTAGAGTGTATTGAGAAGGACCATTAGAGGTCGTTTCTTTTATATTGACTTTATAAAGGAACAAATACCTCAGTTATTATGGAAGTGTGTGCTCTTAATCCTAATATAATAACAAGCACATATATTTGATATTTATTTCTTTAATTTATCAATGGGTGAGATTTAGTTTGATAAATCAATAAGCCCGATAAGTTGGGAAATGATATCACTTATAGTGTGTGTTGTTGATTATAGAAGGAAACTGTGTCCTAGTAATCTAGGTTGAGAATGTCCCCAAGAGGAGCTCATAAGGATTGTCATGTTAAACCCTGTAGGTGGACTTAGTCCGACATGACGATAAGGTTGAGTGGTATTACTTTTGGACTAAGATATTAATTAAATGAGTTGTCAGTAACTCACTTAATTAGTGGACATTCGACATCTTAAACACAGGGAGACTAACACACTCATAATAAGAAGGAGCCCAAAATGTAATTTGGGATTGATGCGGTAGTTCAATAATAATTCTCTAGTGGAATGAATTATTATTGATAAAATTAAGTTATGTGTTTGGGGTGAACACGGGATGCTTAATTTTATCGGAAAACCAAAACCAATTCCTCCTCTCGGTCCCTACCGTAGCCTCTTGTATATAGAGATTTATACCCACCACATACCCACCTTTTTACCCATCCAATGGAGCCGGCCAAGCTAGCTTGGAACCCAAGCTAGGGCCAGCCAAGACCAAGTGGATGAGCCAAGTTGGTGGCCGGCCAAAGCTTGGCTCCCAAGCTTAGGTGGCCGATCACTAGAATATTAAAAAGGATTTTTATTAAAATTATTTCTTATGTGGATATCATGGTTTTAAAAGAGAGTTTAAAAATTAAAATTTTCCTTTTATAGCTTTCTACAGAAGATTAAGAGAAGAGATTAATCTCTTTCCTTATTTGTAGATTAAAAGGATGGCTTTAATTTTTGGTAAAAACTTTCCTTATTTGTAAATCATCTACATGTTTAAAAGAGAGTTTAAAATTTGAAATCTTTCCTTATTTGTTGATTAAAAGGTGGATTTTAAATTTTAAGAAAACTTTCTTTTTTAACCATGTTCATGATTTAAAAGAGAGTTTAAAAAATTAAATATTCTCTTTTATAAGTTTCTACAAAAGATTAAGAAAAGATTTGATATCTTTCCTTATTTGTAGATTAAAAGAGATTTTAATTTTTAGAGATAACTTTCTTTTTATCCACATGTTTAAAAGAAATATTTTAAAAATTTCCTTTTTATTAACCAATCATGAAGAGATAAAAATTATTGGAGAAATTTTTATAAATTTTCGGAAACAAATTAGGAAGTTTTAATTCTTGTTTAATTAAAACTCTCCTTGATTTGGGGAAATAAGTGGCCGACCATGTTATAATGAAAAGAAAAATTATTTTTAATTAAATAAAATTTTCCTTTTCATGGCAAAAGAATTAAGGAAGTTTTTATTTAAATTTCCTTATTTGCCAAGATCAAGGATTATAAAAGAGGGGGTAGAGGAGGCTTTATTGAGAACAACTCTATTATTCTTTTCCTCCCTCTCTTCCTTGGTGGCCGGCCTCTTCCTCTTCTCTCTTCTCCTTCTTGTGGCCGAACCATCTTGTTCTCTTGGAGTCCTTGTGGTGGCCGGATCTAACTTGGAGAAAAGGAGAGAAAGGAGGCTTCGCTCTTGCATCCCTTGGAGCTTGGTGGTGGTGGCCGAACCTCATCCTTTCTTGGAGTCATGTGGTGGTCGAACCTTGCAAAGAAGAAGAAGGTGCCTTGGTGGTTCTCGTCTCGGAAGATCGTTGCCCACACAACGTCCGGGATTAGAAGAGGAATACGGTAGAAGATCAAGAGGTCATTATCTACTAAGTAAGGTATAACTAATATAGTTTTCCGCATCATGTTAGTTTTATCTCCATGTAAAAATACCAAATACAAGAGGTATGCGATTCTAGTATTTCGAATTAGTTTTCGATGTTGTGTTCTTTTATTTTTCTTTTCCTTGTGATTTGATTGTTCCTTTTAGTTAACCTAAAGTTATTTAAGGAAATTAAATATTAGCTTTCCTTAAAAGGCTTTGTCTAGGCGGTGGTGGTTGTTCCCATATCCAAGAAGGCCATATGCCTCGCCATGCAGTCCTGGAAGCTAATTTTGGAAATTAATATTTAATGGAATTAATAACCTAGGTGATTTGGATCGAACGTGTTAAGTTCCGCAGGAGATCCAAGTCTAAACCTAAAAGAACAAATAGATTAAACTTTGGATCAAACGTGTTAAGTTCCGCAGGCGATCCAAGTTTAATTTAAAAGGACACATGGTAGCTAGGAAAGGTTCAGACCTTTGTACAAAATTTTTGTACAGTGGAACCATTAGGTTTTTCGAGTAGCAACCAATATATTTACCGTTGCTATTTAGTATTTGATGTTTGTAAATAAGATATAAATTCCTTTTTGAATCATACAGTTTGGATCATGATTTGCTATTGCAATTTAGCATAAAATATTTTACAAATATGATCTGACCTTTTTTGAAGTTATCTTAGGACCAGTTGAAAATTGATATGTACTGATCATATTTCATGTAATTTTCACTCTACACATCTACATCTTGATCTATATCATTAATGACATTGGTATTGTAATTACTGTTGGGGCTTGTTATGATCATAAACAGTAGCTATGACCTCTTTAGTCCTATACTAATGAACTTAATGAACTAGATTGTTTGTAGGGGTATCTTGTACCCATAAAGTTTGATATCAACTAAAGTTTTACTTGTATTCCACATACAACTCAAGTGGGAGATTGTTGGATATAATTATTCCTATTAAGTGTGCTTATTTGTAAGTTGCATATGTGAATATGATCTGAATCCTTTAAAGTGATCTAACTTAGGCTAATTAGGTTCGGTTGTTGGATGTAGACCTTGTATATGTAGAACCTTTAGTCCCACATTTATTATCATTTATATGCTGATAATAGATGTTCAGTATATATATAGACTTATTATAGACTTATAATCCCACATCTATTATTATCTATGGGCTAATAATAGATATCCACTATATATAGGGTTGTCCCCCAAAAGCTTAGGACAGAATCTTGACATAGTTTCTTGTTCATCATTAACAAGAAGCTTTACGACGTCGTCATCCCTTAAGCCCCTTGGAAGACCTTCCTTTCCATTGCATATTCTTCCACAAAAATCAAGCCGACGACACTAAAGACAAGGATATTACTCTTCAATCATGTTCCTTGTCTATGGTGTTTATGTATTTATTTTTCTTATATCATATTTAATTGATAAAATGAAGATTCATGCTTATATGTTCTTGTATTTCCTATATGTAAATTCTTATACAGTTCTTAGAATCCATGCGGCTTAGGTTTTACAAAAACTATCATTCCATTCATCTTTAACTTGCAATGAGAAAATTTTGCTTTCTTCAATAGGAAAGTCTGAAAGAGGATTACTTTCTTTCAAAGAGTTAGCAGGGTAAGGGCAATGAATCGAAGATAATTAGCAAGAAAGAATATGTATCTCTCTATTTCAATTTTTTTTTTATGTGGGATGCATTTTTCCTAAATTCAAGTTCTTGTATGTGGATTTTAATTAAATTATATTTTTTATTTATGTGTAGATGCATTTTCTCTCTTTGGATTTTCTTTTTTATTTTATGTGGGATGCATTTTTCTTATATTCGAGTTCTTGTATGTCGATTTTATTTGGATTATCTTTTTATTTTATGTGGAAATGCATTTAGGGCAAAGAGGGATTTAGACCTAGTAGACTTGGTGGATTTGAGTCAACCCTTGGAATGTAGGAGCGAGCAAGTACTACACTATGCAGGTGAGAGGTTGAGCACTAATTTAGAGAAGAATAAGGTGTTGGGGCAATTTCCCTTGGTCAAGTTTGACTAAGCTTGAGTTGAGTCAAGCTTGAGTCAGGATTTGAGTTTTGATGTTTGACAATATAAGGAGATTGTTGGAGCAATCGTCCGGTTATGGAGATGGTCAAAGGGTTGACCAGGTTGATGAGAATACAAGTCAAGTAGGTCAAGGTTGACAGGAGACTTGACTGGGAAAGTCCTAACTGGAGGTTAGGCGTATGGAAGTCCTAACTGGAGTTTAGACAGTGGTGGAAGTCCTAACTGGAGGTTAGGCAAATTGGAAAGTCCAAGTGTGATCTTGACAAAGGAAAAAGTTCTGGTGAGGAGCCAGGCAATTGGGAAGTCCTGGTGAGTAACCAGGCAACGGAAAGTCCAAGTGTGATCTTGGCAAAGATTGTAAGTCCAAGCATGTGGTCTTGGCAAGGTAAGTCTTAGTGTGACTTGGCAAGGAGAACTCGATAACTAGGATGAGGCCGAAGGAAGCTCTTGAAGGCAAGACGTGAAGGATGGGGAGATATCTGAGGGACGCAAGGCTGATGGAGGAGGCTAGAAGGCTAGTTCGAGGTTGGTCGAGTGTGGTGGTATAATCTGACAACTAGGATGAGGTCGAAGGAAGCTCCTGAAGGCAAAACGTGAAGGATAGGAGATATCCGAGAGACGCAAGGCTGATGGAGGAGGCTAGAAGGCTAGTTCGAGGTTGGTCGGGTGTGGCCAAATGCTAGGCATGGAGACCCAACAGGTCATTGTTGACCAGGAGTTGGGTTGGAGATTTTGGACTTGAGTTTGAGTCAAGTCCAAGCTGGTCAATCGATCGGGCGATCGATTGAACCAGGGTCCAATTGATTAGTCGATCCATTAGTGTGTGCTGCGATTGTGGGAAGGCCCAATTGATCGGTCGATCAATTGGGATGTGAAATCGCGAGCACAAAAGCTTTCCCAATCGATCGAGCGATCGATTGGGAGCTGCCCCAATCGATTGGTCGATCGATTGAGCAGGGGAGTTCTCGCACGAGCGCGAGAACACAGAAGGCTTCTGAATCGATCCACCGATCGATTTAGATGTTCCCAATCGATCGGTCGATCGATTGGGATTCGACCGTTGGGCAGGAAACGAGCGATGGACGACTGGGATGGAGCGGTGCTGATGTGGCAATCGATTGTGGATGGATTGGATCGATTGGGAGCACTGTTTAAAGTCTTGGCGGAGCGTTTTCTCCGCAGTTCTTTGCAAGCTTTCTTCCTGCGATTTCTCTGCGACTCACAACGAGCTTCTCCGATCTTCACCGCCAGTTCTTGAAGGCTCTTGGGAGTGTTCTCTCAAGGTTCAAGAGGCAACAACAAACAACAAGTAAGCAAGAAGAAGTAGTATTTTCATTTGTGTCTTGTACTCTCTTCTTGTATTTTTGTGTGCGTTGTTGTGTGAGTTTGTACGAGGCTTCTCCGCCTCCGACTGCGACCGAGAAGGAGGTTTTCATAGTGGAGGGTGTGTGACTGTGTGGATTCTTGGACTAGTCATCTATTCTTGAGATAGATATCAAGTAAATCTACGTGTTAACGTTGTAGTGTGTTGTTTCTTGTATTTTTCGCTGCACATCATCACAGGAAACAATCATCATCAAGACAAAGCAAACGACACAAGGAGCGCGACGAAATACTATTCATCTCCCTCTAGCGGACACAAAGGTCCTAACATAAGGGAGTCATCAAAGGAGGAATGAGACTCATCCTCTCTTTTGTCTTTTTGACTTGGTCCTTGGGCGGTCAAGCCAGTCGTACTTTGGCTAGATGAGTTCCTCTGAATGAATATATAAAAGGACTGAGCACCTCGCCTCTCTGTGAGGAAAGTAAAAAAAAAAATGAACACATAAAAGCACCGAGAATAATATTACGTAATTAGTGTTAGTGAACCAAGAAATTGAGTGGAAAGAAAAAAAGAAATTACCCATTACCCTCAATGGTAGATCAGATGCCCCCTTCCCATTTATCTTTTTCTTGGAATGAGAAAATTCCATTTTTTTCTAATAGGGAAGTTTGAAAGAGGTTTACTTTCTTTCAAAGAGTTAGCAAAATAAAATTAATAAATCGAAGACAATTTGTAAAACAAAAAGATGCATTTTTCTCTTTGATTTTTATTTTATTTTATGTGGAATGTATTTTTCTTATATCCAAGTTGTTTGATGTAGATTTTATTTAGATTATCTTTTTTTTTCTTTTTTCTTTTATTTATTTTACGTGGGATGTATTTTTTTTTATATTTGAATTTTTGTATGTTGATTTTATTTGGATTATCTTTTTGTTTTACGTGGAAATGTCAAAATCTAAAATAGAAAATTAAAGTAAAAAATGTATTTCCACATAAAATAAAATGATAATCCAAAAATAATCCAAATAAAAATGCATCCCACGTGAAATTTTAAAAAAAAAAAACCCGTTCTTCGTCTTCCACCTCCCTCTATAAATCTGTGCCTCTGTTTCCATTCATGATCCATTGTTTGTTTGTTTCCATCCCCTGCTGTTTCTGAGTTCTCGATCGAGACGATGCGCAGTGTGCTTGAACACGCGGTCAAAGGCGACGCCGTGGCCGTCAGGGCCACGGTGGTGCTGATGCGGAAGAACGTGCTTGACTTCAACGACTTCAACGCCACGCTCATCGACAACGTGGAGGAGCTCTGTGGCCGCAACATCTCCTTCCAGCTTGTGAGCGCCACCGTCGGCGACCCAAGTAAGTCTGTTCATTTCCATTTTGTGTGGATTTTTGGTCTTGTAATGAGTAAAGCATGCGACTGAGTCGGCTTTGATGTCTGCACGTAGAGAACGGAAACAGAGGAGTCGTCGGAGAGAAGTCCTACTTAGAAGACTACGTGAGCAATCTTCCGGCCATAGCCGCCGGCGAGTCCACCTTCCACGTGACGTTCAAATGGGAGGGGAAGCAGGGCATCCCTGGTGCGGTGATCGTCGTCAACCGGCACTCTTCACAGTTCTACCTGAAGAGCATAACCCTGAAGGAGTTCCCCGGCGAGGGCCGGATTTACTTCGTCTGCAACTCGTGGGTTTACCCTCAAGACAAGTACAAGTACAAGCGCATCTTCTTCGCTAATAAGGTGAGAAATTAATCATAATTGATTAGCAGTTTAATTGTGCGTTTGTCTTCACATGTAATCATCAATCACTTACTTAGATTTAATTTGATCAGAAGTCTTTTGCCGTTAAAGAAGTTTGACGACTGTTATTATTGCAGACTTACTTTGCGGCGAAGACGCCATTGCCGCTGAAACCGTACAGAGAAGATGAGCTTAAAAACCTGAGAGGAGAAGATGTGACCGGCCAACTTCAAGAATGGGATCGAGTTTACGACTACGCTTACTACAACGACCTCGGCAATCCCGACGAAGATGCATCTCTCGGTCGGCCCGTCTTGGGCGGCTCCGACTGCTACCCTTACCCTCGCCGTGGGAAGACGGGCCGGAAGCCCTCCAAGACAGATCCGGAGACAGAGAGTAGAGTGCCGCTGATTATGAGCTTGGACATCTACGTGCCCAGGGACGAGCGGTTCGGGCACTTGAAAATGGCGGACTTCCTCACCTACGCCATCAAAGGCTTGGCCCAAGCGGTGCTCCCCGTCCTCATGGCCATCTTCGACAAGACGCCCAACGAGTTCGACTCCTTTGAAGACATTTTGAAGCTGTACGAGGGAGGTTTGCCGGTGGTGAACAATGCGCTCATCGACGAACTAAGGGAACGCATTCCCTTTGAGGTGATCAGAGAGTTGTTCCGCACGGAAGACAACCAGAGGTTGCTTAAGCTTCCCCTGCCACAAGTCATCCAAGGTCAGTATCATGTAATCTACCGCTAAGATTTTTGGTTTTTGACCATGATCATCTGGTGCTGTGCAGAGGACAAGTATGCTTGGAGAACAGACGAAGAGTTTACTCGGGAAATGTTGGCCGGAGTGAATCCGGTGAGCATTAGACGGCTCGAGGAGTTCCCACCTGTGAGCAAGCTGGACGAGAGAGTGTACGGCGACAACAGGAGCACCATTACGGCAGTTCAAATCGAGCACAACCTCGAAGGATTGACGATTGAAGATGCGCTGGGCCGCAACCGGCTGTTCATCTTGGACCACCATGACTCGTTGATGCCGTATCTGAACAGGATCAACTCCACCGCCAACAAGGTCTACGCCACGAGAACTCTGCTGTTCCTGAGAGACGACTGCACGCTGAAGCCGTTGGCGATCGAGCTGAGCCGGCCGCACCCCGACGGAGAGCAACACGGCGCCGTGAGCAAAGTGTACACGCCGGCGGACTCCGGCGTCGAAGCATCCATTTGGCAGCTCGCCAAAGCTTATGTCACCGTCAACGACTCCGGCGTCCACCAACTCATCAGCCACTGGTGCATGCTTATGCCAATTCACTCTCAAATCAGAAGCAAACGTATGTGTAGGTGCTGATCTCCATTTTTATTTATTTATTTCGTGTTTTCAAGGTTGAACACACACGCGACGATGGAGCCATTCGTGATCGCCACCAATCGCCACCTGAGCGTGCTCCACCCCATCAACAAGTTGCTCGCGCCCCATTACCGCGACACCATGAACATAAACGCCTTCGCCCGGCAGACACTCATCAACGCCGGAGGCATCCTCGAGATGACGGTCTTCCCGGCGAAGTACGCGATGGAGATGTCGTCGGCGGTTTATCAGAGCTGGAATTTCGCCGAGCAGGGTCTTCCTGCCGATCTCATCAAGAGGTAAATTTGTTCCTCATTTGTTGGATACTTTTTTGTTTGTGTAGAGATTAAAAGTTAAATTTTCTTGATTCAGGGGAATCGCGGTTAGGGATTCAAATGACGAGATCGAACTGTTGATCAAGGATTACCCTTACGCCGTGGACGGCCTCGCGATATGGTCGGCGATCGAAACGTGGGTGAGAGACTACTGCGCCATCTACTACCCCAACGACGCGGCGGTGCGTGCCGACACCGAGCTGCAAGCGTGGTGGAAGGAGGTGCGCGAAGAGGGGCACGGCGACAAGAAGCACGAGCCGTGGTGGCCCAAGATGGAGACCGTCGCGGAGCTGACGGAGACCTGCACCACCATTATCTGGGTGGCCTCTGCCCTCCACGCAGCCGTCAACTTCGGACAGTACCCCTACGCCGGCTACCTCCCCAACCGGCCGACCATCAGCCGTCGGTTCATGCCGGAGCGCGGCACGGAGGAGTTCGCAGAGCTGGAGAGGGATCCGGTCAAGGTGTTCCTGAAGACGATCACCAGCCAGCTGCAGACCATCCTCGGCGTGTCGCTGATCGAGATCCTGTCGATGCATTCGGCCAACGAGGTGTACCTGGGACAGCGGGACACGGCGGAGTGGACGGCAGATCGGAAGGCGCTGGAGGCTTTCGAGAGGTTCGGGGCGGCGCTGAGGGGGATCGAGGCGGAGATCGTGGCGAGAAACGGCGAGGGGAGGTTCAAGAACCGGAACGGCCCGGCCAAGGTCCCTTACACGCTGCTGTACCCCACCAGCGGATTGGGGCTCACCGGGAAAGGCATCCCGAACAGTGTGTCCATTTGATATTGCTGCCGTTTGCTGTTTGCTGTTTGCTGTTTGCCGTTTCCGTTTGCTGTTTGCTGTTTGCTGTTTGCCGTTTGCCGTTTGCTGTTTGCCGTTTGCCGTTTGCCGTTTGCCGTTTGCCGTTTGCTGTTTGCTGTTTTGCTGTTTTGCTACCGTCGTGTCGTAAATAAATAAGCTGTTTTGCTGATATTTCCTACCATCGTGTCGTAAATAAATAAAAACTATTTGTATTAAAACTAAATATTAAATTCGACTATTTGTTCGTCAAAATGCCCAGTCAAAATTAAACGAGAACTTGATCCTCTTTTATTTATTTATTATTTTTAATGAAAAAATAAATATTAATTTTGTAGGATGCATATTGTTGAAATGGTTGTGGATGCCTTACCTTATTGAATGGCAGGCAGGAACACGTTTATAGTATGGAAATTGGACGTGATATGGATAACATATACAAATAAATAAATTATTAAAAATATATATATAAAGTGAGGTTACTGGAAGACTGAGTCAGTCAAGCTCATCACTCATCAATAATGTTTAAAGGCACGAATGATTGATGGCAGATTTAGGGTTTTGAATTTAGAGGACTAGAAATTTGAAGGAAGTTTGCTAGTTTGTTTTGAGGTTTTGGCTTGACCATCAAATATTAAAGGGTTATAAGAATTAAGTTAGAATTTCAATCTACCCTTCAACTTGGTTGAAGTATATTTTAATCCATCAAACAAGTTTGTTTGCTTGATCGACTAAGCCAAAACGTAGGTCAGTATAATATAATGAAGTTTGTTTGATCCACCAACTCAATTATTGAGGGCTAGTTGATCAATAGTATGTATATGCAAGTTGTTAAAGAGTTTTTAGTGCCCTAAAAGCTCATAGAAAAATACTCTCAAACTCTCAAAGTGCTTAAAGAAGTATAAAAGTCTAGATCCAAGTTGAGGAATTCAACATCTAAAACTCTAGGTAGTTCACTTTTTATTAGCCATTTATTTTCATTTAAAAAGAGTATTTGCCTCAAAAATCAAAATGTTATCCTTAAACGGTATTGATTCTATCCGAAAATCATAGAGACGGAAAGCTAGGGATGTGACTGATGCGTTGACCGGAAGTAGAACGTACACCGATCTACTTCCACAAGAAACGTCAGTGTCGAGTCAGGGAAGGGGTCCTCGACGTTGGCCCTTCAATACTCAAGTCAGTCACCGGGAAGAAGAAGAAGAAGACAAAATAGTAGTGCAAGTGTAAATAATAAATAATGTGTACCGCACCGATGTACGAACCCCTTTATATAATGCCCTAGTGGGAGATGTGCGCGCTTTTAGAGGCATGCCACGTTCTCTTATTGGTTGTGGATACGTTCTCTAATTGGTCATGGACACGTTCTCTAATTGGTCGTGGACACATTCTCCGATTTGTCCGTCGTATAATCCGCCTGTGGACCATGTCACCCGTCGACGGCGCCATCTCCCAAAAGTATATCCAAATACACGTCAGCGTTCTCGTTGATCGGCCGAGCGTGATAGCCGCTCGGCCGAGTACTCCTCTATGCGGCTGAGTACTCCTCTGCTCGGCCGAGTATTCCTTTGCTTGGCTACTCTTCCCTGCGACAACGAGTCTCAATAGTATGTTCTTGCCCAACCGGAATAGCGCTCTGGTCATCTATACGCGTCCTCGCTTGGCTCATCCCATTGCCGATCAAACGACATATGCTCGGTGTTGGTTGCTACTCGGAAAACCTATAGGTTCCACTGTACAAAAATTTTGTACAAAGGTCTGAACCTTTTCCTAGCTACCATGTGTTCTTTTAAATTAAATTTTGGATCGCCTGCGGAACTTAACACGTTTGATCCAAAACTTAATCTATTTGTTCTTTTAGGTTTTGACTTGGATCTCCTGCGGAACTTAACACGTTCGACCCAAGTCTCCTTAAGTTATTAATTCCATTAAATATTAATTTCCATAAAAGGTTCCCAGTACTGACGTGACGAGGCACATGGCCTTCTTGGATATGGGAGCAACCACCACCGACTAGACAAAACCTTTAATAGAAAGCTAATATTTAATTTCCTAAAATAACTTTAGGTTAACCAAAGAGAACAATCAAATCACAAGGAAAAGAAAGAAACAAAAGAACACAACTTCGAAAAATCATATTCGAAACACTAGAACGTAAGCCTCTTGTATTTGGTATTATTTCCATAAATAACTAGCATGATGCGGAAATAGAAATTACTAGTTATACCTTGTAGAAAAACCTCTTGATCTTCTACCGTATTCCTCTTCTTATCCCGGACGTCGTGTGGGCGACGATCTTCCGAGATGAGAACCACCACGCACCTTCTTCTTCTCCAAGCAAGGTTCGGCCACAAGAAGAACCACCTCCAAGGAAGAAGAACTTGATCACCGCCAATGCTCCAAAGGATCTTCAAGATGAGGCTTCCTCCTCTTCTTCTTCTCCTTCCTAGGTCCGGCCACCAAAAAGAGCTCCAAGAGATGTATGGTTCGGCCACCAAAAGAGAAGAAAGGAGAAAGGCTAGGGCCGGCCACAAGAAGAAGAAAAGAGGGAGAGAAAAATAAAATATTGTCTCTCTTCAAGGCACCTTAACCCCCTCTTTTATAATCCTTGGCCTTGACAATTAAGGAAACTTATTAAAAATAATATCAATAGCTTTCCTTAATATGAATTAATGAGGAATTAATAAAATAAAAACTCCCCATTAAATTCATATGGCCGGCCACAATTTAAAGAGAAGAAAAAATTTCCAATCAACAAAAATTTCCTTATTTGTTCTTGTAAATTTAATTTCTCTTCAAAATCCCTTCATGGTTGATAAAAAGGAAATTTCTATAATTTTAATTTTATCAACATGTGGATAATATTTAAAGAGAAAATAAAACATCTCTCCAATCTACAAATAAGAAAAGAGATCTAATCTTTTCTTTAATCTTTTGTAGAATCTTATAAAGAGATATTTTAATTTTAATTCTCTTTAAATTATATCTTCCACATAATAAAAAATTAAAATTAAATTTCTTTTTATTTATTTTGGCCGGCCACTAGCTTGGGTTCAAGCTAGGGCCGCCACCCATATACCAACTAGGCCGCCCTAGCTTGTTCCCAAGCTAGCTTGGCTGATGTATAGAAGGTGGGTATAGGTGGGTATAGAACTCTATAAATAAGAGGCTACGATAGGGACCGAGAGGAGGAATTGGTTTTGGTCTCCCGATAAAATTAAGCATCCCGTGTTCGCCCCGAACACACAACTTAATTTTATCAATGATAATTCATTCCACTAGAGAACTATCATTGAACTACCGCACCAATCCCAAATTACATTTTGGGCTCCTTCTTATTATGAGTGTGTTAGTCTCCTGTGTTTAAGATATCGAATGTCCACTAATTAAGTGAGTCACTGACAACTCATTTAATTAATATCTAAGTCCAAGAGTAGTACCACTCAACCTTATTATCATGTCGGACTAAATCCACCTGCAGGGTTTAACATGACAATCTTTATGAGCTCCTCTTGAGGACATTCTCAACCTAGTATCTCTAGGACACAGTTTCTTTCTATAATCAACAACACACACTATAAGTGATACCATTTCCCAACTTATCGGGCTTATTGATTTATCGAACTAAATCTCACCCATTGATAAATTAAAGAAATAAATATCAAATATATGTGCTTGTTATTATATTAGGATTAAGAGCACACACTTCCATAATAACCGAGGTCTTTGTTTCTTTATAAAGTCAGTATAAAAGAAACGACCTCAAATGGTCCTACTCAATACACTCTGAGTGTACTAGTATAATTATACAGTCAAGATAAACTGATACCTAATTACACTACGACATTCTAATGGTTTGTTCCTTTCCATTTCGGTCGTGAGCTACTGTTTATAATTTATAAGGTACTGATAACATCATCTTCTGTATGTGACACCACATACTATGTTATCTACAATATAAATTAAATGAACAACTACAAATGTAGATAATTAGACCAAATGTGATTCTTTATTCATAATGAATGTTTACAAAGCTTAGACTTTCAGTATACATTCCAACAATCTCCCACTTATACTAATGACTAAGCTGCCATATCTTCTACCATACATCTGATTCCCATTCCCTCCACATGCCGATCGAAAGCTTTCGCCGGAAGGGCCTTAGTGAAAGGATCTGCCAGGTTATCCGCTGATGCAATCTTGGCGATGACAACTTCTCCTCGCTTCACGATATCTCGTATCAGGTGGTACTTGCGCTCTATATGTTTACTTGCCTTATGGGCTCGTGGTTCCTTCGAGTTTGCAACTGCACCGCTGTTATCACAATAAATTGTGATGATTTTGGGCAAACCAGGAATCACATCTAAGTCCATTAGAAAGTTCCTGAGCCATACTGCTTCTTTAGAGGCTGCGACATACTCACTTCCATGGTTGAGTCCGAAACGCATAACACTCCTCCATGAAATGGCTCCACCTCTAAAGTAAACACATAGCCCGATGTAGACTTACTGTTATCCCAATGGAAATCAAAATCAGTGTAACCCACAGGGAGCGGATCGTCTGCTTGGTAAACTAGCATATAATCTCTAGTCCTTCTCGTGTACTTTAATATATGCTTTACAGAGCCCAATGTCCTTGTCCAGGTTACTCGATATCTGTCCCCACGACAAAATAGATATCCGGTCTCGCATATAGCATTGCATACATTAGGCTTCCTACGGTTGAAGCATAGGAACCGCTTTCATGTCCTCTATCTCTTCGATGTCTTTGGAGACATCTCTTTAGATAGAGCTACTCCATGTCTAAAAGGTAAGAAACCTTTCTTGGAATCCTGCATGCTAAAACGAGCAAGGATTGTATCTATATATGAAGCTTGGGACAAACACAACATTCTTTTCTTACGATCCCTTATAGCTTTGATCCCAAGAATGTGTGCACAATCTCCTAAGTCCTTCATATCAAATTGTTTGGACAACCATACCCTTACGTCTGATAATACCTTGACATTGTTGCCAATTAACAAAATATCATCTACGTATAGTACAAGAAATACCACCACGTTTCCGTTACACTTCTTATATACACAAGACTCATCCGGACTTTGAATAAATCCATATGACTGGATTACTTCATTAAACCGGATGTTCCAAGACCTTGAAGCTTGCTTCAGTCCATAAATGGACCGATTAAGCTTGCACACTAGATGCTCTTTGCCTTTTTCAATGAACCCTTCTGGTTGCTTCATATGGATGTTCTCTTCAAGACTTCCATTAAGGAAAGTTGTCTTGACATCCATTTGCCAAATCTCATAATCCATATGAGCAGCAATGGATAAGAGTATCCGGATAGACTTAAGCATGGCTACCGGTGAAAAGGTTTCCTCATAATCGATTCCCTCTTTCTGAGTGTACCCTTTCGCAACAAGCCTAGCTTTGAAGGTTTCTACCTTCCCGTCTGTCCCTCTTTTTCTTTTGTAGATCCACTTGCATCCAACGGCTTTTACACCATCAGGTGGTTCTACAAGCTCCCAGACCTTATTAGAGTACATGGACTCTATTTCAGAATTCATTGCCTTTTGCCAAGATGCTGCATCTATATCTTGGAGTGCTTCGTCATATGATCGGGGATCAGGTTCATGTTTACCCGGGATCAAGTCCGAAGACTCTCCCAAAAACATGAATCTTTCAGGCTGCCTCACAACCCTCCCACTACGACGAGGTACTGTCTGTGGTTGTGCATCATGTGTGACACGTGTTGCAGTCTCTTGTGGTACTTCATCTTGTACTGTTGGTACTGAAGTAGACATGTCCTCTCTAAGTTCTTCTAAAACAACTTTACTACTGGGCTTGTGATCCATTATATAGTCTTCTTCTAAAAACTGGGCATTGGTGCTAACAATGACCTTCTGGTCTTTAGGACTATAAAATAAACCACCTTTCGTTCCTTTAGGATATCCTACAAACACGCGAACTTCTGTACGAGATTCTAACTTATCAGCATCTGGTTTCAGCACATGTGCTGGACTACCCCAAATCCGAATATGTCTTAGACTGGGTTTTCGCCCATTCCACAATTCTATGGGAGTAGAAGAAACTGATTTAGAAGGTACTAAGTTCAGAACGTATACTGCTGTTTCCAGAGCATATCCCCAAAACGAATTTGTAATCAATAACTCATCATCGATCTAATCATCTCTATAAGAGTCCTATTCCTTCATTCCGCTACACTATTCTGTTGGGGTGTGGGCAATTGGGATTGAATCCCGACCTCGATAAGTAATTCCTAAACTCTCCTAAGAGGTATTCGCCACCACGATCAGATCGTAGTGTCTTGATACTTTTACCTAATCATTTCTCCACATCAGCCTTGTATTCTTTGAACTTGTCAAAGCATTCGGACTTAGGCGCATTAGGTAAATATATCCATATCTTGAATAATCGTCTATGAAAGAGACAAAATATTCAAAACCTCCTCTTGCCCGGACGGACATAGGACCACACAAATCGAGTGAACCAACTCTAACACTTCTTTGGCTCTATACCCCTTGGCCCTCTTGGTCATTTTACCTTCTAAGCAAGATTCACAAGTTGGAAAATTTTCCAACTCTAATGAACTCAAAGTCCATCGGCTATAAGCCTCTGAATCCTACTTAAATTAATATGACCAAGTCTTAGATGCCAAAGATATGCTTGGTTCATTTCCGAAGGTTCTTTTATTAGAATTAGAAGATGAGTTATAAATTTCCATGTTTTGCTTTGTGGAAGAAATTGGATTTAAAATATACAAATTGCCAACTAATGCACCGGAGCAGATAATCACTTTATTTCTTTTAATAACTACATCGTATTGAAAGAAACTGAATATCCATCTAAAAAGTTTAGAAACCGAAATTAAATTCTTTCTAAAACCGGGTACATAAAGACAATTTCTTAAACCAAATTTTATTTCTACTAAAAGATAAGTAGACGCCTCCCACTGCAACCGCCACTTTAGTAGCATTGCCCGTTCATGAGACGGTAATCTCCCTTCAAATAGTCGTCGGGTTTTCCGAACCCCGCAAGGAATTGCAGACATGATCGGTGGCTCCCGTATCCACACACCAGGTCGGTAGATAACACCGCTAAACATGTTTCAACAACTAGAGCATGAGATATACCTTTGTTTTGGTTCTTACGAGGACAATCCAATTTGTCGATTCAACTAAAATTGTAACTTGTTTCTTCTTCTTCACTTCGGTAAAACATCTATTAATTTCAAACAAATGTAACAGCCCTAATTAAACTTTTTCTTCTTCTTCTTAGTCTATCCCTTCTAACAATTTCCTCTGGTTTAGCAAATCTTCAATGAAGAGATATGTGTGCGTACATGTATTTGCAATAGTTATGCAGTAATTTTTGGAGGCTTATCATATGCCATAGTTGGATATGCTAAAATATTGTTATGTTTAATCCCTTATGATTTATATGGTTGAAAAGATCCATTATGCCAACAAATTGCTTTAACATAGACAGTCCCTATCCTGTGACCAAAGAGTTCCTTGAGATTGTTCATAATATCATAAGTCGTTGGTAAATCTTTATGCTGATGTTGCAATACATTTGACATTGAAGCCAAATGTAACACCGCGCCATCTCATCCGCCTTTACCCATCTCTTATGATATTCAATCTCCTCTTGGGTAGATTCACCAATGAGTGCAGGTTCATCAAGATAAATTTATAGCTTTCAGCAGTTAAACAATATCCGTGTTTCTTTTCCAATCTATGTAATTTGGTCCAGTAAGTCTATTTTGTTGAAGTATGATGGACAGTGGGTTGAAAGTCATCCTAAGAATCACAAATAACTTTTGGTCAGAACTCTAAATTTAGAATAATATTGATTCCTCAAACAATACTATTTTAAATTAACCAACACCTCATAACACCGTGAATTTTGTATGCCACGTTAGTGTGGACGTATACAATTTCAACATTTGTAAAAGGAGGGTTTTAACCCATTAATTTTATTATCTTGTCAACCTAACTTTTTGACAAATAAAATTAATAGTTGGTATTATTTGGTCTCACAAATAATAACAGTGACTCCGTTGGGAGGATACTATTAGATGTGTCTAAGTGTTCACCATTACTTGTCACTAAGTCCATTAATAAGATTATGCCCCTTCCGTTGGGGAAGATCACACGCTCTTGATTAACTTCCTATAGTCATCCAAAAATGGAAGTCTGTTCTAGTGATCCGCAAACAAGCTCATCCGTTATGGAGGAAGGCACTCAGAGCCAACGCGCAAGCTTGTTTGCATCACTTACAAACCAGTAATGGAGACCATGGGATTTACTTAAAAATCCCTCTCCCACTTAGTTATTTACAAATGAGGAATTTTAACTATGCTAGCCTACTAAACTTGTAAACTAACATGCACACACAATATAAAGCAATAAATAGAAAATCTAATTTTCAACTATTATGGCTTTTATCTTTAATTGTCCTCCGTGTGTTCATCCCAAGCTGCCGCCATATTTGGCCACCGCCATCGGGTCTAACTGTCGCATCCATCTTGCTCCGAGTTTCGCTGCGCCTTTGGTCCTTAGAAGGTTCCACGCTTGCAAGATTCGATCCATGACATAAATAGAATTTTACATTTTGATCCTATATTCCACAAAAGGAATGTACATGTATCTAGATCAAAAATAAAATCCTAATAAAACTAAATACAGCTCCTGCTGTATTTTAATACAATCATGCACACACATATAAATTGCCCTTGACATGTCCAAGGGTCCAATCACACACATAATTAACTAAAAGCCATAATAGTTGGATCCTGCATCCATAGAGTTAGCACATCCTACTATTAACCGCCTAAATTATGTATGACATGCATAATTAAACTAAATACCAAATACATAGAGGAAAACCCTAGCTCGATACCAATTGTTGGTTGCTACTCGGAAAACCTATAGGTTCCACTGCATAAAAATTTTGTAAAAGTGTCGAACCTTTCCTAGCTACCATGTGTTCTTTTAAATTAAATTTTGGATCGCTTGGGAACTTAATACGTTTGATCCAAAACTTAATCTATTTGTTCTTTTAGGTTTTGACTTGGATCTCCTGCTGAACTTAACACGTTCGACCCAAGTCTCCTTAGTTATTAATTCCATTAAATATTAATTTCCATAAAGGTTCCCAGTCTTGACGTCGCGGCACATGACCTTCTTGGATATGGGAGCAACCACCACCGACTAGACAAAACCTTTAATAGAAAGCCAATATTTAATTTCCTAAAATAACTTTAGGTTAACCAAAGAGAACAATCAAATCACAAGGAAAAGAAAGAAACAAAGAACACAACTTCGAAAACCATATTCGAAACACTAGAACGTCTTGTATTTGGTATTATTTCCATAAATAACTAGCATGATGCGAAATAGAAATTACTAGTTATACCTTGTAGAAAACCTCTTGATCTTCTACCGATCTCCTCTTCTTATCGTCGTGTGGGCGACGATCTTCCGAGATGAGAACCACCACGCACCTTCTTCTTCTCCAAGCAAGGTTCGGCCACAAGAAGAACCACCTCCAAGGAAGAAGAACTTAATCACCGCCAATGCTCCAAAGGATCTTCAAGATGAGGCTTCCTCCTCTTCTTCTTCTCCTTCCTAGGTCCGGCCACCAAAAAGAGCTCCAAGAGATGTATGGTTCGGCCACCAAAAGAGAAGAAAGGAGAAAGGCTAGGGTCGGCCACAAGAAGAAGAAAAGAGGGAGAGAAAAATAAAATATTGTCTCTCTTCAAGGCACCTTAACCCCCTCTTTTATAATCCTTGGCCTTGACAATTAAGGAAACTTATTAAAAATAATATCAATAGCTTTCCTTAATATGAATTAATGAGGAATTAATAAAATAAAAACTCCCCATTAAATTCATATGGCCGGCCACAATTTAAAGAGAAGAAAAAATTTCCAATCAACAAAAATTTCCTTATTTGTTCTTGTAAATTTAATTTCTCTTCAAAATCCCTTCATGGTTGATAAAAAGGAAATTTCTATAATTTTAATTTTATCAACATGTGGATAATATTTAAATAGAAAATAAAACATCTCTCCAATTTACAAATAAGGAAAGAGATCTAATCTTTTTCTTTAATCTTTTGTAGATCTATTACAAGAGAGATATTTTAATTTTAATTCTCTTTAAATTATATCTTCCACATAATAATAAAAATTAAAATTAAATTTCTTTTTATTTATTTTGGTCGGCCCTACTAGCTTGGGTTCAAGCCGGCCACCCAATATATACCTAGGCCGGCCCTAGCTTGGTTCCCAAGCTAGCTTGGCCCGCCCCATTGGATGGGTAAGAAGGTATAGTGGGTATAGAACTCTATAAATAAGAGGCTACGATAGGGACCGAGGAGGAATTGGTTTTGGTCTCCGATAAAATTAAGCATCCCGTGTTCGCCCGAACACACAACTTAATTTTATCAATGATAATTCATTCCACTAGAGAACTATCATTGAACTACCGCACCAATCCCAAATTACATTTTTGGGCTCCTTCTTATTATGAGTGTGTTAGTCTCCCTGTGTTTAAGATATCGAATGTCCACTAATTAAGTGAGTTACTGACAACTCATTTAATTAATATCTAAGTCCAAGAGTAGTACCACTCAACCTTATTATCATGTCGGACTAAGTCCACCTGCAGGGTTTAACATGACAATCTTTATGAGCTCCTCTTGAGGACATTATCAACCTAGTATCTCTAGGATACAGTTTCCTTCTATAATCAACAACACACACTATAAGTGATACCATTTCCCAACTTATCGGGCTTATTGATTTATCGAACTAAATCTCACCCATTGATAAATTAAAGAAATAAATATCAAATATATGTGCTTGTTATTATATTAGGATTAAGAGCACACACTTCCATAATAACCGAGGTCTTTGTTTCTTTATAAAGTCAGTATAAAAGAAACGACCTCAAATGGTCCTACTCAATACACTCTAAGTGTACTAGTGTAATTATACAGTCAAGATAAACTGATACCTAATTACACTACGACCTTCTAATGGTTTGTTCCTTTCCATTTCGGTCGTGAGCTACTGTTTATAATTTATAAGGTACTGATAACATCATCTTCTGTATGTGACACCACATACTATGTTATCTACAATATAAATTAAATGAACAACTACAAATGTAGATAATTAGACCAAATGTGATTCTTTATTCATAATGAATGTTTACAAAGCTTAGACTTTCAGTATACATTCCAACACTCGGTCGGCCCTTAATGTAGGGCTCCGCTTGACTACCTTTTAGTGGTCTCGTTGGTCCTCTGACATTGACCTCCTTGACTTTAACTTCCACGTCAGCTGCTATCTCCTTCCTTTGACCCGCACTTGGTGGACCCCTTTTACCATAGTATCACAAACCTTCCCCTCAAATCTAGTTGAATGAGGTAGCAAATCTGACTGACTGGACAAGTAGCGTATCAGGTGACCTCCTCAGATCGGACACTATCCATGGCTTGGAGCTGGTCAGAGGGCTGACTGGTCATTCCTTTGTTGGCCTGGGTGTGTGGCTGCTACTCGGATCATACCTCATAAGTTTGGCGTTGGATCGATCGCTCAGCTGTACCATAATTGAATATCTGTGCCGATCAGGATGGTTGACGCCAACACTTAGCGAATTTTTCCATTTCTCTAGACCTTCTCGGTTGGGTGCCCAACGATAAGGGACGTTGTCATCTCAATTTCTAGAAGACCGTGTAAATCTCGACTCATTATGGTCAAGCATGTCGCCTATACATTTTAATTAAGCCTCATTAATGTTCCACTATAACCTATTGACATGTGTCCTACTTTCTGCCACGACACACTCGACGTGGCAGGCGAATATCTGCTGGTGATGTGATAGGTACCTTTTCAAATTCTATAGGCATATCTTCTCCTAGTTTTTTGCAACCCTTGATCATACGACTCAGGACGATTAACCGCGATGTTTATAAACATTACTTTGCTTTGTCGTCATCTTCATTCCTTGCATTTTTGCCTTCAAGTAGCGTCTACGACATTTCTTCTCCTCTTCTTCTCTAGCGACCATCCTCAGTAAGCTCCTTGTTCTTTTCCTTCGTCAAATCCATTCGTTGTTCCTTCCCGATTTCCTCGCTTTCGATGGCTAGTTCCTCGCAGCCTCCGGTGCCCTCCCTGCACTCTGGTATACTTCCACCGAGTCCAGATTTGATGGGGACAACATAGAAAAGCTGAAATCCACATACCAATTTCTCTCTGCTTATCAAGTTGTCATTCCCTCCGCTTACGACCGACCACATGAACTGTCATCCGACTTTTTAACTTTCTTTAAGGACCAATTTAGTGCAGGCCTTCGAATTCCCGTTCATCCATTTTTCCGCCGTTTGTAAATATTTTCATATTTTCCTACACCAAAGTGTTGAACTCCTTTAGGCTGTTGTGTGAAGTGGTAATTCTCTTCCGCTTACACGACCTTCCCTTGACTCCGCAGCTCTTTCATTACTACCCTAAATTGTTCGAGCCAGGGACCTTCTTGTTCCAAGCATGAGTGGGCTCAGTCTTCTTTAACAAAATGTCATCCTCCAATAAGCATTGGAAGGAACATTATTTCTTTGTTTGTTTTCCTGGGCGGTTCAACTTCCTGACCGGATGGCAGATGGAAGTGATGACGGCTCCTTCACTTGGGAGATACAGAAGTTGATCAAACTATCTCCAAGCAGTGTCCAGTTTGATCGGTCAGAAGTATCACATCCACAAGCTACTGTTGGAGGGCGCCCTATATGTCTTCGGCCTAAGCCCGATCCGAACACGATTGTCGTCCAGCCTATGTATGCTCTTTCTTTTCCTCGTCTTTGAATCTAACTGATTTTTCCTCCTTTTTTGCAACCCACATCATGTTGAGGGCACGCCCAGCCAGCAAAAGCAGGCTCGTGGATAAGGAGATCAACGCAGCGGCCATGGCCGAGTTGGAGAGTTGTGTCCTATAGTTGGTCACCCATTCTGAAGACCCGCTCGACAAGGCAGGTGAGACTCCTACACCGGCCAGCGAGGTAGGAGGCAGTTAGATAGTGACTAGCAGAGTCGCGGCTGCTTCAAGCGGCCTCCCTCTCGAACGACCCTCGATGCTGCCGATCGCAGTGGCTTCGGAGTCAGCCACTTCTGGCAAACCTCTACAACGCCGCAAGAGGCACCGCGGGGAGGCCTCCTCCCGCTCCGCCACATCCGCCTTGCAAACTTCGACCTGATCAAGTTCACACCCTTCTCTGAGCAGGGTGAAACATCGACTCCTGTTCTTCCGAAGGAGGGAGCCCAAGCGCTACATACTTCCTTATCCTCCAATTGGATGCCCTCACTGTCCGGTCTATCGTCGGGGATGATCTGTGCACCATCGGTCGCCTTCATGCCACCACCATCCTCGTCGGCCACACAAGTATCCATCATCCGCCCTTCCCCTACGACCAAGTCCATGGGGAGAGCGACCTCTGACCCATCCGGTCTAAGCGGCCAGTGCTAAATAATGACAATCATCCATTTGCCAACTGATGAATGGTGTAGCCCGGATGATATCGCATCCTGTACCCCCGAGCACCAGATTCAGATCCAAGGGTTGCTAGTACAAATATGGGTCGATTCCAGGGCTCATGCGGCGATTATCTCTCCAGGGGAATTAGAAAACAACCATACCCAGATGGCCACTAGGGTATGTATACTGCTTTTATATTTAATTGTTTTTGCTCGCTTTGCCCTTTCAATCTCCTTATCGCTGGAGTACTGGGTCGATAGCCTAGCCATGTGCCAGAGGCTGACATTTTGGAGCACGAAGTCCAATAGCTTCGTTCCCTGAGTGGCGTATCTGAAGCCTCCCATGCTCAACTTGAGCAGCTGATGACCTAGGCGGCTCAGTTAAAGGTTGATTTGTAGTTAAAGCTTCAAGCTGCTGCAGGAGAAAAGGAGCAAGAATGCCGATCAAGCTTCACAACTGGCGAGGCTTAATAAACATGCTAGTTCTTTTGAGTTGAAGATCCATTCAACTAACACCAGGAAACTCTGAGCCATTGAGGACTTGAAGATCAAGAATAAAGAGGCTCAAGTGCTGGCTCAAACCATGAAGGAGGTCGAATCCGCATTGAGCGCCAAGCGGGAGAGTCGATTGGCAAAGCAAGCTGTGACGAAGGTCCAGCTCACCGCCAAGGATGCTGAGTTCGAATCTCTAAAAGCAAAGTTGGAGGTCTCTCGATCAGCCCTCCAAATTTATCATGAGGCAGAGCCTGGTCGATTTGAAGTACTCAAGTGAGATTATCTCCACTTGGATGCCATTAATGATCGATTTACTGACCAAGCGCTCTGCCACTTCAACTTTGGAGTTGATGGGACTATCGACCAGTTGAAGGACGATGGCTATCTCCCTTTCACACTGACAAACAAGGTTATCAACAGGGAGAAGCTGACCGAGTCACTCTTCGATGATGTGCTCGACTATCTCGGGTAGCCTTCCTTTTTTCCTCCTCGAGTCGCTTTCTGTATTTCTCCATATGTAATAAATTTTCTAAGTGTAAATGAATGCATCGTCATTTGGTGTTTCATTTTTCTATCAGACTTTGCAAGTGACTATTGACGACTTGTCGTTCGATGTCTTTTCACTTTGTTGAATTTTGAAAGAGCATAAGGAATGCATTGTCGTTCGGCTCAATTGGGACTATGCACCGCTTAGAGTTTTATGAAATTTGTATAAGTATAACTCCTTGATTTCCCGATCGTCAGTATAGCTAATCTCAGAGACTTCCATATGCTCATTCTAGAATAGGTCGAACGACAATAACATGGCAAGGCATCCCTACTTTGATCACTGCTCGATCTGTTAACTTTACTTTATGGTTTAGGAATCCACTCGGCCTTATTCATCGTCGACTCAGTTTTAGAGTCGCCGCTCAGCTGCTATTCGTCGTAGACTTGAGTTTATAGCCACCACTCAGCTGTTGATGCATAGACTTGGGTTTATAGCTGTCGCTCGATTGCTGATGAAGACATGGGTTTATAGTTGCCGCTCGACTATTGACGAAGACATGAGTTTATAGTCACCGCTCGACTGTTGACGAATGATCCTGTCCGAATCAGAAGCCAACGGACGCTGGGGACGTGGCGCTCCCTGCTGGACCCTCGAGTGCTCCGGCGAACCTGCAACAAACCGAGCCGGGAGGGGTGTCCCGGCGATGGCCCTCCGACGCTCAAGTCAGGCGATGAATAACAAAGAGGTGGCTTCAGAGATTAAGACCCGCATACCTCCGATGAAGAAATGGAGGCCTTATATAGACCTCTCGAAGGAGCCTGGGCGCGCCAATCAAAGCAATCACCTCCCATGGTATGGGTTTGTCGAAGGGCATCCATAAGGCCATACCGCCATCAGATCAACCTCTCCATGATGTGACGGCGAGATCCTCCTCGTGCACTTTTCGACATAATCATCCGACATGCCTTTGCCGACATCCCATATCCCGAGCCAACGAATAGGCCGCCGGCTAATCTTTGTATCTCGCCCTTATCTCGACCGAGCGGACCACCCGGCTTCTTGGTCCCAAAGTGACACCGCTCGGCCATTCGCTTCCTTCCCCTTGGCGTGAAACCCAAGCCCATGGTCAGGTTATCTTTAGCCCGCCGGACCTACTCAATCGCGCACATGCCATTAACCGCTTAGTCGCCCTCCATCTCTCTCAAGCCGACCTTCAGAGTGGGTCCCCATTCTTACCGCGGATCACTTGCCTTCTCTTCAAGTCTAGTCAAGGAGGCGTGAGTCCGATCGACCGACTATGTGTCCGAAGCGGCCGCCGCTTACTGCCGCTTATAATATCCCTTGAGCTGCTCCTTTATGCCAAATTCAAATTTGCTTTCGCTTTGGTTGTCTTGTCGCTCAACGTGGATGTTTGCTTGTCTAAATCTTCTCGAAAATCACACAAATCCTCTTCATTAAGTCGAAGCATGCGAGGTATGGGCGCATTAATTGTGCCTGGTGACAGAGCGCCACATGGCTCTTCTTGCGTGGCGGTGATGATCCGTACGATGGGACGCCGATTACTTTGAAATGGACGGTTAGATGATGACCTCGCCTCTCGTGACCTGCATCTGACGGACGAGGCTGACCAGCCTCGTTCGCATAAAGCCTTCGTCTTCGCCTTTACGCTGCATTCTCTGTTTCATTCCGCGTCTTCCGTCGAAGGTGCCCGCGGCTGTTTCGTTCCGGCTGTCCTAGTTCTTGCCTCTTGGTGTTTTTCGGCTTTCTGGTGATCTTCTCCGCTCATCCTCCCTCAGTAAGCTTCTCCCCTCCTTTCGTCCGGCCTTTCCCTTTCGCGTGGGACTTCTTTCGTTCCCTTGCTTGCGAACCTTTCTGTCCTCCGTTTCCGAGTTTCTTTCGGCTTCCTTCTTTCTTTTTCTTGGTATTTTAGTCATGGCAAGCACTTCCGTACCCACTGTTGATGTTCATGGCCCTTGGTATCTGACCATGGAGAGTCGATTTGATGAAGAGGGCGCTCGGCGCCTTGTTCGGACATACGGGATCCCTGATGACCATGAAATAGTTATAGCCGACCTGACCGACCGGCCCCATAACCCTCCGGTCGGCACCGTTTGTTTTTTTCTAGACCAATTCCAGGGCGGCCTTAGATTTCCTACCCATCCCTTTATTTTGGAGGTTTGTAATTATTTTCGCATCCCGCTCGGCCAACTTGTGCCGAATTCCTTTAGGCTGCTGAGCGGGGTGGTCGTCCTCTTTAGGCTGCACAGTATCCCACTCGACCCCCAGATATTCCACTATTTCTTCTACCCCAAACAATCCGAGTTGGGCACTTTTATTTTCCAAAGTAGAATAGGCTTCAAATTTTTTGATAATATGCCGACCTCCAACAAGAACTGGAAGGAGTTCTTCTTCTATATACGACTTCCTAAGCGGCCAGTATTCCGAACCAAATGGCAGACCGCTGTACCGCAACCAGCAGATCTCGAAAAATACTACCTTCATGCAAGAACTGTTGTCCGGCCACAGTACAAATCGACCTTGCTTCTCAAGGGGTGTTGTACATTTTGGATTATCTCCCGTTCGCAATCTTCCCTACCGCATGAGTAAGGACTCTTTACCCTTCGCCTTTTTATCTAATCGATTTTAATTTTTCCACCGCAATGAAGTCATGTGGCGCCCAAGGCTACCGATCATCCAAATCAAGGCCGGAAATTGAGGCGGCTACAAAAAGAACTCGCCGAGCGAGGTCTTATCCCCAGCCGCCCGGCAGATGAGAGGGCGCCCCTGAAACAGAGGTTGCCCCGTCCGCTTCAACGGAGGTTGAGGCGGATCCTGTTTCCTCCGCTCCAGCCGAGCTGGGAGTCCCCCGGGCCGGGGATTCACCACTGGAAGTTCGGCGGAAACGTCGAAGAAACCCCAGCCTTCCGCCGACCCAAGAGGGCGAGCCACAGGCGCCGATCGGGGTCGCTTCGCCAGATCGCACGCCATCGCAGATCGGGACCCCAGTGGCCTCGCCCACCGCACAGCCCTCTGGCTCTCCTCCACGGACTCGTCGTCGCTTACGACGGTTGGCCGAAACTTCAACCATAGGGGAGTCCTCGGGCCAGGCGACTGCGTCTGAGGAAGTGCCGTCCGGCCACCCTACCATCAAGACTACCCTTCGATTCCCCTCGGAGGAATATTTATTGTCAACCGATCGGCCATCAAGCCCCGTTCATGAAATAACCTTGACGGGTCCGCTCGCCAAGCTTTTCGAGGACGCCCAGATTCGGGTGGCCATGACGCCCAAGCAGCTAGGCGATAACAACATGCAGCAGCCACCTGTAAGTTCATTTTCTTCTTGTGCCATCGCTCTTGCCCCGATTTTATTATTTTCCTTACAGATTGGGCCGAGCAAATCGCCACTAGCCATCTAGCCGAGCGGAGGATCTCATGGAAAACTCAAGTCCTGGGGTCCATCACCGAGCAGAGAGACAAGTCCCGAGGCCGAAGAAGGCCGCCACCTAGCTACGAGGTGGCTCGACTCAAGACTTAGTGAAGAAGCCAAGGAGACGGAAGCGCCAAGAGAAGAGGCGTGCCGATCCGACAAGATGAAAGTTGAAGTCCGAGCCCTAGATCAGCAATCTAAGAAACTGGAAGTCCAACTAACTGCTGAACAGGAGGGGCGCTCGGCTGAACGTACTAAAGCGGAGGTTGACCAGAAAGTTCTCCAAGATTCACTTATTGCCTCCTGGGCGGCGCTCAGAAAATATAAGGAGGGAGAGCCGAGTCGCCTAGCAGCAGCGCGCCAAGAATACCTCCGCTCGGAGTGGTTCGGCACAAAATTCGGTGGCAACGTCTCCTCAACATTCGCAGAGGCGGTCAAGGTCACCATGGAGTACTTGAAGAAGGGTGGCCACCTTCCTGCGGGCATGCACCTTCCTGCCTCCGACCTGGCGGCCATGATAGTGTTGGTTGCTACTCGGAAAACCTAGAGGTTCCACTGTACAAAAATTTTGTACAAAGGTCTGAACCTTTTCCTAGCTACCATGTGTTCTTTTAAATTAAATTTTGGATCGCCTGCGGAACTTAACATGTTTGATCCAAAACTTAATCTATTTGTTCTTTTAGGTTTTGACTTGGATCTCCTGCGGAACTTAACACGTTCGACCCAAATCACCTTAAGTTATTAATTCCATTAAATATTAATTTCCATAATTGGTTCCCAGTACTAACGTGGCGAGGCACATGACCTTCTTGGATATGGGAGCAACCACCACCGACTAGACAAAACCTTTTATAGAAATCTAATATTTAATTTCCTAAAATAACTTTAGGTTAACCGAAAAGAACAATCAAATCACAAGGAAAAAATAAAACAAAAGAACACAACTTCGAAAAACATATTCGAAATACTAGAATCGTAAGCCTCTTGTATTTGGTATTATTTCCATAAATAACTAGCATGATGCGGAAAGAAAAATTACTAGTTATACCTTCTAGAAAGACCTCTTGATCTTCTACCGTATTCCTCTTCTAACCTCGGACGTTGTGTGGGCAACGATCTTCCGAGATGAGAAACCACCAAGCACCTTCTTCTCCTCCTAGCTAGGTTCGGCCAACACAAAGAAGCTTCACCAAGGACGAAGAACAAAACACCAACCAAGCTCCAAGGGATACAAGCTTTCTCTCCTTCTTCTTCTTCTCCAAGTAGTATCCGCCACCACAAGAGCTCCAAGCCAATAGAGAAGGTTTGGCCACCACCAAGAGGAAGAGAGGAAGAGAGGTTGGCGCCACAACACCAAGGAAAAGAGGGAGAGAAATAATAGAGGTTGTTCACCATGAAGCCTCTACCCCCTCTTTATAATCCTTGGTCTTGGCAAATAAGGAAATTTAATTAAAACTTCCTTAATTTCTTTTGCCATGAAAAGGAAAAATTTTATTTAATTAAAACAATTTTCCTTTTCTCAATTTATATGGCACTAAAGTTACAAACAAGGAGAGTTTTAATTAATTAAAACTTCCTAATTTGTCTCGAAATTTATAAAATTTCTTCAATAATTTAATCCTTCATGATTGGTTTATAAAAGGAAATTTAATAAATTAAAATCTTTCTTTAAACATGTGGATAAAAAGAAAGTTATCTCTAAAATTAAAATCTCTTTAATCTACAAATAAGGAAAGATATCAAATCTTTTCTCAATCTTTTAGAAACTAATAAAAGAGAATTATTAATTTTAAACTTTCTTTAAATCATGAACGGTTAAAAGGAAAGTTTTTAAAATTTAAAATCCTCCTTTAATCAACAAATAAGGAAAGATTTCAAATTTTAAACTCTCTTTTAAACATGTAGATGATTTACAAATAAGGAAAGTTTTACCAAAATTAAAACCATCCTTTAATCTACAAATAAGGAAAGAGATTAATCTCTTCTCTTAATCTTTTGTAGAAAGTTATAAAAGGAAATTTTTAATTTTAAACTCTCTTTAAAATCATGATATCCACATAAGAAATAATTTTAATAAAAATCCTTTTAATATTCTAGTGGTCGACCACCCAAGCTTGGGACTTTAGTCGGCCACCTACTGACTCATCCACTTGGTCTTGGCCCCTAGCTTGGGTTCCAAGCTAGCTTGGCCGGCCCCATTGGATGGGTAAGAAGGTGGTATGCGGTGGGTATAAATCTCTATATACTAGAGGCTACGATAGGACCGAGAGGAGGAATTGGTTTTGTCTCCCGATGAAATTACATCCCGTGTTCGCCCGAACACACAACTTAATTTCATCAATAATAATTCATTCCACTAAAGAACTATTATTGAACTATCGCACCAATCCCAAATTACATTTTGGGCTCCTTCTTATTATGAGTGTGTTAGTCTCCTGTATTTAAGATAACAATGTCCACTAATTAAGTAAGTTTACTGACAACTCACTTAATTAATATCTAGCTCCAAGAGTAGTACCACTCAACTTCATCGTCATGTCGGACTAAGTCCACCTGCAGGGTTTAACATGACAATCCTTATGAGCTCCTCTTGGGGACATTCTCAACCTAGATCACTAGGACACAGTTTCCTTCTATAATCAACAACACACACTATAAGTGATATCATTTCCCAACTTATCGGGCTTATTGATTCATCGAACTAAATCTCACCCATTGATAAATTAAAGAAATAAATATCAAATATATGTGCTTGTTATTATATTAGGATTAAGAGCACACACTTCCATAATAACTGAGGTCTTTGTTTCTTTATAAAGTCAGTATAAAAGAAACGACTTCTAATGGTCCTACTCAATACACTCTAAGTGTACTAGTGTAATTATATAGTTAAGATAAACTAATACCTAATTACACTACGACCTTCCAATGGTTTGTTCCTTTCCATTATGGTCGTGAGCTACTGTTTATAATTTATAAGGTACTGATAACATGATCCTCTGTGTGTGACACCACACACCATGTTATCTACAATATAAATTAATTGAACAACTTCATTTATCATAAATGTAGACATTTGACCAATGTGATTCTTATTTCTAGATAAATGTTTATACCAAAAGCTAGGCTTTTAGTATACACTCTAACAATCTCCCACTTATACTAAAAGACTAAGCTGCCATATCTGCTGCCATACATCTAATTCCCAACCCTTCAACATGTTCATCAAAAGCTCTCGCCTTAAGGACCTTAGTGAAAAGATCTATAGGTCATCATCTGATGCATTCTAGGCAGCAACAACTTCTCCTCGTTTATACGATTTCTCGTATTAGGTACTCTATTGTGTTTACTTGCCTTTATAGACTTATGGTTTCTTCGAGTTTGTTACGACCAATATTATTACAATAAATTGTAATAATCTTGGATAAACAAATCATATCTAAGTCTATCTTGAGGTTATTGAGTCATTCACTTTTATGGCTACCTTAGAGCTTGCCATATACTAAACTTCTATGGTGGAGTCCAAAACACCTATGCTTATCACTCTTCCATAGTTATGAATTTACCTCCAAGTAAACACAAAACCCCGAGGTTGACTTATTATTGTCCCTATCCGATGAAGTCAAATCCATGCAACCCACAAGGACCAAATTAATCGCCTTGAAGCTAGCATATATTCTCTAGTGCCTCTAAGGTACTTTAATATATGCTTTATCGCAATCCAATGTCCTTGTCCAGGTTACTTTGATATCTGCTAACTATGCCCTTGGCAAAACAGATTTCTGATCTCGTGCATAGCATACATTAGGCTTCCGACAGCCGAAGCATAAAGAACTGTCTTTATTTCCTTTATCTCCTTTGATGTCTACAGAGACATATCTTTAGATAAAGTTACTCCATCCTGAAAAGGTAAGAAACCTTTCTTGGAGTTTTGCATGCTTAAAACGAGCAAGGATTTTTCCGATATATGAAGCTTGGGATAAGTAAAATATTCTTTTCTTGCGATCCCTTATTACTTTGATCTCAAGAATATATACATTCTACCAAGTCCTTTATATCGAATTGTTTGAACAACCATACCCTTTTCGACAACATTTTGATATTATTTCCAACTACCAAAATGTTATCTACGATAATACAAGAAATACCACCACGCTCCATCACACCTTTTGTATACACAAGACTTATCCGGTTACTAAATCCATAGATCCGGATTACTTTGATAAACCGGATGTTCCAAGACCTGAAGCTTTGCCTCACCATAGACGATTGAGCTTGCACACAAGATGCTCTTAGCCCTTTGTAATGAACCCTTCGGTTGCTTTATATGGATGCTTTCTTCAAGACTTCCATTAAGGAATGCCGTCTTGACATCCACTTGCCAAATAGATAAAAGAATCCGGATAGACTTAAGCATGACTACCGGTGAAAAGTTTCCTTTTCATCAAGTCTTGCTTTGAAAGTTACTACCTTCCTGTCTATCCTCTTTTCCTATTATATACCTTTTTACACCCAACGGCTTTTACACCATTTGGTGATTCTACAAGCTTCCAGATTTTATTAGAATACATATATTCTAATTCTATTATTCATTACTCTTTGCCAAGATGCTGCATCTTTATCTTGGAGTGCTTCATCATATGACCGGAGATCAGGTTCATGTCCTCCAGGGATCGAGTCCAAAAACTCTCCCAAAACATGAATCTTTTTAGGTTGCCTAACAACCCTCCCACTACGACAAGGCACTTACTGCAATTGTGTATCATTTGTGATACGTGTTGCAGTTTTCTTGTGGTATCTCATCTTGTACAGTTGGTACTAGGTTAGACATGTCCTTTATTATTTCCTTAAGAACAAATTTAGTTATGAGCATGTGGTTCATTATATAGTCCTTTTCTAAAAAATCAGTCATTGATGCTAACAATGACCTTCTGATTGCCTCGACCAAATCCAGCTCCATGTTCCTCCGTTCGGCGTTGCCATCATCATAGCTTTGGATCCGAACGGACTCAACGCCGACTTCCATCGGAATGACTGCCTCGCCGCCGTAACCAAATGGAAAGGCGTGATGCCCGTTCCTTCCTTTGGAGCCGTTCGGATGGCCCACAAGACGCCCGGCACCTCATCTGGCCAGCTTCCTCCGAGATGGTCGAGCCGAGTGCGTAGAATGCGAAGGATTTCCCGATTGGTCGCTTCGGCTTGACCGTTGCTCTGGGGATAAGCCACGGACGTGAAGTGTTGCTCAATCCCATAGATCTTGCACCAATCTTCAAGCAACTTCCCTGTGAATTGCCACCCATTGTCGGAGGCACGTAGTGCTTGGGCAGAGGGTCTCGTAGAATAGCCTCCGAGAATTGGCGATTGATCCGCTCGGGAGATGAGTCCGCTCGGGGGGCTTTCCCCTTTTTGTCATCTCGCCTAGGCATCTGGTCTGAAGAAGATCCTCCATCTCTTCGAGCTGGTGCGGCTTCAGGGGTGCGAAATAAGGCTCGATGGAATGCGACGGTGGCTGGAGGTGCTTCCGCTCGGCCACCCGACGCAGATGTTGCTTGTTGCTCTGGCCGCTCGGCTGCTGCTTTCTATTTTTGCTCCACAATCTTGGCGGCCCTCATCTCGACCAAAGCGTCGAGTTCTTCTGTTGAAAGCGCCACCGTGTGTTGTCGTCCAGCCTCGTCCATCGTTTCCATTCGGATGCAGGTGCATACCCACAGACGGCGCCAAATTGATCCTGTCCGAATCAGAAGCCAACGGACGCTGGGGACGTGGCGCTCCCTGCTGGACCCTCGAGTGCTCCGGCGAACCTGCAACAAACCGAGCCGGGAGGGGTGTCCCGGCGACGGCCCTCCGACGCTCAAGTCAGGCGAGGAATAACAAAGAGGTGGCTTCAGAGATTAAGACCCGCGTACCTCCGATGAAGAAATGGAGGCCTTATATAGACCTCTCGAAGGAGCCTGGTCGCGCCAATCAAAGCAATCACCTGCTTTCGACCATGCTCAGGTATGGGTTTGTCAGAAGGGCATCCATAAGGCCATACCGCTACTGTATCAACCTCTCCATGATGTGACGACGAGATCCTCCCTCGTGCACTCTTGTGTACGGCGTAATCATCAGACATGCCTTTGCTGACATCCCATATCCTGAGCCAAACGAATAGGCCGCTCGGCTAATCTTTGTATCTCGCTTATCCCGACCGAAGCGACCACCCGCCGCTTGTCCCAGCCGGGCGGACACCCGCTCGGCCATTCAGTCTTCCCGCCTTGGCGTCGGAAACCCAAGCCCATGGCTGGGTTATCTTTGGCTCCGCTCGGACCTACTCAACTGCTCGGCGCGACCATTAACCGCTTAGTCAGCCCTCCATCTGTCCTCAAGCTGGGACCCTTCAGGAAGTGGGTCCCCCATTCTTACCGCCGGATCAACGAAGATATGGGTTTATAGTCGCCGCTCGACTTTTGACGAAGACATGAGTTTATAGTCGCCGCTCGACTTTTGACAAAAACATGGGTTTATAGTTGCTGCTCAACTTTTAACTTGGTCGAATGACACTATATGAATTTGATGACCATATGTTCGGTTATCTTGGTAAGCGGCTAAGTTTTCACCTACTTTGAGAAATAATCTGCAGTAATAAGTAGAAACCTGCATTGATCGATCGTCATAGGAAATGATATCTGATAACCATGATTTCATTGCATTATTTTGATTCATATATGCATAGTTTGATGTTGATTTTATAGGTTTAAATCATGGTTACATCATATTTTGTGCATTGTATCTATTTTGGACCTAATTGTAAATTATTATATTTTTGTGTTATTTGATGCTAATATTTGATTCTTATTTTGTAGGCATCAAAGGATCTTGGATTTGGATCTATTTGGACCAAAATTGGGCTCGAATCGGAGTTCAAACGAGAAGATCAAGCTTTGGGTCGATTTGGGCCGTTCATCAAGAATAGGACAGATCTGAACCATCCGTTGAAGATCTGGCCGATCCAACTTAATGGGGAGCAGAACTGAGCCATTGATGAAGATCCAGAAGTTTTGATCCAGATCTGAGTTCATCCAGCCAGTGATCCAGCCTGAATTAATCTGGACCGTTCAATGAAGACTGGGCCGATCTGGGCCATCCAGTGATGATCTGATCGATCCGACCTAAGGAAGGGTAGATCCAGACTCTAGATCAAGATCAGTACCTTCGGATCGGATTTTGGGCAAGCTTTTACTGTTGATTTAGCTCCAAATTGCTCCTAGCCGTCCGTTCAAATCTGGATCAGATTTAAAACGGAAGCTACAGTTCCCTTTCTTCTTCGTCGACTCCACAGCGCACAGCAGCTTCGTCCTGCGGCGATTTTTCTGGATTTCGACCCCGATTCCTTCTCCAATCGTTCTCTCAAGCTTCAACTTCATTGTAGAGCTTCACGGCAGCACATCCCGATCATTTGGAGTCGCCGGCAGGTGTTCCTTCCGGCGCAATTCTCTTTTTTGCGATTTTCTGTTCCCGCTGAGATTTGGAGGTGGTCCTCCAATCTACGGTATCTCCGTCCATCAGAAACACTCGGAGGTGGTCCGCCGGTGTTCCTGAGCTCCATCCGATGTCCATCTGCCATCCACAGCTCCACTCCAGATCCAGAGATCCAGATTAGAAGATTTCCAGATTTTCGGCACTTGAGTGGGTTCCGGGATGTTCTTAGCTTGCCGGGGGTGGTCCGTCGGTGTAGCTGAACCTTCCTCGAGCTGATACGCTACTGAGAGTATTCATTGAGGTCCAGAGTCGGGTGGTTTCAACTTTGCCACTCTTGTGTGACGGCAAGAGTGTGAGCTTGTTAGATGATTGTGAGAATGGATTGGTTTACATTTTAATTCATTTTGTTATTGTTTTTATAGCTTAGCACAGATTACTTTTATGTTTTGTTATATTTTTATGCAAGTAGTTAGCATTTTTTTTCCTTGTTGAAGCTTAGTTTAAGTTTTAGTTGATGCTTGGTTACTTGTTTAGTGTTTAAATTCTAAGTTAGGGTTTACATCTTACTTTAGATCAGATTTAATTGTGTCTTGCTATTTTATATCTTAGTTTGATGTGTGTTAATGGATTTATCATAACGTAGAGTGACAATGCGTAATGATTTGTTCATTGTCACATAGTTAGGTTTCATTCTTGCTTTAGATTAATTTTTTATTCGCTGTGCTTTACTTTTGTTAGATTTAGATTCAAAGTTTAAATCCCCCCAACTCCATTTTTATATCAAAAACCCCAAAAATAGGAATAAAAATACAATCCTAAATTACATCATACTATTGGTTCCTCGAGAGCGATCCTGGGCTCGTTACTACAACATTAGCATTTAGTTAAGGGGTTCAGTGGAAAATACATTTGTACAATTTGATTAGCGGATGTGACAGATTCGCTACATCAAATTTTGGCGCCGTTGCCGGGGAAATTGTAATATGCAATGTTTAGTAATTTTAGGATTGTTGTTTTGATTGCTTTCATGATTATATATTCATGTGTTTGATTTTATTTGTTCCTGAGTCTTCTGATTTTATTTGCTAGTGTTTCAGTGTAAGAACAGGAAATTCATGTGACCATGGATCCATATCATCAGTATTTTGGAGATGGGATGGAGAATTATTTTTATCAGCCTCAGACTCAGTTCTATCAGTCCTACCTACCTATGGAGTAGCGGAATAGGTATGAGGATGCACAAGAACAAATTGAAGAATCAATGTGGAAATGCAATGAAGTTATGCAACAAATGAGAGAGCATCAAGAGCAACAATTTGCAAGGATACAGAATATTCAGAGTCAGTTAGATCAGATTGCATCATCCATTAATCAGTTACAAGCACAGAACTCCAGTGGAAAGATGGAGAGTAGTGATTTTGTCAGGCCTGACCCTATTCCCATTTATTCACAAGAATTTTCTAGTTTTATTTGTGAGGATGATGTAGTTATTCAAATTTCTGATAATACTAATGTTGTTGCTTTAGATGTTGAAAATGATGTAGGAATTGTTGTTGAAGATAATTTAAGTGTAGGGGATTGCTTACTAGAAGCATTACCTCAAGAATCACCAAGGATAGAGGATGTAAGTGTAGGGACTTGTGCTATGGAGCCAAGCACCCAAGAATCACTACATGAAGTTGAACCTTCACCAGAACAAGAGGTTGAGTCGTTATTTGATGATAAGGAGGTAACAATCACCACTCCAGGTACCTTTCGACATGAAAAGGTGAGTATTTTTTGTGATACATTAGAGAATTTCATAGAGGTACCATTTATTGATTTTATTAGATGTGATGCATTTCTTGATATATGTTTTACCCACACTAATATTCTCCTATTTTCTTTTAATCCCACATGTGTGTGGGAGGTGTTTTCTTTTATTGATTGTGTAGGAGAACATAAGCTTCCGGAGTGGGTGCTTAAACTGAACCGACTTAGACCTCCGGAAAGAATTTTGAAAGGAAAAAGGATTAATAAGAAGAATTTGAGTGGAACCATGATTACTCCACTTCCGGGGTGGCTACTACTTCTAAACCTTCTTCAACCACCGGGAATGAAAGGGGAGTTAGTTCCAATTTTTCTTGCTCTTGCATTTTAATTCATGCTTTGTTAATAAATTCGTTATACGTTTCTTTGGTTTAATACTTTGCATTTGCACTTTGTTTTTACATTTTGCATTTTATTTTGCATTTTACTTTCATACTTTGCATTTTATTAGTTCATAGCATTTCATTTAAATAAAAGGCACCATGGGAATTGTCTAACTAATATTTGTAAGATGGTAAAAGTCTCTTAAATTTGATCATCAATTTTAGGTCATTGTGACATGATTGGATGCTTTTCTTGCATGATATTAGTTAATTTGGTGATGGATTCCAATGTGATTAATTGAGCTTGATTGCAATAAAAATACCTAGTGAGGTCCACTTTAAGCCTAAACACTATTTTATCTTTGTGTGGCATGCACTCATAGCAAATTAAACTCTAGAACTTGCTTAGTTTCTTTTCAAAGTCACAATTATAGCATTTGTGTGCATGGAGATAAAGGATATTTGTTATTCTTGTTCCCTCACACTTTCTAATTTCTTCTTCCATAATTTTCTTGAAACATTCTCATCTAGCATTTTAATTCTTGATAATCTTTGCTTGTCATTCTTTTATAAGAGTTTTGGAAGAATACTTGATGAGTTAGATTACCTTGGATGGATGAGAAGTTTTAAGTGTGGGGAAGGATTGTTTATCATTAAAGTCATGGAGGTTTTCTAATACAAGTTGATTGAAAATTTTGGAATTGTGAATTCTGTTGCTGAACTTATAAGCTGGAATTAGTTCTTTATTTCTTGTTGCTAATTAAAGAGCTATTTTGATATTCTACGGGAGTCTAATATCTGTGAAGAGATCATAAACAACTTAAATGTTCATATCTGAAACTGAAATGTTGGAGAATGCATTAAAGATAAACAACTTAAAGGAACTGTGGAGTATCAAATGGATTGCAGGTTCAATGTTGTGGAGCTAGTTTCTACTGAGCTTGTATAGACTTTAAATTGCTTGCAAGATTTATGCAGATTTCAGAGATAAGCTTCTATAGATTTATTTTCAGAATTCAGATTCTTGGATCTCAGCAGATTCCAGAATTCTGGTTCTGAGTTCTACAGTTCTGTAGTTTTGAAAATGCAGGAACTCTTTAAGAATCCTGGTACTGATCTACAGAAATATTACAAGTAAGAAGTGCACGGCATTGAATTCTAATTGTTGAAACTGGAAAATCAGAATTTAGCATGTAAATTCAGCATGCAAAATGGGTTTCCAGAGAATATAAGTTCTGGATTTGGCTTGTGTGATCTTTACTAGTAAATCTGAAGCTAATTTGAATTCTTAATTCTGAAACTATGAACTTAAGTTTGCATGATATCAGGACCAAGTCCAGTTTTGGGAATTCTTAAAGTGGAATCTGATCATTGCAGGAAGTCAGAAGTGAAAATACATTGTTAATTTTCAGAAGTGAAAAACTATTTTTGTGAGAGAACAACCTGCTAGTTTCTAAACTACACAATCAATTGGAAGACATCTTTCAGCTGAGTGAGAAACAAGTGCTAAAGGCAATGAAGAAATAGATTTTTAAAGCTATTGTTGGAAGTAATATTCACAAAGCAGAAGGGCAGGAGCTGGAAACCAAGATTCAGCTTTAGAAATGTATCAAGTTGTATCAACTTTTTATGACCAGCTCTCAAAACAGTAACCCTCCACGACTTCTACAAACTCTAGATCAGAACTTGAGCTAAGAATTACTGAATTAATTCAAGGAAATTCAGAATCAGAACTGCTGTGTTTCAAGCAGATATGCATTTCAATGCTGAACTCTCAGGCTGCTGGGATTGGAAATGCAGAGGAAATGAAATCTGATTTCAGAAACTGATGAAATGCAGAAATCATGTGTTGTTTGAAAATTAAAGCAAGGAATGGTGATTTCTTTATCTAAACAATTTGTTGAAAGCGTTTGGAGTTCGATTTGGTACTGAATTATGCTATTATTCTTAAATTTTGATACAAGAAGCAAATGGAAATTTATTGAGTCAGTAAGGAAGAGCACAGAAATTCTGCAGAATGAATCTACAGCTGTTGATTGACATTAATGGGGGCTCAAGTTCTAACCAGGCAATCTGAAATTAATCTGTGAAGTAGTTGGTCTTTGATTGTTATTTGATGTTCTCCCCTTTTTCAAATCTTTTGAGTGCAAAATTTTGAGGTTGTAAGGAATCTATCTGCTGATAATAAACCTAGAAAACATCCTACTGAAATAAGATTTCTATAGTTTGCGCAATATCTGTAATACTGTGAGACTTTTAAGCTGGAATTTTTAAAAGAAGTTTACAGGAACCAGATCAGAACAGAGAAGAAGAAATGCAGAAGTCAGTGAGCAAATAAAAAAATCTGCTGAGGTAGTGAAGTGCAGAGCTGGAATATGGAAGAGATCTATTGAGATTAAGGCTTCAAGGTAGATGTGCAGAAATTACATAAGAGTCAAAGAATTGAAACTGTACCACTCAAATACAGGAATTCAGAAGTGAAATGCAGATAAATGAGCCATAGAAAAGAGAAAAGAAATTCCATACATCACCTGAAATTGAAGAAAATCTACTGTAACCTGTAGTGGAAATAAATGTGGCATTTCTGTGCCAATCTGTTCAGGGATTGCTGAAAACTGAAGAATGAATCTGAATTTGTGTCTTACGCCATGAATCACTTGGAAGCTGTAGATATTTGAGCCTATAATCTAAGTTGATATTACTAATGGCAATGCTGAATCTGAAACTGAATGCATGACAAAGATCTGCAGGAATGATGTTCTACATTTTCAGAAACAAAGTATGGCTGAATTTGGACAGATTGCAGTTTCAGAAGTGCATGTTTTCTGGAAAACCAGAATTTAACATTGAGATGTGATATTACATTTGATTTTTCAGTCATGTGGTGCTCTACGATTTCTTCTTTTTGCTTTCAAGTAAGGTATGTAGAAATGAATGCATTTTTTCAAGTGGATTGCAAAAGGAATGTAAATCTCAAAAGAGAAGGAAACAACTTCAAGAGAAGAGCTCTCCTACACGTTTATTGTCAATTGGTGTCATTGCATTTTGAATTCTTTCTTGATTGCTTGAATCTGAATTCTTAATTGCATGATTACCAGAATTCAGAATCCAGATTCGAAATTTCTGTAACATTTGCAGAAATGAACCAATGTATCAACAAGTTCATGTTAGTGCTAAACTTCTATGAAGTCTTTGATTGGTAGTAGCAGAACTGAGTTTCTATTTACAAGAATTAAGCTTGTAGGAAGAAACTGTGGAAATTTCAGAATATGAGTTCTATTTTATACCAGTGCAACATGAATGCATTTTTCAAGCTGTTTAGGAGAGCTGGAAATTTTGTTAAACGCAGATGGACTGTGGCAGGATCTTGTGTTTGGATAGGTTTTAGAGCTGGAAATTCTGCTCTTTGGAATTCTTTAATATCAATTCTGAATTTGATTTTTGAACTCATTAGTTGTAGAAGTGTAGGGAGTAAATAGTACGGAAGGGCAGGAAAAATCAGAAACAGAGAAAGTAAAAAATCTGCAGAATGAAATCAGAAATAGTGGCTAGAGGTGTATCATCTTGGATTGGATGGTGTTTAATTGTCCGAGACGGCCAACATTTTAAGTGTGGGGGATGGAATTCTTATTCATAAATTGATGAGAGATTGTTTAGCTTTCAAATTGCTGGAAATGAAGTGGAAAAACAGAAAAAAAAAAAGTGGCAAATCAAAAAAGTATCAAGATTTTTGGATGACCATCGAATTGAAGGGGAGGTTAGCTTGATCTTTTGAATTGGTAATGACAAAATGGTATTCATCTCTTTTCACATCAAAATGGTCAACTCATCAAGTATATTCCTCCAATACTCTTATCTTCTCAATTTTCTTCATTAATGCCTTTTCTTTTGACTATTTTATCCATTTTCATTGTTCTTTTTACTTCCATTTCAATTCTTCATGATTAATTCCTTTTGATTCATGTATGCTATGTTTATAGTGGTGGAGAATTAGGAAATAAGCAAGCTTATGGTAGTGAAATGTTGTGAGTTGCATTGAGTGAGCTCCACTTATACACATGTTTGAGTGTGAGAGCTAGAATAGGTAAATTCCATGTGATTGCAACTTGCTTAATTTTTCAATTGGATTGAAACTACCATACCTACTGATTATTGTTTGAATTGTATTCATGATTGTTTGTGATCTTAAGATGATCTTAGTTAAATTCTTTTTACTATCTTTCAGATATTGTTAGGGAATTTTCTATGGAGATGATTTTGAGTTTTCTCTACTTTCACGGGACGTTCAAGACTAAGTGTGAGGGATTTGATAACCATGATTTCATTGCATTATTTTGATTCATATATGCATGGTTTGATGTTGATTTTATAGGTTTAAATCATGGTTACATCATATTTTGTGCATAGTATCTATTTTGGACCTAATTGCAAATTATTATATTTTTGTGTTATTTGATGCTAATATTTGATTCTTATTTTGTAGGCATCAAAGGATCTTGGATTTGGATCTATTTGGACCGAAATTGGGCTTGAATCGGAGTTCAAACGAGAAAATCAAGCTTTGGGTCGATTTGGGCCGTTCATCAAGAATAGAACAGATCTGAACCATCCGTTGAAGATCTGGCCGATCCAACTTAATGGGGAGCAGAACTGAGCCATTGATGAAGATCCAGAAGTTTTGATCCAGATCTGAGTTCATCCAGCTAGTGATCCAGCCCGAATTAATCTGGACCGTTCAATGAAGACTGGGCCGATCTGGGCCATCCAGTGATGATCTGATCGATCCGACCTAAGGGAGGGTAGATCCAGACTCTAGATCAAGATCAGTACCTTCGGATCGGATTTTGGGCAAGCTTTTACCGTTGATTTAGCTCCAAATTGCTCCTAGCCGTCCGTTCAAATCTGGATCAGATTTAAAACAGAAGCTACAGTTCCCTTTCTTCTTCGTCGACTCCACAGCGCACAGCAGCTTCGTCCCGCGGCGATTTTTCTGGATTTCGACCCCGATTCCTTCTCCAATCGTTCTCTCAAGCTTCAACTTCATTGTAGAGCTTCACGGCAGCACATCCCGATCATCTGGAGCCGCCGGCAGGTGTTCCTTCCGGCGCAATTCTCTTTTCTGCGATTTTCTGTTCCCGCCGAGATTTGGAGGTGGTCCTCCAATCTACGGTATCTCCGTCCATCAGAAACACTCGGAGGTGGTCCGCCGTTGTTCCTGAGCTCCATCCGATGTCCATCTGCCATCCACAGCTCCACTCCAGATCCAGAGATCCAGATTAGCAGATTTCCAGATTTTCGGCACTTGAGTGGGTTCCGGGATGTTCTTAGCTTGCCGGGGGTGGTCCGTCGGTGTAGCTGAACCTGCCTCGAGCTGATACGCTACTGAGAGTATTCATTGAGGTCCAGAGTCGGGTGGTTTCGACTTTGGTACTCTTGTGTGACGGCAAGAGTGTGAGCTTGTTAGATGATTGTGAGAATGGATTGGTTTACATTTTAATTCATTTTGTTATTGTTTTTATAGCTTAGCACAGATTACTTTTATGTTTTGTTATATTTTTATGCAAGTAGTTAGCATTTCTTTCCTTGTTGAAGCTTAGTTTAAGTTTTAGTTGATGCTTGGTTACTTGTTTAGTGTTTAAATTCTAAGTTAGGGTTTACATCGTTCTTTAGATCAGATTTAATTGTGTCTTGCTATTTTATATCTTAGTTTGATGTGTGTTAATGGATTTATCATAACGTAGAGTGACAATGCGTAATGATTTGTTCATTGGCACATAGTTAGGTTTCACTCTTGCTTTAGATTAATTTCTTATTCGCTGTGCTTTACTTTTGTTAGATTTAGATTCAAAGTTTAAATCCCCCCAACTCCATTTTTATATCGAAAACTCCAAAAATAGGAATAAAAATACAATCCTAAATTACATCATACTATTGGTTCCTCGAGAGCGATCCTCGGCTCGTTACTACAACATTAGCATTTAGTTAAGGGGTTCAGTGGAAAATACATTTGTACAATTTGATTAGCGGATGTGACAGATTCGCTACATCAATATCCATGCCCCATTGGTCGAACGGATAAGACACCGTGGATGCCTTCATCTCCTCGGTCGGTCGGTGTTGGATGTTGTGATATTTTTGATAGGACAAGCAGGTGACCACTGTCCGAGCGACATCATCTTGCAGCGTTGGCCAAAAATATCCTGCCAACAGGATCTTTCAGGTCAGCGATTTGCCACCCGGATGACTTTTGTAGAATCCCTGATACACTTCTTAAAGAATGTATTCGACACCCTCCAATCAGACACACCTGAGTAACAGTCTCGAGAAAACTCTTTTATACAGTTGGTCTCTGATCAGAGTAAACCGCCCAACCCTCTTTTTCAATAGGCTAGCTTCTTCTTGATCGACCGGAGTGTTACTCGATCAGAGGAACTCTATGAGTGGGATCCTCCAGTCGCTCAGGAAGGTTATTCCCTCCGTCCGTCAATGTATGCCACTAGTGTGACTTGCTCGATCGGCTGCTCTATCATGATCGACAATAATGAACTGGCTAACTTAGCCAACTCATCCGCGATCTGGTTGTCCGATCGGGCAATCTTCTGGATAACAACTTCTTGGAAGTTTGCCTTCAACTTCTCAAAAATTTTTGCATATAGCCTGAGTCGGGAGCTGCTTATTTCAGACGTTCCCAATAGTTGTTGAGCGGCCAGCTAAGAATCTGAGTGGATGATGACTTTTGCAGCCCCGACGTGTCGAGCTGCCTGTAAGTTGTCTATTAAGGCCTCGTATTTGACTTCATTATTTGTAGACCGATAGTCTAGCTGCACGGACAGTTGCATCCTGTCCTCCAATGGCGAAATTAAGAGAATGTTGATCCCGCTACCTTGCCGAGTGGATGATCCTTTTATGTATATTTTCCAAGTCGCATTCGGCTCGACGTTCTGCACCTCAGTGACAAAATCAGCTAAGGCTTGAGCCTTGATTGTCATTCAGGATTGATATTTAATGTCGAATTTGCTCAGCTCAATTGTCCACTTGATCATCCATCTGGATGCCTTCGGGTTAAGAAGGACTCTTTTCAAGGAATTGTTGGTCATCACAATTATCAGATGTGATAAGAAGTACAAACGGAGTCTTCGAGCGGCGAGTACAAGCGCGTAAGCTAATTTTTTGAGGGAGGCATAATGGGACTTTGTATCTTTTAATATATGACTCAGAAAATATACAGGCTATTGCTCAGAGCCGTTCTGGCACACCAACACCGAGCCAATCACATACTTAGTGGATGACAAGTAAATCATTAGCGGATCGCCGACAATAGACTTGGCCAATACATACAAGGATCTAAGGTACTCCTTGAGCTCTTCTAGTGCCTTGTCGCATTCCTTGTCCCACTGAAACTTGGTTGCTCAGCGTAGTATCTTGAAGAATGGGTGACTCCAGTCGGATGACTTGGAGATGAACCTCGACAACACGGTGATCCGTCCGGTCAGACGTTGGGTCTCCTTTAAGTTACGTGGTGGGGGCATGCCCTATAGTGCTTTCACCTTGCTCGGATTCACCTTGATCCCCAGTTCGGTGATGATGTATTTGAGGAAGCGTTCACTCTTTTCTCTGAACAAGCACTTATTCAGATTCAGCTTTATCCCATATGCCCTCAAAGTTTGGCAAGATTTTTCGATGTCTTTACAAAGGTCAACGACTCGGAGTGATTTTATTAATATGTCATCGATGTATACCTTCATGTTGTGGCCTATCTACCATCGAAAAACCTTGTTCATCAGCCTCTAGTAAGTGGCATTGACATTCTTTAGTTCGAACAACATGACATTGTAGCAATAAGTTCCATCGGCCGTGATGAAGCCGATGTTCTCTTGATCCTCTCTGGCGAGTGGTACTTGGTGATAACCTTGATATGCGTCGAGCATGCAGATTAGCTCGCAACCTGCCATGGAATCCACCATCTGGTCTATCTTGGGGAGGGGATAGAAATCCTTTGGGCAAGCCTTGTTCAGATCATGAAAGTCGATGCAAACTCTCCATTTGTTGCTCGGCTTGGAGATCAACACGACGTTGGCAAGCTAACTCAGAAACTGGACCTCGCATAGGTGGCCAGCCTCCAGCAGTTTTTCAATCTTCATTCGGATGATCTAGTTCAGCTCCACACTGAATTCCTTCTTCTTCTGTTTCACCGGTCGAACGTCTAGCCGGACGTGAAGCTCGTGCTGAACCACACTTGGTGGGATGCCCAGCAGCTTGTGGGTCGACCAGGCGAATACATCGTGATTTCGCCTAAGACAGGTGATTAACTCTACTTTTTTTTTCTCCTCTGTCAGGTCGGCAATGATGAAAGTGGAGGCCTATGATCGGCTAATGAATCTGGACTTCCTCCTTTTTCTCATAGACCAACGCGGGAGGTTCCTCCTTGATGGCGTTCACTTCCAAACGCGGGGTCTTTCGCGCGGCTCTTGTTTCGGTCTTAACCATCTTGATCTAGCATCACTGAGCGGCCAACTGGTTACGTTTAACTTCGCCTACCTCGTTGCCCACCAGAAACTTAATTTTTTGGTAAAAAGTGGACACCACTGCTCGGAACTCGTTAAGAGTTGGTTGACCCAATATAACATTATAGGCGAACGACGCATCCACCACAATGAAATTTGTAGTCCTTGTCCTCTTAAGAGGATCCTCTCCGAGCGATATGGCCAGTCGAACCTGGCCGATCGACAATACTTCATTGCCTGTGAACCCGTAGAGCACCGTCGTCATTGGCTACAACTTGCTTCGGTCAATTTATAGTTAATCGAATGCCTTCTTGAATATTATATTCATCGAGCTGCCTGTGTCAACAAAAGTTCAGTGAATGGTATAGTTAGCAATTACCACTCGGATTATCAGGGCGTCGTCATGAGGGATCTCTACTCCCTCTAAGTCTCAGGGGCCAAAGCTTATCTCGGGTCCTTCAGCCTTCTCCTTGCTGCACCCAACAACATGTATCTCTAATTGTCGAGTGTGCTACATCTTCGCTCAGTTGGAATCACCGCCGATCAGCCAACTAGCGATCATTCTGATCTCTCCTTGAGTTGCGTTGTTTTGGCTCTCTTCTTCTTGAGCCGAGGGTCGACTTTGTTCAGCAGAAGCTCGGGCGGGACTTGTGTTGTTTTTTTTTTAGGCTGATGATGGTGCGGTTCGGCCATCGTTCTTTCTTCATCTCATTGCCCAGTTGATCAGCGCCTATGGTGTCGATCGGGCGATGGTGATTGACGGCGATATCCTTGTGGATTCGGCCTACTCGCGATTAGCTTCAGGTCGTAGCAGCCGAGCGTGTTGTGTGTCGCCGACTGGTGGAAAGAGCAGAACATTAACATCCATGACTTGCCTTTCACAACATTTGGGCGTCCGGCTGCCATATGCTGCACGACATGCGTGCCGGACTCCTAGCTTCGCTATGCTCCTCCCGCTCATGGCCCTCTTGAGCAGGTGGTCGAAGTCCTTCAGCGACTTCTGGATGAGTGAACGGAAGAACTCTCCTTCGGTGAGCCCCTGGGTGAATGCATTCACCAATATCCCAGAGGAGATCGCTGGAATATCCATGACCACCTGGTTGAAACGCTTGATGTAGGCTCTCAATGCTTCCTTGAGCCCCTGCTTCAAAGTGAACAAATTGACACTCGTCTTCTAGTAACAACGGCTGCTGGCGAAGTGACGTAAGAATGCCTCTTGGAAGTTTTTAAAGCTATGAATTAATCTGCTCGGCAATCCTTTGAACCAACATTGCGCTAATCTGAAGAAGGTCGTGAGGAAAACCAGACACTTCACCCTGTCGGTATACTGATGAAGTGTGGTTGTGTTATCAAACTTGGCCAAATAGTCATCTAGATCGGTCGCCCCATTTTACTCCTCGATCGTCAGTGGAGTGTAGGGCTTTGGTAAGGGATCATCCAAGATCCCTCAAGAGAACTGTTGATTGATCCGCTCGGGAGAATCATTATTCTTTGGTGCTTTCCTTTTTCGTGCATCCCGAATGGGCGGGTCATCCGAGGAGGATCCTCAGTCCTTGTCTGCTCGACACCGTTCCTCTGATGGAGTGTGGAATAGTGCTCAATGAAAGGGGATTGATGGATTGAGCGTGTCTCCGTACATGCCAGTCAGCTTCTTATTTTGTCCCTAAACAGGTACATGATCTGCTCGGTCTCCATATCCAGCTTGGTGACCCACCACTGAGGTCGCGGGTTCTTGTGCTTGGCGCTCGGCCAGCGTCTGTCACTATTGTTGCTCTAACATTTTTATCGCTCGGGCTTGTATCAGCATATTCAACTCCTCCTTTGTCAAAGTCACCGTAGTGAGTCATCCAACGTCCTCCATCTTTACCTTTCGGATTCAGGCTACGTTCCCACAGACGACACCAATATGATCATGTCCAAAAATCGTGGAGACGGAAAGTTGGGGATGTGGCTATTGCGTTGACCAGAAGTAGACTGTACGCCGATCTACAATCACAAGAAACGGTAGTGCCGAGCCAGGGAAAGGGTCTTCGACACTTCGCTGCTCAAGTTAGTCACCGGCAAGAAGAAGAAGACGACAAAATAGTAGTGCAAGGGTAAACAGTAAATAATGCATACCGCGCCAATGTACGGACCCTCCTTTATATAATGCCCTAGTGGGTGACGTGTGTGCTTTTCGAGGTATGGACACATTCTCCTATTGGTCGTGAATATGTTCTCCAATTAGTCATGGACATATTCTCTAATTGGTCATGGACACATTCTCTGATTTGTCTGTCGTATGATCCGTCTGTAGACCATGCCACGTGTCGACAACGTCATCTCTCAAAAGTATATCCAAATACACGTCAACATTCCCGCCGATCGGCCGAGCTGGATAGCTGCTCGGCCGAGTACTCCTCTGCTCGGCCGAGTATTTCTCTGTTCGGCTACTCTTCTCTGTGACGACAAGTCTCGATAGTATGTTCTTACCCGGCCGGAATAGCGCTCCGGTCATCTACACGTGCTTTCGCTTGGCTCTTCCCATTGCCGATCGAGTGACACATGTCCGGTCGCCCCTTAATGTAGGGCTCCGCTCGACTATCTTTTAGTGGACCCGTTGGTTCTCTGACGCTGATCTCCTTGACTTTAACTTCCACGTTGATTGCTACCTTCTTTCTTTGACCAATATTTAGTGGATCCCTTTTATCACTACATCAGGGGTGATTTTTTTTTTTTAAGTGTGATTTTTTTTAAAAAAAATATAGATTTCGAATTTTATTTTCGCCTAATTTACTTACTGAGCAAATGTACGATAAGAATTTACCTTAATAAAATAACAATTAAATGCTTTTAAGAAATAAATAATTAAGTAGCATCATGCACCCTCCTTAAAGCCAGCAGTTCTTTTATTGCCCCGGTGCAAAGAAATGGGACGGATTTTGTAAGTAACCGGTGTTGGAAATATTTGATGTTGATTGTAAATTGTTTGATACATATTTACTAATATTTTATTTATGTATAAGATTTTATTTAAATTAAGAGATCGTCTGCATAATTAATTAAAATTGTATCTTAATATGTATATTACATCTTTTTATATGGTATGGATTATCTCATCATGATTTATTATAATATTAAAGATTGACTCAATGATAATTGATACGGTGATAAATAAGGGTCCATTAAGTACAAGTCAAAAGATGGAGAGAGTAGTCAACGTGGATGTCAAAGTCAAGGTGGTCAATGATAGAATGTCAGAGGGCCCATCTATAGTGGTCGAGCAGAGGGCGGTTACAATAGCCGAGTGGTGCGTGAAGTGTCCGATCAGCAAGAGCTTTGTCCAAGCTGGCCCTTGTCTAGATCAGAACAATGTTGCAGATCAGCAGAACGCTAAGGTCACCGAAGAACTTATCCGAGCGGAAGGACAAAAACTACTATACCCGGTCATCACAAAGAAGAGCAGTCGGGCCGACTGAGCAGAAGAATACTAACTGAGTGGCTTCCCCGCTCCGTCGATCAGGGGGAACGCTGATGTGTATTTGGATATACTTTGGGAGATGACACCGTAGGCACATGGCATAGTCTATAGGAGGATCATACGACAAACAAATCGGAGAACGTGTCTACGACCAATTGGAGAATGTGTCCGTGACCACATGTCTAGACTAAATTGGAGAACATATCCACGACCAATAGGAGAATGTGCCCATGCCTCGAAAAGCGAGCACGTCGCCGACCATGATATTATATAAAGGGGGTCCATACATCAGCGCAGGGACACATTATTTTACTGTTTACACGCACACTACTATTTTTGTCTTCTTCTTCCTCTTGTCGGTGACTGACTTGAGCGTTAGAGGACCAATGGGACCCCTTTCTTAGCCCGACACTAACGTTTCTTGTGATTGTAGATCGGTGCACAGTCTACTTCCAGTCAATGCAGTAGCCACATCACCAGCTTTCCATATCCATGATTTTCGGACAGGATCATATTGACGTCGTCTGTGGGAACGTAACCTGAATCCAAAATGCGAAGATGGAGGATGCTGGACGACTCACTACGGTGACTTTGACAAAGGAGGAGTTAGATATACTGATACAAGTCCGAGCGACCAAAATGATAGAGCAACAACAGCAATAGCGATGACCGAGTGCTAGGTATAAGAACTCGCGACCTCAGTGGTGGGTCACCAAGCCGGATATGAAGACCGAGCGGATCATGTACCTGTTTGGGGATAGAGTAAGAAGCCGACCGACACGTACAAAGAAGTGCCCAATGCTCTGATTCCCCTCCATAGGACACTATTCCACAATCCATTCGAGGAACAGTGCTGAGTGGACAAGGACCGAGGATCCTACTCGAGCGTGTTGGGGATTGTATGGCCGGCTAGAAGGGGTGTTGAATAGATGACACCCCCAATTTGCGGTTCTTCCTACACTTGTTAGTTGCGTAGCAGAATAATACAAACAAGCTAAGCAATAAAGAAAAGAACAAACCTCTAACACGTTTTCTTTAACTTGGTTCGGATATTAGGGCTCATACTCCACGGTTGTCCGTAAGGTAGACGATCTCGATCCATCGGTCTACTAGCCCCCAACATACTCCGGCTACCTCAAGTCACTCCTTGTGGGTGGAGAAACCTCACCACAACACCAACCAAGACTCTTGGATTACAATGAGCACTAGAGAACTTATTAACTACTAATTAGGGTTACACATCACTAATTTCGTCAACTTTAACCAAGCTCCAAAGCTTTGGTTATATAGGCCACGGGTTGAAAACCCCCGCATACCAGTCAACTGCCACTTCCATTAGTCGACTGTCCTATGTGAAAATTCAACCGTTACAGCCCAACGGCTAGATACTAGTCGACTGGTAAAAGTACCAGTCGACTGCTCCACACTAGCCAAGCGAACAGAAGCATTCTGTTTGCCCCCAGTTGCCTGTCCAGTCGACTATACCAGTCGACTGATGAAAGTACCAGTCAACTGGTACCCTAAGTACAATCTCTCAGCACTCGGACCTGTTAGGACCTTCGGACGCGGCTAGAGAGGGGGGGTGTGAATAGCCGACCCCAAATTCACATTTCTTCCTACAATTTTAGTTAGTGCAGCGGAAATAAAAGATAGAAACGAAACAGGAGAATATCAAACCTCAAACGGGACGATATAACGAGGTTCAGAGATGATACTCCTACTCCTCGGCGTGTCCGTAAGGTGGACGAATCCTATCAATCCGTCGGTGGATGAGACCCCAGAAAACCGACTAATAAAAACTCCTTCTGGGTGGAGAAATAGGTGCAATCCTGTGTAAGGACAACGTAGGTTTATATCTAATTGATTACATTTAGGTACAATTTCAGTCCTAAGCCGGTGATCTATTGCAAGAGAGAACCGGCAACCTTCTACAATTTGTAGACAATTGAGAAATAAAGATTGGTAAACCATATACATTCAAGAGATCTTACAAAGAAACCAAAACTCCTAGAACCTCCCTTTATCATAACTCAAACCTCCAAATTCTTGTTTGTTAGTCTTTCATTTTAGATTTGTTTTTCATCCTTAGCATTTGAAACCAATTGATTAGTTGTTTAGCTAATTCGCTTTGAGATATTTCTAGTGCTTATTCCAGTCCCTGTGGATACGATAATCTTTTATATTACTTGCGACATTTCCGTACACTTGCGGAACGTAACAAGTTTTTGGCGCCGTTGCCGGGGACTGCGATATATCATTGGAAATTATCAATTGAGTTAGACTAAACATAACATTTTTATTTCTTTTCATTTGTATAAAAAAAAATCTTTAGAATTTTGTTTTCGTAATTGTGCGACCTAAACATGGTGTGCAGGTCATTAGGGGATTATGGAGCTCCAAGGTCCGCAAAAGAATTGGGACCAATTGTCTACCCTAACATACAAGAAAGAAATTTTATACTCAAACCATCTTTTGTTTCAATGGTTCAGAAAACTCAGTTTGGAGGATTGGAGATTGAGAACCCTTATTCACACTTGATGGAGTTTTATAGATATTGTTATACTCTGAAATACGAAGAGGTTTCATCTGATGTTATACAGCTGCTTGTTTTTCCTTTTAGTTTGAAGGATGCTGCAAAAAGATGGTATAATTCTCTAAAATCTCAAAGTATTAAAACATGGGATGAGTTAGAGTAAAAATTCCTGGACAAATATTTCCCTCCAAAGAAGACTACTTATTTGAGAAGTCAAATTTTGAATTTCAAGCAATTAGATGGAGAAGAATTATATCAAGCTTGGGAAAGATATTCTTCCTTTTTGCAATTATGTCCACATCATGGAATTGAGAAATGGTTAATAATACATTTGTTTTATGTTGGGCTTTCTTTCTCAAGTAGAAATCAACTGGATATAGCATCTAGAGGATCATTTATGAAAAAGAATTTAGAAGAGGCCTACGAGATAGTTTGCAGAATTACACAAAATTCCAATGATTGGTCAGAGCAAGATAACTCATTCCTAACAGTTGATATTATTAGAGAAAAGGAGAATGGTAAAAAGGGGCTTATTTTGAATCAAAATAATTTTCAAGTATTATTCCCTTGGTGCTGCGAATCATTATCAAAAATATTTGATGAAAAAACATTTTCAACAGGAAAAGAGGAATGTCTTTGTGATTATAGAGAGGAAGATTTATTTTCAGAAAATGAAGAGTATTTAGAAGAGAGATTGGTTAAAGAGGAGATTAAGTTGATAGAACAAGAGCCAGCTTTACCAGAAATAGTACCACCTCAACTTGAACTTAAACCATTACCACCAAATCTCAAATATGAGTCTCTTGGGCCAAATTCTACTTATCCAGTTATAATTAATGCTCATCTAAATGAATTTGAAACAAATAAACTGATAGAGGAATTAAAGCTGCATAGAAAGGCAATTGGATATACGATTGATGATATAAAAGGGATTAGTCCTTCTCTCTGTATGCACAGAATCTTACTTGAAGAGGGTTACAAGAATTCAATTGAGCATCAAAGGAGATTAAATCCAAACTTAAAAGAGGTGGTAAAGAAGGAAGTACTTAAACTTCTTGATGCAGGGATCATTTACCCAATTTCAGATAGTGAATGGGTAAGTCCAGTTCATGTGGTTCCAAAGAAAGGGGGAATGACTGTTATCAAGAATGAAGATGATAAGCTAATTTCGACACGTACAGTGATAGGGTGGTGAATGTGTATTGATTATCAGAAGTTGAATAAAGAACTAGGAAGGATCATTTCCCTCTACCATTTATTGATGAAATGCTTGAAAGATTAGCTAAACACTCATACTTTTGTTACTTGGATGGATATTCAGGATTTTTCCAAATTCCAATTCATCCTCAAGACTAGGAGAAGACTAATTTTACTTGTCCATATGACACTTTTGCTTATCGTCGGATGCCGTTTGGGCTTTGTAATACTCCAGCCACTTTCTAGAGATGTATGATGGCAATTTTTTTAGATTTAATAGAAAAAATTATGGAAGTATTCATGGATGATTTCTCATTTTACGGAAATGACTTTGATTCTTGTTTGTCAAACCTTTCTATTGTTCTTCAAAGATGCGAAGATACAAATCTAGTATTAAACTGGGAAAAATGTCATTTCATGGTTAAAGAAGGAATAGTTTTGGGGCATAAAATTTCAGAGCGTGGTATTGAAGTAGATCAAGCAAAAGTGGAAGTGATAGAGAAGTTACCCCCACCCATCAATGTAAAAGGAATTAGGAATTTTTTAGGGCATGCTGGTTTTTATAGACGTTTTATTAAGAACTTCTCAAGGATCTCCAAGCCATTAACTAATCTATTGATTAAAGATGTTGAGTTTTGTTTTGATAGTGAATGCACTGAAGCTTTCAACAAAATAAAGAGTGCTCTTACAACAGCTCCAGTTATTCAAGCCCCAGATTGGGATCTTCCTTTTGAAATAATGTGTGATGCTAGTGACTTTGCTGTAGGAGCAGTTTTAGGACAAAGAAGGAATAAGGTTTTACATGCAATCCATTATGTAAGTAAAACACTTGACGCAGCCCAAGTAAACTATTCTACTACAGAGAAAGAACTCCTAGCGGTGGTATTCGCTATTGATAAATTTAGATCTTATCTAGTGGGTTCAAGAGTAATTGTATATACTGATCATGCGGCTATCCGGTATTTACTGGGAAAGAAAGATGCTAAACCTAGGCTCATCAGATGGATTTTATTACTACAAGAATTCAACCTTGAAATTAGGGATAAGAAAGGAGCTGAAAATGTAGTAGCTGATCATTTATCCAGAATATCTCAAAATTCAGAAAAAGAAGTAGATTTTGATTTACCTATTGATGACATTTTTCCGGATGAACACTTATTAGCTTTATCAAGTGTTAAAACACCTTGGTATGTAGATTTTGTAAATTTCCTTGCTAGTGGAGTGTTACCCCCGAATTTCTCTTATCAACAAAGGAAAAAGTTTTTTTCAGAAGTTAAGAATTATGTTTGGGATGAACCTCTCCTATACAAGAAGTGTAATGATGTGATTTATCGAAGATGTGTGCCTGAAGAAGAAGTTAGGGATATCTTGTTTCATTGTCATTCTTCATCTTATGGAGGACATTTGGGTAGTTCAAAAATGATTTCAAAAATTCTTCAAGTAGGATTTTATTGGCCAACCTTATTCAAAGATGCTAAGATGTTTGTTCAGTCTTGTGATCAGTGTCAGAGAACTGAGAATATAACTAAGAGGAATGAAACGATGTTGAATTACATTCTTGAGGTTGAGCTATTTGATGTATGGGGAATAGATTTCATGGGACCTTTCCCTCTTTCATATGGGAATAGGTTTATTCTTGTGGCGGTGGATTATGTGTCCAAATGGGTAGAAGCTGTGGTATCTCCTACAAGCAATGCGAAGACAGTTATCAAATTATTTAGGAGTATAATCTTTCCAAGATTTGAGGTGCCTAAGGCGGTCATTAGTGATAGAGGATCGCACTTTATAGAAAAACAATTTAAAATTTTACTCAGAAAATATGGAGTGAAGCATAAAGTAGCAACACCTTATCATCCTCAAACTAATGGTCAAGCAGAGATATCTAACCGGGAGACTAAATCCATATTAGAGAAGACCGTATCCACCTCAAGAAAGGATTGGACACTAAAATTAGATGATGTTTTATGGGCATATCGTACTGCTTATAAAACTCCCATTGGAATGACTCCATTTCGGTTGGTTTATGGAAAACTTTGTCATCTTCCAGTTGAGCTAGAACATAAGGCTTATTGGGCAATTGCAAATTTGAATATGGATTTAAAGGAAGCAGGAGAGAAGAGGAAGCTTCAGTTAAATGAGCTTGATGAATTAAGGATGGATGCATATGAGCATGCTAAATCTTACAAGGAAAGGACGAAGAAATGGCATGATCAGCACATTCTTCGTAAAGATTTTAATGTAGGAGATTTAGTTTTATTGTTCAACTCAAAATTAAAGCTTTTTCCAGGAAAGCTTAAGTCAAGGTGGACGAGTCCATTTGAGGTAAAGAAGGTTTATCCTTTTGGGGCTGTAGATATTTGGAAAAAAGAGCTTGGGATAATTAAGGTAAATGGTCAACGCTTGAAAAATTATATTCATGGTATGGAATTAGAAGAAGTACAAAGGTTGTATTTTTCTGAACCTCGTCCTCCAGATTGATTCTTTTAGTTAGTATAAATTCGTTGTTGTGTTTTAGTTTTGTTTTTAGGTTGAAATCTACTTTCATGAGCTGGCCATGACTTCTTCATGGGCATGGAAGTATTGGAGAAGTGGATTAGGAGAGTAAACATCAAATGGAGTAAAACAGGGCATGGTCGTGTATTGCACACGGCTAGGCAAAGGATGCAGAGAAGGAAAAGGATCTGGTCGTGTCTACCAGACACGGCCGTGTAAAGTCTGCAGAGAAGGAAGGGAGCATGGCCGTGTACCAGACAAGGCCGTGCAAAGAATCCAGAGAAGGGGAGTTCTTTGGCCGTGTTCTAGACACGGCCGTGTGGAGAAATCAGAGCAAAAGCTTGCATCGGCCGTGTACCAAATACGGCCGTGTACCAAATCCAGAGAAGAGAACTCAGAAGGCCGTGTTCCAGACACGGCCGTGTGAGTAAAACCGAGGAGGAAAAGAGAGAGGCCGTGTAGATCTACACGGCTCGTGTGGAGAAGCCCTTAAGAGGCCATGTTCTCCTTACACGACCAGGTTTTGGCCGTGTCCTGCATACACTCACCTCTCTTAAAACATCTTCTTTTCTCTCAATCTCTTTAAAATCCCTCTTTTCTTCAACCTTTTTCCTAATACTCTCTTAGATCCAGATTCTTTTCCTCTCCAACACTCAAGATCTTTGTTCTCCTAACCTCAGATCTTGTTCTTCAAAAATTTGTTTATTTGAGATCTTACTTCTCTAACCCTAAATAGCCCCTTCCCTCATCTAAACTCAACAAGATGTCCAATCTTTTGAAGAAACTGCGAAAAGGAGGTGGTGGATCCAGTGGAGATAAAGAGAAGGAAACATCTAGGGATAAAGGAAAACAACCGATGAAGGGCAAAGGAAAGAGGACATCACGCAACGAAGGTAATGACAATGAATTCAATATTGTATTTAGAAATGATAATCAAATTACTAGATTTGCAATTCTAGTCAATAGAAAGATTGTGTGTACTTGGTATATGGACCAAACTGTTCTTGATATGCTTGGAATTAGGGAAGATGTAGATTTGTTGATTGAGTTTTTAGAGTGGGGTGATATTATGTATACACATTTGCCTACATATCCTCGTCTTGTTTTGGAGTTTTTAAGTTCATTAGATATCCATTTTACTAACGAAGATGATTATATTGGAAAATTTTCATTTAGATTGATGAATCAAGAATTTCAATGAACATTTAGTGATTTTAATTCTTGTTTTGGATTGTCTACTAGTAGTCCTCGTAGGTTTGATTCAAGGTTTAATTGGAATCACTTTTGGAATGCATTAACTGGATTAGATCAACCTTATGAGCCTTCAAGAGCTAAGGCTTCTCATATGCAAAACCCCATTTTTAGGTACCTACATAGAATTATGAGCAAAACTATTTTTGGTAGGGGAGAGAGTGATGGGGTAGTTAAAAAGATAGAGCTTTATGCTTTATGGGCCATGCTTAATAAGGTTGATTTCAATTCTGGTTTTCATTTTGTACAAACCTTGTTAAGAGCCGCAAGGACACCATCGGGATCAATTGTCTTTGGTGGTTTGATTACCCGAATAACTTATAATTTAGATCTTGATTTAGATGGGTTGGAAATAATTCATGGCAATGACATGATAGACATTGATGCATGTCTTGCCATGAAAATGATTGTTCGGGATGAGAATGAGTTTGCATTTCCTAGGAGAAATGGTTTTCCTCTACCTCTTCCTTGTCTTGGACGAACGTCTATTCATAACCCTGCTAATTAGGTAATCACCGATATCGATCCTGAATATGTTCCCTCTATATCCGGAGACACAGAGCCACACATTGAACCCTCGACATCTGGAGACCCGCAGCCTTCCGGACATCCGGATCCTGCTAGGCATTCTTTTGCTTATGGTACGGGTTCCTCCAGATTTGATTTTTCTGATTTCCGTACTTCTCTAGAATCGCTCCACGAGAAGCATGATGCCCAACGAAGAATGTTGGAAGGTCGTTTCTCTTTATCAGATAATTAGTTTAGAGAAGTACAAGAGCACTTTCAGTTCACAAGGAATTTTCAGGGTCAAGTAGCCGAATTTGTCCAGGATTATGATACTGATCAAGCTAGAATGAGAGACTTTATGCAGAGCATCAGTGTCACTAGCCAACAAGTTGATGCTTTGTTTGAGTATCATGTAATCCTAAGCGAAACTCCTGGTTTCCCGAGTTTTCCCGTTGGTCAGCCACGTCGTAGACACCCTTTTCCTCGTCCACCTACTCCTCCACCATATTGATTTCATCGGGACGATGAAAAGTTTGAGTCCGGGGGGGGGGGGGGTGTCAAACTTGATTTCTTTTTGTTTTCTGCATGTGTAGTTTTTTGTCTTGCTTGAGTTTTTATTTTTGTTTTTGAAATAATTTTGGCAAACATCTTGAGAGCATCAAAACTTCACTTATATGCTTTCTTGTCTTCAAGATAAAATGTTAGCACGTTCATTATCTAGGTTCATGATGTTGTAAATGATGCTAGTAGTAAGCTTTATGTACTTATTTTCTCTATCTTGGGTAGCATGAAATAAGCTAAGAATCATATGGAGATGAGCTTTAGTTTTGGCTTGACCTTAAGAATCTTATTTTCACTACACTTTGACTTGATGCTTGAATGGTTGATATCATTGAAATAGTCATGATTCATCTTGTTTGCTTAGTACTTGGTTTCCATGGTGATTTTTCAAACTTTATTTTGGTTACTAGATGAGGCTCAACTCATGCAAGCTCATTTGGAAAAATCAAAATATCCCAACATTTGTGCTAAAAGTACACTTGTGAAATAAGATTTGCACAATGTAAATGTTTATGAAAAAAATTGAAAAAAAAAGTGAATATGGGATATAAAAAATAGTTGTCGTGAGTGGAATCTAGCAAGTCACCCCTTTGAGACCGAGTTAGGTTACTGGGGAAATGACTGCTTAGTTTCTCTTGAGATTGAGCACACCTTTGAGACCTTGGGTTGATTGAGAAATATGAAACAAGTGAGTGGCAAGTAAGTGCCTATCACTGGTTACTTGTCTCTCACCGGAAACATTAGGAATTCAAACTTGATGACGACTTGACTAGGACATAAATTGAAACTTGAAGGGTTTTTGAGTTACTTTTACATTGTGCACAGGATGCTTAAGCTTGAGCCATACTTGATTTGTTTCCATGATTATGCTTGTTATTGGAACCCTTTGATAGAGTTAGGAAAGTACATTAGGGTTTATGAATGCGTTGTAGAACATATAAATTTAGATTGCAGCATTTTGCTTGAGGACAAACAAAGGTTTAAGTCTAGGGTGTGATGTGTGTAGATTTTATATACTTTTATGCATGATTTGATGCACATTTACATACTTTGAGCATGCTTGATCTATGCATTTTTGTACTTCCAGTCTTCCTTTTAGCATATTTACTCTTTTTGTTCAGAGATCTGCTTTTGTGCATTTTCTATACACAGGAGTCGAATTCGATGAAGATTCTGCATTTTTGGATAAAACTAATGAGCTAAGCAAGTGAGAAAGCACCTGGTTGTGTACCAGACACGGCCCTGCTTTGGTAAGGAGATCTGGCCGTGTGGAGTTCAGAGGTCGTGTGACAGCAACAGCAAAGGAAGAAGTCCAGGCCGTGTGAACCTCACACGACCGTGTCAAGTTTTGAAGTAAATCAGAGTTCAATCTTTACATGGCCGTGTGGATCTACATGGCCGTGTAAGGTTTCCAGAGACTAAGAAGGCCCTGGCCGTGTGCACCACACGGCCGTGCAGGGTTTCCAGAGCTTAAAAGTGTTATGGTCGTGTGCACCGCACGGTCGTGCCAAGTTTCCAGAAGTTGGGGCAGTCCAGGCCGTGTGGATCTACACGGTCGTGCTTGGAGGTTTTAAAGAGAGTTGTCCATGACCATGTACCACACACGGCCGTGTATAGATGGCAGAGAGGGGAAAGGCTCTGGCCGTGTGAACCTCACACGGCTAGGCCTCGGGGCCGTGTGGCGCCCAAAAGCCTCCCTCTATTTAAGGCCTCCTTGGAGATTTGAAAGGGGATCTTCTTCCCTTTGGGAGAAAGCAAGATTTGGTGGATTCCTCCCATTCTTGGGAGGATTTTTGGGCGATCTAAAGGCAGATCTTGGCGAATTCGACTCCGGAAGCAAGGATTGGATCCGAAGATGGAGCTATATTGTAGATAAGTTTTCTTTCTTTCCTCTTCTTGAATTGGGATTGAAGAATGCTTGTAATTTTCTTATCTTTGGTCTTCTTCCTTCGTTTTATGGAGTAGATTTTGTTGTTCTAGGATGGAGGGAGTATTTGTGAGATAAATTAATGTAAACTCTTGTGGATTTGCCATTTCTTGTTTTCTATGATGTTGCCTAGTTTGTATCGATTGGATCTTGAATGATTAATTGTGATTAGGGCTTAATTCTCATTCTTGATTGATTGTTTGGATACCTTATAGACTTTGTAGGGATAAACCCTCACTCTATTTTTCGAGAGATCCACGTGACAGGTGCAAACCCGTGTAAGGCCATTTGGGGGATAATCTTGAAGGGGAAATGAGACTATTGAAGAGGGTAGGATAGATTTTATGATATAATCTTTGTATCTTTATGGGTTAAGAAGCTATGAACTTCTATGTTGATATCTAAGGGAAGCATAGTAATAGGTGCAATCCTGTGTAAGGACAACGTAGGTTTATATCTAATTGATTACATTTAGGTACAATTTCAGTCCTAAGCCGGTGATCTATTGCAAGAGAGAACCGGCAACCTTCTACAATTTGTAGACAATTGAGAAATAAAGATTGGTAAACCATATACATTCAAGAGATCTTACAAAGAAACCAAAACTCCTAGAACCTCCCTTTATCATAACTCAAACCTCCAAATTCTTGTTTGTTAGTCTTTCATTTTAGATTTGTTTTTCATCCTTAGCATTTGAAACCAATTGATTAATTGTTTAGCTAATTCGCTTTGAGATATTTCTAGTACTTATTCCAGTCCCTGTGGATACGATAATCTTTTATATTACTTGCGACATTTCCGTACACTTGCGGAACGTAACAGGTTTCTTATAGTAGACTTTCCAGTTGGGTTGGGCTTAAATGAAAGAACAAGCATATTGGATTAACTCATTAAACCATTAAGCCTTTAAGATCTAATTAGATTAATCTATTAATCCAATTAGATTAACTTATTAATCCAATAAGCTTAAGGTTTGAAATCATAAAATAAACCAATCTCTAAATCAACATGCTATCTATGTGTGACCCATTAGGTTCTCGTTGTTAGGATCCTTCGTACGGAGGCTAGAGAGGGGGGTGTGAATAGCCGACCCCAATTCGTCGCGTTTCTACAAACTAGGTTAGCGCAGCGGAAAATAACACGTAGAAACGAAAGAAAAGAAGACAAACCTCAAACAAACCGATGTAATGAGGTTCGGAGATTAGGGCTCCTACTCCTCGGCGTGTCCGTAAGGTGGACGAGTCCAGTCAATCCGTCGGTGGATGAGTCCCCGGAAAACCGGCTAATATGAACTCCTTCTGGGTGGAGAAACCTCGCCACAAAACTTGCAACAACAAGAAGGAGTACAAGAAATACAAGTAGAAAGACAAGAACAATGTACAAACACTAACTCGCCTTCTCGTCAACTGCCTGTGAAGCAACAACTTCTCGGACAACAGCAGCAGCTGACCGTCGACTGGAAGCTCACACGAAGCTTACTGGGGAGAGCTCAACAAAGCTCAGATCGCAAGTAGCAGCAAGCTTGAAGTAGGAGCAGAAGAAGAAGAAGGAGAGGAGGCTCGCAGCAGCAGCCCTCTTTTATAACCTGCGAAGAAAGCGAAGAAACACAGAAGAAATCTAGCCGTTGCGTCGCAACGGCTAGTACCTGGATCGGTCTGTGGACCAATCAGGCTCCATGTGGATCGGTCGACAGACCGATCCATTCCCTAGCCTTCGCTTCTGTTCCGTCTCTGATCGGTCCATGGACCGATCAAGGAACCTCCTGATCGGTCCACAGACCGATCAGGGAACCTCCTGATCGGTCCGTAGACCGATCAGGCTTCTCTTCTCCCAAACTTCTTTGCGCCTCCTGATCGTTGTCTGATCGGTCTCCAGACCGATCAGATAACCTACAGTAGGCTACTGGATGGTTACTGATCGGTCTGGTGACCGATCAGGCTATCCAGTGTATCACTGGATCGGTCCCCAGACCGATCCAAACTCCCCAGCCCTAAACCTCAGGCTTCTACACCAACATCCGGTCAACCTTGACCTGTTGGTTCATCATTCCTAGCATCTGGTCACTCCCTTGACCTGCTAGAATTCTCCACCAAGTGTTCGGTCAATCCCTTTGACCCACTTGGGCTTTCCTCTTCGTGCCAAGTATCCGATCACTCCCTTGATCTGCTTGGACTTCCCAACACCAGATGTCCGATCACCCTTGATCCGTCTGGATTTTCCCTTGCCCGGCTTCACTCACCAGGACTTTCACCTGGCTTCACTCACCAGGATTTCCACACTGCCTAACATCCCAGTTAGGACTTTCTCACTGCTTGGCTTCACTCACCAGGACTTTCCAACTACCTAACATTCCAGTTAGGACTTTCCCACTGCCTGGCTTCACTCACCAGGACTTTCCACACTGCCTAACATCCCAGTTAGGACTTTCCCACTGCCTGGTTTCACTCACCAGGACTTTCCACCTGCCTAACATCCCAGTTAGGACTTTCCCTCGTGCCAAGTTCCCTGCTTGGACTTCTCCGTGTCAAGTCTCCATACTTAGACTTTCCCCGTACCAAGTCTCCATACTTGGACTTTCCGCGTGCCAAGCTACCTGCTTGGACTTTTCCCCGTGCCAAGTCTCCGTACTTGGACTTTTCCAGTGCCAAGTCTCCATACTTGGACTTTTCGCGTGCCAAGCTCCCTGCTTGGACTTTTCCCGAATCAGGTCAACCAGGTCAACCTTGACCTAAGGTTGCACCTACAATCTCCCAAACACCTATTCTTGTCAAACATCAAGAATACAACTCTCTTATTGTCAAACATCGTCAAACATCAAAACACAACTCGAGTCAGGTCAACTCGAGTCAGGTCAACCAGGTCAACCTTGACCTAAGATTGCACCAACAATCTCCCCCTTTTTGATTTTTGACAAAATCCAAAATCAAGTTACGTTAACCCGATAACCTAACTTAGGTTTTCCAATGTTCTTCCTTGAACATTCTTTCAAAACCTACACTCTCCCCCTTGGGACATCTCTCCCCCTTTTTGACACACATCAAAAAGAGGGAATCAAGGTCAAGAGTTTCTTCCTAATGAAAGTCCCATACCTTTCATTGAAACCCTTAATTTCCCCCTTGAAACTAAACTCAACACTCAACTTAGTGACAATCCCATATCACTGATTCTCAAAAGTCTTAAAAACTCCCCCTAAAGGTCAACTCCCCCTTGACCATTGCACCAACAATGTCTTGGAGAGTTTCAAACCTTTAGAAACCCGAAACTCAACTCCCAAAAACTGAAATTTCAGACACATGCTGAAAATCAGAAACTGGCACGCACTGATCGGTCCTCAGACCGATCAAAAGCCCCCTGGATCGGTCCCCAGACCGATCCATGCTTCATTTCAGGCCTTCACCAGATCGCACCAAGCTCTCTGGATCTTACTGGATCGGTCTGCAGACCGATCCATGCTTCACTGGATCGGTCCGCAGACCGATCAGGACTTCCCTGGATCGGTCCCCAGACCGATCCAGACTCTGACAGGAGATTTCAGAAATTTCTTTCCCGAAATTCAGAAACTCCTAGAAAATTCCAAAAAATTCGAAAAATTGTGAAATTTTGAGGATACATTCCTCATAACATATACTATCATGGAAAAATAGTTTTATATGAAAATAACTTCCATTTTTCAATCTTGATACAAAATTCAAAAACTTTGAAATAGTTCAAGTTTAACTCAACTTTGTATCACAATGTTCAATGATGAATGCAATCACTAAGATGGCTTCATCAAGGTTTTCCAAATCAATTTCAAAATGATTTTAAACCTTTTAATTTAGGACCATAATCTTAGGGCTAAATGTACATGACTTGTACACAAGCTTTCCCTATGATCCTCCATTTCTTGAATTAGGCTCATCTAGGTACAAGAACTATGCACCTTGATCCTAATTCATGATCCTAATATCTCATACACATCTAAAGTGTATCAAACACATCCATGGCAATTTTGATGTGAGATATGGGTTTAGGTATCTTGGACTAAGGTCTCATGCATTTTCTAAACACAAATTTGATCTCAATATCAAAATGTGTTTTTCATCCTTAAATCAATTCAATTGATTAGTAATGCAAGAGATGATGACATGGCATAAAATGGTATCATAAATGAAGACATGTGCCAATGTCATGATGTCATGGCATAAAGTTTGAAACTTAAATAAACATGACATAAAAACTAGCCTAAGCATTATCATGACATTTCAAATGATAATAAAACTAAACATGATGTCATGACATGTGAGGGCAAACAATCATGGCAAGATTTAGCATAAATAAATATACCTAGATTACCTATCTAAGTATCCTTTGTTGGTGCAACCTTAGGTCAAGGTTGACTTGGTTGACCTGACTCGAGTTGACCTGACTCGAGTTGTGTTTTGATGTTTGACGATGTTTGACGAGAAGAGAGTTGTATTCTTGATGTTTGACAAGAATAGGTGTTCGGGAGATTGTAGGTGCAACCTTAGGTCAAGGTTGACCTGGTTGACCTGATTCGGGAAAAGTCCAAGCAGGGAGCTTGGCACGCGAAAAGTCCAAGCAGGGAGCTTGGCATTGGAAAAGTCCAAGTATGGAGACTTGGCACTGGAAAAGTCCAAGCAGGGAGCTTGGCACGCGGCAAGCAAGGAGCTTGGCATTGGAAAAGTCCAAGTATGGAGACTTGGGACGGGGAGCTTGGCATGCGAAAAGTCCAAGCAGGAGCTTGGCATTGGAAAAGTCCAAGTATGGAGACTTGGCCTGGAAAAGTCCAAGCAGGGAGCTTGGCATAAAAGTCCAAGTATGGAGACTTGCACGGAAAAGTCCCGTGAGTGAAGCCGGGCAGAGAAAGTCCTAACTGGATGTTAGGCGGTTGGAAAGTCCTGGTGAGTGGCGCGAGGGAAAGTCCTAACTGGGATGTTAGGCGGTTGGAAAGTCTCAGTGAGGAGCTAGGAAAAGTCCTAACTGGATGTTAGGCAATAAGAAAGTCCTAACTGGGATGTTAGGCGGTGTGGAAAGTCCTGGTGAGTGAATCCAGGCAAGGAAAATCAGATGGATCGGGGATGATCGGACATCTGGTGTTGAGGAAAGTCCAAGTAGGTCAAAGGGATTGACCGGACACTTGGCAGGGAGTTCTAGCAGGTCAAGGGAGTGACCAGATGCTAGGGATGAAGTACCAATAGGTCAAGGTTGACCGGATATTGGTTTGAAAGTCTTGGGACTTGGTTTGGGCAAAAACCAAGCTCTGGATCGGTCACCAGACCGATCCAGTGATACCTTGTTTTCTCTGATCGGTCTGGTGACCGATCAGATACCGAACAGAAGCTCTCTGTTCGGTTACTGACATCGCGAGAAGGAAAGGAAGGGGATCGGTCTGTGGACCGATCCACCTCTTCCCTGATCGGTCTGTGGACCGATCAGGGTCCTAGCCGTTGCGACGCAACGGCTAGTTTCTTCACTGTTTCTTCTTCGCAGGTATAAAGGATCGAGGGCATCTGCTGTGCGTCTCTCTCCTTCTTCCTCTTCTTTCTGCTGCTGAGCTCTGCTGAGTTCTTGAAGCGTTGAAGCTTTGCGTGAGCTTCCTTTTGGCTGGGTCACCTGCTGTTGTAGGCGCTTGGAGCTGCTGCTTCTTCCAGTCGAAGAGAAGGCAAGCAAGAGTTTTCTTACTGTTGTATTTCTTGCTGTCTTTCTTTGTATTTCTGTACTCTCCTTACTTGCTGTTGCAAGAGTGTGTTGTGGCGAGGTTTCTCCACCCATAAGGAGTTTGTATTAGCCGGTTCTCCGGGGACTCATCCACCGACGGATTGACTGGACTCGTCCACCTTACGGACACGCCGAGGAGTAGGAGCCCTAATCTCCGAACCTCGTTACATCGGTTTGTTTGAGGTTTGTATTCTTCCTTTCGTTTCTAGTTTATTTTTCCGCTGCGCTAACGAATTGTAGGAAGAAACGAGCGATTTGGGGCGGCTATTCACACCCCCCCTCTCTAGCCGAGTACGAAGAGATCCCAACAAGTGGTATCAGAGCGAGGCCGCTCTTCATCGGATCAACACCCGTGGGAGCAAAGCTAGAGATGGATCTCTATGGAGAAGATGTCACGATTCAACCCTTCTACGAGTCTCACGACAACTTCACATATTGGAAGGTAAGGATGATGTATTTTCTTAGGACTAATATGTTAAATTGGTTTTGTGTACAAGAAGGGTTTTCCCCTCCGATGGATGAGGAAGGAAAACCTATCAAGAAGAAGGAGTGGACGAAAGAGCAAATCCGACAATCCGAAATCAATGACGAGGTAACGAAAATCATTGAATTTTCTTTACCTAATGATGTTTTGTGTAGGGTAGAAGGATACAATAGTGCCAAGGAGTTGTGGAACAACTTGGCCAAACTTCATGAGAAGAACTCCACTTCAAGTCATGAAGAGGAGACAAGTGAGTCATCAAGTAGCTCACTTCATGGAGATAGAGAATTAGGAGTTGAGGTTTACTCAACATCTAAGGAAGAAGAGGAGGAGAGTTCTTCTTCAAGTTTGGAGCAAGAAGAAGAAGCTTCTACCTCCGGAAGGGATGAAGAAGAGAGCTCGCATCCACCCTCATCCCTAGGTAACTCAAGCATTTTAGTTTCAAATAAATTACATATATTATGCTTTGAGTGTAGGGAGTATGGACATTACAAGAGCAAATGTCCAAAGAGAGTTAGGAAGACTCCACCGGCACCAAAGGTCAAGGTAGCCGGAGTCCCGACACGCAAGGGCAAGGAGCACGTGGTGTGCTTCCAATGCAAGCGAAGGGGACATTATCGGAGTCATTGTCCGAGGGGGAGGCAACCTCACAAGGGCAAGAGACCGAGCACATCGATAGGGGGAGCTAAGGCAAACCCTAAGGTAACCTCTAAGGTTCATTTTTGCAACTCTAATAAAATGCATGCTAGGAATTTTATTGCACTTGTCGATAATAACAAGCATGATAACCTTAGGAATCAATACATGTGCTTAGGAGCCAAGCATGTTACCCTAGATAAGAACAATTCTAGAAATGCTAACCCTAGAATTAACTCATCTAAGGCTAAGGAGAACCTAGGTAGAAACCCCAAAACAACTAGACACATGCCTAGGAATACCTCAAAGAAATATGACAAATCAAAAATTGAGGTATTAGAGAAGGAGAATCAAGTCTTGAGGTCAAGACTTGATACTTTGGAAAAGGCTCTTAAGAACTTGGAGAAGTCATCTCTAGGGTTTAAGGGTCAAAAACCAAAGCCCAAGGACAAGAAAGGTTTGGGTCACAAACCTAAGTCCCAAGTGGTCAAGCCCACTTACCACAATGTTCCATTCGATTATGGAATAAAACCTAGGGCTAGGAAGACCATTACCAAGGTTACAAGGGGAGTCACCCCTATAGTTGACCTTGATGAGACCCAAATGACCAAGGCTTCAAAGCCTAAGAGGGTCATTAGGAGGGTTGCTAGGGAAGTCATCCCTAGTGAATATTTAGTGAACCCAATGAGCTCAAGTAGGTATTGGGTTCCTAGGAGCATTTTTTCTACCCCATAGATGGGTTAGAAAGTGTCAACTCCAATAAGAAGGGTAGTTAACCCAACTTTGAGGAAATTGACACTCAAGGAGCATTTTCAAGGTTTTTGGGAACCTTTGAAAATGAAATGGAATAATCTTTATCATTCACTCCTTGGAAGAGTAAAGTGTGCCAAAGTGAGAATATATTAATCTTACTTTAAATTGACACAATGTGGAAAAACCTAGAGAAATATCAAATTGGGATTTTTGATATTCTCTTAGGTAATCAAGGCAATCCGGGCCTTAATTTAGAAGTGCTACTCTTGTAAAAAATTTTAAAATGGTATAAATCAAACAAGAGATCAAGAAATGCCAATTTGGGTTTTGACATTTTCTTGGAGCACTTTTGGCAATCTAGGATTAGAATTTAAGTTAGCTAAGTGATTAAGGATACTTAGATAGGTAATCTAGGTATTTTATTTGTGTTAACTTACCATGATTGTTTGCCATATGCCATGTCATGACATCATATTTAATTTATGATCATTTGAAATGTCATGATAATGCTTAGGTTATTATATGTCATGCTCTAGTTAAGTTTCATACTTTATGCCATGACATCATGACATTGACACATGTTTTCCATTTATGATATCATTTTATGTCATGTCATCATCTCTTGCATTAATAATCAATTGAATTGATTTAAGGATGAAAAACACATTTTGATATTGAGATCAAATTTGTGTTTAGAAAATGCATGAGACCTTAGTCTAAGATACCTAAACCCATATCTCACATCAAAATTGACATGGATGTGTTTGATACACTTTAGATGTGTGTGAGATATTAGGATCATGAGTTAGGATCAAGGTGCATAGTTCTTGTACCTAGATGAGCCTAATTCAAGAAATGGAGGATCATAGGGAAAGCTTGTGTACAAGTCATGTACATTTAGCCCTAAGATTATGGTCCTAAATTAAAAGGTTTAAAATCATTTTGAAATTGATTTGTAAAACCTTGATGAAGTCATCTTAGTGATAGCATTCATCATTGAACATTGTGATACAAAGTTGAGTTAAACTTGAAATATTTCAAAGTTTTTGAACTTTGTATCAAGATTGAAAAATGGAAGTTATTTTCATAGAAAACTATTTTTCCATGATAATATATGATATGAGGAATGTATCCTCAAAATTTTACAATTTTTGGAATTTTCTGGAATTTATTAGGAGTTTCTGAATTTCCGGGAAGGGAAATCAGAAATCTCTGATTTCAGAGTATGGATCGGTCACCCGACCGATCCAGGGAAGCCCTGATCAGTCTGGTGACCAATCAGTGACGATCCAGTGCGATCAGTGAAGGGTGGATCGGTCTGGGGACCGATCCAGGGGGATTCTGATCGGTCTGGGGACCGATCAGTGTGTGCCAGTTTCTGATTTTCAGCTGTTGGTCTGAAATTTCAGCTGGAAGTTGGGTTTTGTGGATTTCTAAAGGTTTGAAACTCGCCAAGACATTGTTGGTGCAATGGTCAAGGGGGAGTTGACCTTTAGGGGAAGTTTTACCTAATTGTCAAGGGGGAGTTGACTTTTAGGGGGAGTTTTTACTCCAAAAGACTTTTAAGGATTAGTGATATGGGATTATCACTAAGTTGGTTGTTGAGTTTAGTATCAAGGGGAAATTAAGAGTTTCAATGAAAGGTATGGGACTTTCATTAGGAAGAAACTCTTGACCTTGATACCCTCCCTTTTCTTTTTGATGTGTGTCAAAAAGGGGAGAGCGTTCATTGGAGAATTATTGGAGAACCCAAGTTAGGTTATCGGGTTAACCTAAGCTAGGGGAAGAATGTCAAGGAATGTTCGAGGAAGAACATTGGAATACTTTTTGATGTGTGTCAAAAAGGGGGAGAATTATTGGAGAACCCAAGTTAGGTTATCGGGTTAACCTAAGGGGAGAATGTCCGGAGAATGTTCAAGAAAAGAACATTGGACATTGGAAGATGGTTGGAAAACCTAAGTTAGGTTATCGGGTTAACCTAACTTGATTTTGGATTTTGTCAAACATCAAAAAGGGGGAGATTGTTGGTGCAACCTTAGGTCAAGGTTGACTTGGTTGACCTGACTCGAGTTGACCTGACTCGAGTTGTGTTTTGATGTTTGACGATGTTTGACGAGAAGAGAGTTGTATTCTTGATGTTTGACAAGAATAGGTGTTCGGGAGATTGTAGGTGCAACCTTAGGTCAAGGTTGACCTGGTTGACCTGATTCGGGAAAAGTCCAAGCAGGGAGCTTGGCACGCGAAAAGTCCAAGCAGGAGCTTGGCATTGGAAAAGTCCAAGTATGGAGACTTGCATGGAAAAGTCCAAGGAGCTTGGCATCGAAAAGTCCAAGCAGGAGCTTGGCATTGGAAAAGTCCAAGTATGGAGACTTGCATGGAAAAGTCCAAGCAGGAGCTTGGCACGAAAAGTCCAAGTATGGAGACTTGGCACGGAAAAGTCCCAGTGATGGAGAAAGTCCTAGCTGGGATGTTAGGCAGTTGGAAAGTCCCGTGAGTGAAGCCGGACAGTGGAAAGTCCTAACTGGATGTTAGGCGGTTGGAAAGTCCCGTGAGTGAAGCCGAGGCGGTGGAAAAGTCCTAACTGGATGTTAGGCAATAAGAAAGTCCTAGGGATGTTAGGCGGTGTGGAAAGTCCTGGTGAGTGAAGGGAAAATCCAGATGGATCGGGGATGATCGGACATCCGGTGTTGAGGAAAGTCCAAGTAGGTCAAAGGGATTGACGAGACACTGGGGAGTTCTAGCAGTCAAGGGAGTGACCAGATGCTAGGGATGAAGTACCAATAGGTCAAGGTTGACCGGATATTGGTCTGGAAGTCTTGGGACTTGGTTTGGGCAAAAACCAAGCTCGGATACGATCGGTCCGCAGATCGATCCAGTAAGACTATTTTCTCTGATCGGTCTGCGGACCGATCAGGAAACACTCAGTAGCACACTGAGTGTAATCTGATCGGTCTTTGGACCGATCAGGAGAGGGTATTGCGAAGAGAAGAAGGAAGGGATCGGTCGTGGAGACCAATCCACCGGCAGTCTGATCGGTCTCCATGACCGATCAGACAAGCTGCGGACCGATCAGGATAGGCCCTGATCGGTCCATGGATCGGTCTGGTGACCGATCCACACACAATCATATTTGTTGTTGTTTCTGTGATTCCTCCACTGCATTTGATTTGCCTGATTCATGTGATATAACCCTCTGTGCTGTTAGCTTTTGAGTTTGCAGGATCAGTATTTCTTGCTGTTTTTTCTTTGTATTTCTGTACTCTCCTTACTTGCTGTTGCAAGAGTGTGTTGTGGCGAGGTTTCTCCACCCATAAGGAGTTTGTATTAGCCGGTTCTCCGGGGACTCATCCACCGACGGATTGACTGGACTCGTCCACCTTACGGACACGCCAAGGAGTAGGAGCCCTAATCTCCGAACCTCGTTACATCGGTTTGTTTGAGGTTTGTATTCTTCCTTTCGTTTCTAGTTTATTTTTCCGCTGCGCTAACGAATTGTAGGAAGAAACGAGCGATTTGGGGCGGCTATTCACACCCCCCCTCTCTAGCCGAGTACGAAGAGATCCCAACATCATTAACCACTTGGCTAACTTCAAATTTAATCCTAGATTGCCCCAAAATGTCAAAATCCTAATTTTGACACTTCTTGAACTCTAGATTAATTCATGCCACTTAAAGATCAAATTTATCCTCAAAACTTGGCATGTTTCATTTTTCCTCGAGAGTTCTCTAGATTTTTCCAAATTGTGCCAATTGAGATTAAAAATGAAATTTCCAATCTTTTAGGCACATTTAACTCTTCAAAGGAGTAAATGATAATTCCATTTCATTTTCAAAAGTTCTCAAAACCTTGAAAATGCTCCTTGAGTGTCAATTTCCTCAAAGTTGGGTTAACTACCCTTCTAATCGGGGTTGACACTCTCTAACCCATCTATGGGGTAGAGAAGATGCTCCTAGGAACCCAATACCTATTAGAGCTCATTGGGTTCACTAAATATTCACTAGGGATAACTTTCCTAGCAACCCTCCTAATGACCCTCTTAGGCTTTAAAGCCTTGGCCATTTGAGACTCATCAAGATCAACTCTAGGGGTGACTCCCCTTGTGACCTTGGTGTTGGTCTTCCTAGCCCTAGATTTTGTTCCATAATCGAATGGAACATTGTGATAAGTGGGCTTGACCGTTTGGGACTTAGGTTTGTGACCCAAACCTTTCTTGTCCTTGGACTTGGATGATTTTGACCCCCCTTCTCCAAGTTCTAAGAGTCCTACAGTATCAAGTCTTGACCTCAAGACTTGATTCTCCTTTTCTAATACCTCAAGTTTTAATTTGTCATTGTTCCTTGAGGTACTCCTAGGCATATGTCGAGTAGTTTGGGATTTCTACCTCGATTTTCCTTAGCCTTAGATGAGTTGATCCTAGGGTTGGCTTTCCTAGTGTTATCCTTATCTAGGCTAACATGTTTAGCACCTAAGCACATATATTGGTTCCTAAAGTTAACATGCTTATCATTCTTGACAATTGCAATAAGACTACTAGCATGTATCTTATTAGAAGTGCAAGAATGAACCTTAGAGGATACCTTAGGGTTTGCCTTCGCTCCCCCTTTACACGTGCTTGGTCTTTTGTCCTTGTGAGATTGCCTCCCCCTTGGACATTGACTCCTATAGTGTCCCCGTTGCTTGCATTGGAAGCACACCACGTGCTCCTTGCCCTTGCGTTTTGGGACTCCGACTTCCTTGATCTTTGGCGCCGGTGGAGTCTTCTTAATCTTCTTTGGACATTTACTCTTGTAATGTCCAAATTTCCTACACTCAAAACACATTATATGCAATTTACTTGAACTTAAAGTGTTTGAGTTACCTAGGGTTGAGGATGGATGGATGCTCTCTTCTTCATCCCTCCCGGAGGTAGAAGCTTCTTCTTCGTGCTTCGATCTTGAAGAAAAACTCACCTCCTCTTCTTCTTTAGATGTTGAGTAGCCCTCAACTTCTAATTCCTCACCTCCACGATGTGAGCTACTTGGCTCACTAGGCTCCTCTTCATGGCTTGAAGTGGGGCTCTCCTCATGGAGTTTGGCCAAGTTGTTCCACAACTCCTTGGCATAGTTATAACCACCTACCTTACACAAGATATCACTAGGTAATGAAAATTCAAGGATTTTCGTTACCTCGTCGTTGATTATGGATTGGTGGATTTGTTCTTTTGTCCACTCCTTCTTCTTGATAGGTTTTCCTTCCTCATCCATCGGAGGGGAAAACCCTTCTTGTACACAAAACCAATTTAACATATTAGTCCTAAGAAAATACATCATCCTTACCTTCCAATATGTGAAGTTGTCGTGAGACTCGTAGAAGGGTTGAATCGTGACATCTTCTCCATAGAGATCCATCTCTAGCCCGTGCTCCCCCGGGTGTTGATCCGTCGAAGAGCGGCCTCGCTCTGATACCACTTGTTAGGATCCTTCGTACGGAGGCTAGAGAGGGGGGTGTGAATAGCCGACCCCAATTCGTCGCGTTTCTACAAACTAGATTAGCGCAGCGGAAAATAACACGTAGAAACGAAAGAAAAGAAGACAAACCTCAAACAAACCGATGTAACGAGGTTCGGAGATTAGGGCTCCTACTCCTCGGCGTGTCCGTAAGGTGGACGAGTCCAGTCAATCCGTCGGTGGATGAGTCCCCGGAAAACCGGCTAATATGAACTCCTTCTGGATGGAGAAACCTCGTCACAAAACTTGCAACAACAAGAAGGAGTACAAGAAATACAAGTAGAAAGACAAGAACAATGTACAAACACTAACTCGCCTTCTCGTCGACTGCCTGTGAAGCAACAACTTCTCGGACAACAGCAGCAGCTGACCGTCGACTGGAAGCTCACACGAAGCTTACTGGGGAGAGCTCAACAAAGCTCAGATCGCAAGTAGCAGCAAGCTTGAAGTAGGAGCAGAAGAAGAAGAAGGAGAGGAGGCTCGCAGCAGCAGCCCTCTTGAAGAAAGTGAAGAAACAAAAGAAACATGCACGGTACATTTTGCCTTTTTGTTTAATTCACTATGCTTCGTCAAAATGAAGCACTGTTCATCCCGTTTCTTTTTCTCTTCAATCGATCGATGAATCGATTAAGTCACTGTGCCATGATCTTAATCGATTCTTTTCCTTCTCAATCGATTCAAGATGCATCTCGATCGGTATCGATCGAATAAAATAACGTGACTCTTCGGATGGTTACTGATCGGTCCGGTGACCGATCGGGCTATCCATGTATCACTGGATCGGTCCCTAGACCGATCCAAACTCCCCACCCTAAACCTCGTGCTTCTACACCAACATCCGGTCAACCTTGACTGTTGGTTCATCATTCCTAGCATCCGGTCACTCCTTGACTGCTAGAATTCTCCACCAAGTGTTCGGTCAACCTTTGACCCACTTGGGCTTTCCTCTTCGTGCCAAGTATCCATCACCCTTGATCCGCTTGAACTTCCCAACACCGGATGTCCGATCACCCTTGATCCGTCTGGATTTTCCCTTGCCCGCTTCACTCACTGTGACTTTCACTCTTCACCAGGATTTCCACACCGCCTAACATCCCAGCTAGGACTTTCACCGGCTTCACTCACCAGACTTTCCAACTACCTAACATTCCAGTTAGGACTTTCCCACCGCCCGGCTTCACTCACCGGACTTTCCACACCGCCTAACATCCCAGTTAGGACTTTCACTCGGTTTCACTCACCAGGACTTTCCACCTGCCTAACATCCCAGTTAGGACTTTCCCTCGTGCCAAGCTCCCTGCTTGGACTTCTCCGTGCCAAGTCTCCATACTTGGACTTTCCCCGTGCCAAGTCTCCATACTTGGACTTTCCGCATGCCAAGCTACCTGCTTGGACTTTTCCCCGTGCCAAGTCTCTGTACTTGGACTTTTCCAGTGCCAAGTCTCCATACTTGGACTTTTCGCGTGCCAAGCTCCCTGCTTGGACTTTTCCCGAATCAGGTCAACCAGGTCAACCTTGACCTAAGGTTGCACCTACAATCTCCCAAACACCTATTCTTGTCAAACATCAAGAATACAACTCTCTTCTTGTCAAACATCGTCAAACATCAAAACACAACTCGAGTCAGGTCAACTCGAGTCAGGTCAACCAGGTCAACCTTGACCTAAGATTGCACCAACACTCGTAACATTGACAGTGTTTCTAAAACTATTTTAAATACACAAGCTATGAGTGACATCTAGGAATGCATCATTGTTACCCAAGTAACAAGAATGTCGAGATTCAACCTAACATATCTGTGACCATTATCTCATATAACTCATTCCTTTTGTCCTTAATATCTAGATTGATCTACGAGGCATAGACCATGTCATCCTCTCATCAATCTTTATGTTTCTTGATCTCTAAGTAAATTCGCTTAACCAAATAAGTTTAATATCTCATATTGACTTATTTGAGTATAACTATGCATTTCAGTAGTCCTACTCAATTAAAGGACCCACAGATATCTCTTCCATTATATGGAAGGAACAAATCTCATCTACATCACCCACATCCCTTTGCAATAGCTCATTGCATACCCAGTGAATGACTTTATAGTCCACCTTATTACAGGTTACGTTTGTCAATGCCAAAGTACACAACTTCTTATATAGGGAATCGTAGTGACTTCAAGTCTAGACACTATTTATACTAATAGTCACTATGAGAATATTTATAACACTCATATAATGATCCATGAAACTTCTCATGACGGGTCAATTCAGTACATATTTTCTAATATATACCTATGTGTCAAATTGATGATCTTATATTAATGACTTGCGAGATTATGTCATCAGTTGACATACATACTAGTCTCAACACAATAATATTACTCTTGTTTATTAATACTTGGCTACGAATATTTAAGTATATCGACAGCCTCCCATAATTAATTCAATCAATTGATATATTATAGATTAAAATATACTATTCTAGGGCATTATTATAATTATTTAGCAAGTGCAAACATGAAGTAAATATAATAAATAAAACATTACCTTTTATTTATAAATATGATACAGTATGCCCTAAGTCAATTAACTCATGATTGACTTCTAGGGCTGACACTAACATCTTGGGAACGTATTCAATGCATATGTGATAGCATTCCTATTTGAAACTATCTCTCCAAGGTTGTTGAAATTGGTGACTATCTCTTTTAGCTTCGCGTGTAGTTTCACCACCTTCTCTCCCTTCTCTAGTTTATGAGTTAGTTGATTTCTCAGCAAATCCCTTCTGGCTAGCTTTATTTCTAAGGTTCCCTTGTGAGGTTCTAGGAACCTTTTTCAAAGATCTTTGGTTGAATCATAGATGTCGATCCGATTGAGCTCTTATACTAGTAGCACATTAAGAAGATGGAAGGAACTCTGTCTTGCCATTTGAGATGAACTCGTCTCATTGCTTTTTGTTCCATCATTGTTCATTGATTTCTACTCCATCCTAATTCTTGGGCACTTCAAAATCATATTTTATATAAATCATAATTTCAAAATCAATTTTAAAAACGACCTCCATTTTTTTCCACATTGTGAACTTGCCCTCGAACTTAGGTGGATGAATGTTTGATCTGATCATTTTTTAATCCTCTGATCTAGTTGTTAAGTCAACAGTTAGTTTTTTTTAGCGGTCTAGTTTTGATACCAATTATTGGTGTTATAGAAGTAGTTTGGATCGTTAGAGGGAAGAGGTGAATAGCGACCAATAAATTAAAACTAATCTATTTCTTTTGCTAACAATCTAGTAAGGGCACATACACATTAACAATAAAATGCAAACATAAAAAGAAAGAGACTAGACAAATTACTTGGCTTACAACCTCCTCTTCAGAAATGACCCGGAGGCGTAGAAGCCTCTTACAATGGTTAAACACAAGAACACTAAAACAGAACTGAAAGAGAAATAATAGGAGTGTGTTGTGTGTATTGTTCTTCGAGCTTCAGTTATATTTATAGCCTTTATCTCAATCTGATCATTGTGTTAATGTGGCATCTCCAGTCGACTATTCTTTCTGGTCGCTTGGATGATGCTGACATGTCCTCAGGCTTTATCCGCTTCAATAATGGCTCTGGATAACTCATCCCCCTCCAGTAGACAAGAGGCTCTCTAGTCGCCTAGAGACTTGCTGACATGATCATTCTGATCCATTTCGACAGCAGTCCTAGATGACTCAGCAGTTGACTTTCGGTCGCATGCAAGCTCTCCGGTCGCCTAGAATGGTCAACCTTAGACATGACCATTTGTTGACTTCATCTTCTCTGATCACCTGGATGATTCCCTGTCGCCCGAACATGTAGTTGTCCGGACTTCGTCTCTGTCGCCTTGTGCAATCTTCCTTGGCTTCTCGACCTTCGGATGCACCAAGCCCTTGCGGCTTACTCTAATACGTCCTTCTTGCTCCACCAGAGTACTCTTCCATAGCTCCTCATATCACAGATACACCAAGCTCGTCAACTCTTTTTTACCATCCTTCTCACTCACTTGATTGCATCTTCTGCCAAAGTTTGTTATCTATGATGCTCTTTAGCCATCGGGTACCTGTATATTCTCCTAAGTTTCTACATACTTAGATATACAAATTAAAATAAAATAACATCTAACTTGAACTTATTTGAGAACACATCAAAATATCACTAAGGGCTCTAACAAATATCAAAGTGACAGAGAAATAGGAAAATAAAATGAAGTAGCAAAAACAAGGCATCCAATGTCTTTCCTTGCTAGTGTCATTGCCTTATATAGAATAGGAAAGAGTGTGCTTAGGAATCTTAATAGACGTTTCTTTGTAATAGACGCACATCTCTTTTCTACCAAAGGTTGGTGTTGGTGTTATTACCTGGTCCCATATCCGACACATTTTTTTTTTTTGCTTAAGTGTAATTATCATTAATGATACAATAAACATGTCTTCTATCCTCCGCATAACTAGCGCCTCCCTTGTAAGTTACATCCTTCTGGGCAAAATCCCTCGGTAGCTTTCAGTTGTCTTGACCTGACCACCCTTAGACCGCACACAGGTTAACTCCCCTCAATTCTGCCTTGACTTTTATCATATTTCAATGATTCAGTATGAGAACGAGGGATGGGGTAACTCCCCGCCGAGTCATTTCAATTTGACTTTCTGTTGTGTCAGCTGCTACTAAATTAAACCTACTAGCTACTGCTGTTGGACCTACTGATTTTGTTAGATCTTCGGCTTTAATCGAGTTGGTTGTCAATAAGTCTACCCTCAACTAGTTAAATCGTAAGAAGTTGGCTTCCCTCTATCTAATTGAAAAAGACTGATAGTATAGGTTAGAAGGGGCCAAGGCTTACCCTAGCTTAGCCCCTTAGATGATGATCATGTCAGAATAGAAGAATATGAACATTAGAAGTGGAGTAGTGATGTCGGACAGGATAATAATTATTATATGGGCTAACAAGAAGGAAGATTGGAGGAGAATTCAAGAATAGAGAATGCCAAAAAAAAAGAGAGAAACACGTTGGATTTTTCTAAAAAGAAAATTTTACTAATAAAAGAGAGATTAATTCTCATCATATGTTTATATATATACTCTCTAGACCCTATAATCAAAAAAAATAAAAGAAATCTTAATACATGAACTTCAACTATAAGTTTATAGAAAAAGAAAAGATATCTTTTAAAAAAAATTTGGAAGAAATTGAAATTAATAAAATAGAAAGTTGATAGAAATAAACTAGGACCTATAAATATCATAAATATTAAAATTATTCTAAATATTATAAAAATAAAAATAACTAAAAAATAATAATAAAATCTTCAAAACTCAATTTAAGACCTAAATAATGAAATTTGGGTTAAAACGTTGACAGTTTGGGTACCCATAATAAATTTAAATTTCCAAATTCTACTTGCGTGAAATTCAACAGAGCTTAATTCTAAATCCCGAAACAAAAGTTATATTCTTTTAAAATTTAGACTCCTCTTGCATCACGTATTTACTCCGTCAATTATGTATTACGCATACATCCTTTGTTAAAATGACTAGAATCGCTCCAGATTTGATTTTTCCTCCAGATTTGATTTTTCTTATTTTCATACTTCTCTAGAATCGCTCCACGAGAAGCATGATGCCCAACGAAGAATGTTGGAAGGTCGTTTCTCTTTATCAGATAATCAGTTTAGAGAAGTACAAGAGCACTTTCAGTTCACAAGGAATTTAGGGTCAAGTGGTCGAATTTGTCCAGGATTATGATACTGATCAAGCTAGAATGAGAGACTTTATGCATAGCATCAGTGTCACTAGCCAATAAGTTGATGCTTTGTTTGAGTATCATGTAATCCTAAGCGAAACTCCTGGTTTCCCGAGTTTTCCCGTTGGTCAGCCACGTCTTAGACACCCTTTTCCTCGTCCACCTCCTCCTCCACCATATTGATTTCATCGGTACGATAAAAAGTTTGAGTCCGGGGGGGTGTCAAACCTGATTTCTTTTTGTTTTCTGCATGTGTAGTTTTTTGTCTTGCTTGAGTTTTTTTTTTTTTTAAATAATTTTGTCAAACATCTTGAGAGCATCAAAACTTCACTTATATGCTTTCTTGTCTTCAAGATAAAATGTTAGCACGTTCATTATCTAGGTTCATGATGTTGTAAATGATGCTAGTAGTAAGCTTTATGTACTTCTTTTCTCTATCTTGGGTAGCATGAAATAAGCTAAGAATCATATGGAGATGAGCTTTAGTTTTGGCTTGACCTTAAGAATCTTATTTTCACTACACTTTGACTTGATGCTTGAATGGTTGATATCATTGAAATAGTCATAATTCATCTTGTTTGCTTAGTACTTGGTTTCCATGGTGATTTTTCAAACTTCATTTTGGTTACTGGATGAGGCTCAACTCATGCAAGCTCATTTGGAAAAATCAAAATATCCCAACATTTGTGCTAAAAGTACACTTGTGAAATAAGATTTGCACAATGCAAATGTTTATGAAAAAAATTGAAAAAAAGTGAATATGGGATATAAAAAATAGTTGTCGTGAGTCGAATCTAGCAAGTCACCCCTTTGAGACCGAGTTAGGTTACTGGGGAAATGACTGCTTAGTTTCTCTTGAGATTGAGCACACCTTTGAGACCTTGGGTTGATTGAGAAATATGAACCAAGTGAGTGGCAAGTAAGTGTCTATCACTGGTTACTTGTCTCTCACCGGAAACATTAGGAATTCAAACTTGATGACGACTTGACTAGGATATAGATTGAAACTTGAAGGGTTTTTTAGTTAATTTTACACTGTACACAGGATACTTAAGCTTGAGCCATACTTGATTTGTTTCCATGATTATGCTTGTTATTGGAACCCTTTGATAGAGTTAGGAAAGTACATTAGGGTTTATGAATGCGTTGTAGAACATATGAATTTAGATTGCAGCATTTTGCTTGAGGACAAGCAAAGGTTTAAGTCTAGGGGTGTGATGTGTGTAGATTTTATATACTTTTATGCATGATTTGACGCACATTTACATACTTTGAGCATGCTTAATCTATGCATTTTTGTACTTCCAGTATTCCTTTTAGCATATTTACTCTTTTTGTTCGGAGATCTGCTTTTGTGCATTTTCTGTACACAGGAGTTGAATTCGATGAAGATTCTACATTTTTGGATAAAACTTATGAGCTAAGCAAGTGAGAAAGCACCTGGTCGTGTACCAGACACGACCCTGCTTTGGTAAGGAGCTCTGGCCGTGTGGAGTTCAGAGGTCGTGTGACAGCAACAGCAAAGGAAGAAGTCCAGGCCGTGTGAACCTCACACGACCGTGTCAAGTTTTGAAGTAAATCAGAGTTCAATCCTTACATGGCCGTGTGGATCTACATGGCCGTGTAAGGTTTCCAGAGACTAAGAAGGCCCTGGCAGTGTGCACCACACGGCCGTGCAGGGTTTCCAGAGCTTAAAAGTGTTATGGCTGCCGTGTGCACTGCACGGTCGTGCCAAGTTTCCAGAAGCTGGGGCAGTCCAGGCCGTGTGCATCTACACGGCCGTGCTTGGAGGTTTTAAAGAGAGTTGTCCACGGCCGTGTACCACACACGGCCGTGTACCACACACGGCCGTGTATAGATGGCAGAGAGGGGAAAGGCTCTGGCAGTGTGAACCTCACACGGCCAGGCCTCGGGGCCGTGTGGCGCCCAAAAGCCTCCCTCTATTTAAGGTCTCCTTGGAGATTTGAAAGGGGATCTTCTTCCCTTTGGGAGAAAGCAAGATTTGGTGGATTCCTCCCATTCTTGGGAGAATTTTTGGGCGATCTAAAGGGAGATCTTGGCGAATTCGACTCCGGAAGCGAGGATTGGATCCGAACATGGAGCTATATTGTAGATAAGTTTTCTTTCTTTCCTCTTCTTGGATTGGGATTGAAGAATGCTTGTAATTTTCTTATCTTTGGTCTTCTTCCTTCGTTTTATGGAGTAGATCTTGTTGTTCTAGGATGGAGGGAGTATTTGTGAGATAAATTGATGTAAACTCTTGTGGATTTGTCATTTCTTGTTTTCTATGATGTTGCCTAATTTGTATCGATTGGATCTTGAATGATTAATTATGATTAGGGCTTAATTCTCATTCTTGATTGATCGTTTGGATACCTTATAGACTTTGTAGGGATAAACCCTCACTCGATTTTTCGAGAGATCCACGTGACAGGTGCAATCCCGTGTAAGGACGTTTGGGGGATAATCTTGAAGGGGAAATGAGAATATTGAAGAGGGTAGGATAGATTTTATGATATAATCTTTGTATCTTTATGGGTTAAGAAGCTATGAACTTCTATGTTGATATCCGAGGGAAGCATAGTAATAGGTGCAATCCTGTGTAAAGACAACGTAGGTTTATATCTAATTGATTACATTTAGGTACAATTTCAGTCCTAAGCCGGTGATCTATTGCAAGAGAGAACCGGCAACCTTCTACAATTTGTAGACAATTGAGAAATAAAGATTGGTAAACCATATACATTCAAGAGATCTTACAAATAAACCAAAACTCTTAGAACCTCCCTTTATCATAACTCAAACCTCCAAATTCTTGTTTGTTAGTCTTTCATTTTAGATTTATTTCTTGATCTCTAAGTAAATTCACTTAACCAAATAAGTTTAATATCTCATATTGATTTATTTGAGTATAACTATGCATTTCAGTAGTCCTACTCAATTAAATGCCCCACAGATATCTCTTTCATTATATGGAAGGAACAAATCTCATCTACATCACCCACATCCCTCTGCAATAGCTCATTGCATACCCAGTGAATGACTTTGTAGTCCACCTTATTACATGTTACGTTTGTCAATGCCAAAGTACACAACTCCTTATATAGGGAATCATAGTGACTTCAAGTCTAGACACTATTTATACTAATAGTCACTATGAGAATATTTATAACACTCATATAATGATCCATGAAACTTCTCATGACGGGTCAATTCAGTACATATTTTCTAATATATACCTATGTGTCAAATTGTTGATCTTATATCAATGACTTGTGAGATTATGTCATCAGTTGACCTACATACTAGTCTCAACACAATAATATTACTCTTGTTTATTAATACTTGGCTACGAATATTTAAGTATATCGACAGTCTCCCATAATTAATTCAATCAATTGATATATTATAGATTAAAATATACTATTCTAGGGCATTATTATATTTATTCAGCTAGTGCAAACATGAAGTAAATATAATAAATAAAACATTACCTTTTATTTATAAATATGATACAGTATGCCCTAAGTCAATTAACTCATGATTGACTTCTAGGGCTGACACTAACATCTTGGGAACGTATTCAATGCATTTGTGATAGCATTCCTATTTGAAACTATCTCTCCAAGGTTGTTGAAATTGGTGACTATCTCTTTTAGCTTCGCGTGTAGTTTCACCACCTTCTCTCCCTTCTCTAGTTTATGAGTCAGTTGATTTCTCAGCAAATCCCTTCTGGCTAGCTTTATTTCTAAGGTTCCCTTGTGAGGTTCTAGGAACCTTTTTCAAAGATCTTTGGTTGAATCATAGATGCCGATCCGATTGAGCTCTTATACTAGAAGCACATTAAGAAGATGGAAGGAACTCTGTCTTGCCATTTGAGATGAACTCGTCTCATTGCTTTTTGTTCCATCATTGTTCATCAATTTCTACTCCATCCTAATTCTTGGGCACTTCGAAATCATATTTTATATAAATCATAATTTCAAAATCAATTTTAAAAACCACCTCCATTTTTTTCCACATTGTGAACTTGCCCTCGAACTTAGGTGGATGAATGTTTGATCTGATCATTTTTTAATACTCTGATCTAGTTGTTAAGTCAACAGTTAGTTCTTTTGAGCGGTCTAGTTTTGATACCAATTATTGATGTTATAGAAGCAGTTTGGATCGTTAGAGGGAAGAGGTGAATAGAGACCAATAAATTAAAACTAATCTATTTCTTTTGCTAACAATCTAGTAAGGACACATACACATTAACAATAAAATGCAAACATAAAAAGAAAGAGGCTAGACAAATTACTTGGCTTACAACCTCCTCTTCAGAAATGACCCGGAGGCGTAGAAGCCTCTTACAATGGTTAAACACAAGAACACTAAAACAAAACTGAAAGAGAAATAATAGGAGTGTGTTGTGTGTATTGTTCTTCGAGCTTCAGTTATATTTATAGACTTTATCTCAATCTGATCATTGTGTTAATGTGGCATCTCCAGTCGTCTATCCTTTCTGGTCGCTTGGATGATGCTGACATGTCCTCAGGCTTTATCCGCTTCAATAATGGCTCTGGATAACTCATCCCCCTCCAGTAGACAAGAGGCTCTCTAGTCGCCTAGAGACTTGCTGACATGATCATTCTGATCCATTTCGACAACAGTCCTAGATGACTGAGCAGTTGACTTTCAGTCGCATGCAAGCTCTCCGGTCGCCTAGATATGGTCAACCTTAGACATGACCATTTGTTGACTTCATCTTCTCTGATCACCTGGATGATTCCCTGTCGCCCGAACATGTAGTTGTCCGGACTTCGTCTCTGTTGCCTTGTGCAATCTTCCTTGGCTTCTCGACCTTCGGATGCACTAAGCCCTTGCGGCTTACTCTAATACGTCCTTCTTGCTCCACCAGAGTACTCTTCCATAGCTCCTCATATCACAGATACACCAAGCTCGTCAACTCTTTTTTACCATCCTTCTCACTCACTTGATTGCATCTTCTGCCAAAGTTTGTTATCTATGATGCTCTTTAGCCATCGGGTACCTGTATATTCTCCTAAGTTTCTACATACTTAGACATACAAATTAAAATAAAATAACATCTAACTTGAACTTATTTGACAACACATCAAAATATCACTAAGGGCTCTAACAAATACCAAAGTGACAGAGAAATAGGAAAATAAAATGAAGTAGCAAAAACAAGGCATCCAATGTCTTTCCTTGCTAGTGTCATTGCCTTATATAGAATAGGAAAGAGTGTGCTTAGGAATCTTAATAGACGTCTCTTTGTAATAGACACACATCTCTTTTATACCAAAGGTTAGTGTTGGTGTTATTACCTGGTCCCATATCCGACACATTTTTTTTTTTGCTTAAGTGTAATTATCATTAATGATACAATAAACATGTCTTCTATCCTCCGCATAACTAGCGCCTCCCTTGTAAGTTACATCCTTCTGGGCAAAATCCCTCAGTAGCTTTCAGTTGTCTTGACCTGACCACTCTTAGACCGCGCACAGGTTGACTCCCCTCAATTCTGCCTTGACTTTTATCATATTTCAATGATTCAGTATGAGAACGAGGGATGGGGTAACTCCTCGTCGAGTCATTTCAATTTGACTTTTTGTTGTGTCAGCTGCTACTAAATTAAACCTACTAGCTACTGCTGTTGGACCTACTGATTTTGTTAGATCTTCGGCTTTAATCGAGTTGGTTGTCAATAAGTCTACCCTCAACTAGTTAAATCGTAAGAAGTTGGCTTCCCTCTATCTAATTGAAAAAGACTGATAGTATAGGTTAGAAGGGGCCAAGGCTTACCCTAGCTTAGCCCCTTAGATGATGATCATGTCAGAATAGAAGAATATGAACATTAGAAGTGGAGTAGTGATGTCGGACAGGATAATAATTACTATATGGGCTAACAAGAAGGAAGATTGGAGGAGAATTCAAGAATAGAGAACGCCAAAAAAAAAAAAAAAAGAGAGAAACTCGTCGGATTTTTTTGAAAAGGAAACTTTACTAATAAAAGAGAGATTAATTCTCATCGTGTGTTTATACATATATACTCTCTAGACCCTATAATCTTTATCATATTTCAGTGATTCATTATGAGAACGAGGGATGGGTTAACTCCCCGTCGAGTCATTTCGATTTGACTTTCTGTTGTGTCAGCTGCTACTAAATTAAACCTACTAGCTAGACCCTATAATCTTTATCATATTTCAGTGATTCAGTATGAGAACGAGGGATGGGTTAACTCCCCGTCGAGTCATTTCGATTTGACTTTCTGTTGTGTCAGCTGCTACTAAATTAAACCTACTAGCTACTGCTGTTGGACCTACTGATTTTGTTAGATCTTCGGCTTTAATCGAGTTGGTTGCCAATAAGTCTGCCCTCAACTAGTTAAATCGTAAGAAGTTGGCTTCCCTCTATCTAATTGAAAAAGATTGACAGTATAGGTTAGAAGGGGCCAAGGATTACCCTAGCTTAGCCCCTTGGACGATGATCATGTCAGAATAGAAGAATATGAACATTAGAAGTGGAGTAGTGATGTCAGACAGGATAATAATTATTTTATGGGCTAACAAGAAGGAAGATTGGAGGAGAATTCAAGAATAGAGAATGCCAAAAAAAAAGAAACTCGTTGGATTTTTCTGAAAAGGAAACTTTACTATTAAAAGAGAGATTAATTCTCATCGTGTGTTTATACATATATACTCTCTAGACCCTATAATCTTTATCATATTTCAGTGATTCAGTATGAGAACGAGGGATGGGTAAACTCCCCGTCGAGTCATTTCGATTTGACTTTCTATTGTGTCAGCTGCTACTAAATTAAACCTACTAGCTAGACCCTATAATCTTTATCATATTTCAGTGATTCAGTATGAGAACGAGGGATGAGTAAACTCCCCGTCGAGTCATTTCGATTTGACTTTCTATTGTGTCAGCTGCTACTAAATTAAACCTACTAGCTAGACCCTATAATCTTTATCATATTTCAGTGATTCAGTATGAGAACGAGGGATGGGTAAACTCCCCGTCGAGTCATTTCGATTTGACTTTCTATTGTGTCAGCTGCTACTAAATTAAACCTACTAGCTAGACCCTATAATCTTTATCATATTTCAGTGATTCAGTATGAGAACGAGGGATGAGTAAACTCCCCGTCGAGTCATTTCGATTTGACTTTCTATTGTGTCAGCTGCTACTAAATTAAACCTACTAGCTAGACCCTATAATCTTTATTATATTTCAATGATTCAGTATGAGAACAAGGGATGGGGTAACTCCCCGCCGAGTCATTTCAATTTGACTTTCTGTTGTGTCTGCTGCTACTAAATTAAACCTACTAGCTACTGCTGTTGGACCTACTGATTTTGTTAGATCTTCGGCTTTAATCGAGTTGGTTGTCAATAAGTCTACCCTCAACTAGTTAAATCGTAAGAAGTTGGCTTCCCTCTATCTAATTGAAAAAGACTGATAGTATAGGTTAGAAGGGGCCAAGGCTTACCCTAGCTTAGCCCCTTAGATGATGATCATGTCAGAATAGAAGAATATGAACATTAGAAGTGGAGTAGTGATGTCGGACAGGATAATAATTACTATATGGGCTAACAAGAAGGAAGATTGGAGGAGAATTCAAGAATAGAGAACGCCAAAAAAAAAAAAAAAGAGAGAAACTCGTCGGATTTTTTTGAAAAGGAAACTTTACTAATAAAAGAGAGATTAATTCTCATCGTGTGTTTATACATATATACTCTCTAGACCCTATAATCTTTATCATATTTCAGTGATTCATTATGAGAACGAGGGATGGGTTAACTCCCCGTCGAGTCATTTCGATTTGACTTTCTGTTGTGTCAGCTGCTACTAAATTAAACCTACTAGCTAGACCCTATAATCTTTATCATATTTCAGTGATTCAGTATGAGAACGAGGGATGGGTTAACTCCCCGTCGAGTCATTTCGATTTGACTTTCTGTTGTGTCAGCTGCTACTAAATTAAACCTACTAGCTACTGCTGTTGGACCTACTGATTTTGTTAGATCTTCGGCTTTAATCGAGTTGGTTGCCAATAAGTCTGCCCTCAACTAGTTAAATCGTAAGAAGTTGGCTTCCCTCTATCTAATTGAAAAAGATTGACAGTATAGGTTAGAAGGGGCCAAGGATTACCCTAGCTTAGCCCCTTGGACGATGATCATGTCAGAATAGAAGAATATGAACATTAGAAGTGGAGTAGTGATGTCAGACAGGATAATAATTATTTTATGGGCTAACAAGAAGGAAGATTGGAGGAGAATTCAAGAATAGAGAATGCCAAAAAAAAAAGAAGAGAAACTCGTTGGATTTTTCTGAAAAGGAAACTTTACTATTAAAAGAGAGATTAATTCTCATCGTGTGTTTATACATATATACTCTCTAGACCCTATAATCTTTATCATATTTCAGTGATTCAGTATGAGAACGAGGGATGGGTAAACTCCCCGTCGAGTCATTTCGATTTGACTTTCTATTGTGTCAGCTGCTACTAAATTAAACCTACTAGCTAGACCCTATAATCTTTATCATATTTCAGTGATTCAGTATGAGAACGAGGGATGAGTAAACTCCCCGTCGAGTCATTTCGATTTGACTTTCTGTTGTGTCAGCTGCTACTAAATTAAACCTACTAGCTAGACCCTATAATCTTTATCATATTTCAGTGATTCAGTATGAGAACGAGGGATGGGTAAACTCCCCGTCGAGTCATTTCGATTTGACTTTCTATTGTGTCAGCTGCTACTAAATTAAACCTACTAGCTAGACCCTATAATCTTTATCATATTTCAGTGATTCAGTATGAGAACGAGGGATGAGTAAACTCCCCGTCGAGTCATTTCGATTTGACTTTCTATTGTGTCAGCTGCTACTAAATTAAACCTACTAGCTAGACCCTATAATCTTTATTATATTTCAATGATTCAGTATGAGAACAAGGGATGGGGTAACTCCCCGCCGAGTCATTTCAATTTGACTTTCTGTTGTGTCAGCTGCTACTAAATTAAACCTACTAGCTACTGCTGTTGGACCTACTGATTTTGTTAGATCTTCGGCTTTAATCGAGTTGGTTGTCAATAAGTCTACCCTCAACTAGTTAAATCGTAAGAAGTTGGCTTCCCTCTATCTAATTGAAAAAGACTGATAGTATAGGTTAGAAGGGGCCAAGGCTTACCCTAGCTTAGCCCCTTAGATGATGATCATGTCAGAATAGAAGAATATGAACATTAGAAGTGGAGTAGTGATGTCGGACAGGATAATAATTATTATATGGGCTAACAAGAAGGAAGATTGGAGGAGAATTCAAGAATAGAGAACGCCAAAAAAAAAAAAAAAAGAGAGAAACTCGTCGGATTTTTCTGAAAAGGAAACTTTACTAATAAAAGAGAGATTAATTCTCATCGTGTGTTTATACATATATACTCTCTAGACCCTATAATCTTTATCATATTTCAGTGATTCAGTATGAGAACGAGGGATGGGTTAACTTCCCGTCGAGTCATTTCGATTTGACTTTCTGTTGTGTCAGCTGCTACTAAATTAAACCTACTAGCTAGACCCTATAATCTTTATCATATTTCAGTGATTCAGTATGAGAACGAGGGATGGGTTAACTCCCCATCGAGTCATTTCGATTTGACTTTCTGTTATGTCAGCTGCTACTAAATTAAACCTACTAGCTACTGCTGTTGGACCTACTGATTTTGTTAGATCTTCGGCTTTAATCGAGTTGGTTGCCAATAAGTCTGCCCTCAACTAGTTAAATCGTAAGAAGTTGGCTTCCCTCTATCTAATTGAAAAAGACTGACAGTATAGGTTAGAAGGGGCCAAGGATTACCCTATCTTAGCCCCTTAGACGATGATCATGTCAGAATAGAAGAATATGAACATTAGAAGTGGAGTAGTGATGTTGGACAGGATAATAATTATTTTATGGGCTAACAAGAAGGAAGATTGGAGGAGAATTCAAGAATAGAGAATGCCAAAAAAAAAAAAGAGAAACACGTTGGATTTTTCTGAAAAGAAAATTTTACTAATAAAAGAGAGATTAATTCTCATCATATATTTATATATATACTCTCTAGACCCTATAATCAAAAAAATAAAAGAAATCTTAATACATGAACTTCAATTATAAGTTTATAGAAAAAGAAAAGATATCTTTTAAAAAAAATTTGGAAGAAATTGAAATTAATAAAATAGAAAGTTGATATAAATAAACTAGGACCTATAAATATCAGAAATATTAAAATTATTCTAAATATTATAAAAATAAAAATAACTAAAAAATAATAATAAAATCTTCAAAACTCAATTTAAGACCTAAATAATGAAATTTGGGTTAAAAAGTTGACAGTTTGGGTACTCATAATAAATTTAAATTTCCAAATTCTACTTTCGTGAAATTCAACAGAGCTGGATTCTAAATCCCGAAACAAAAGTTATATCCTTTTAAAATTTAGATTATGTATTACACATACATCGTTTGTTAAAATGACTATCTTATATGGAGGGGGAAGAAGAAAAGGTCTCTTCTGGCTGCGACACCCCTCCTTCACTTCACGTCTTTATTCCAGACGGCCATATGCGGCGTCTTTATTCCAGGTGATTATAGGATTCCGGAAGGCTGCATAACAGTCACCTATAACGTAACTGCAACAGCTTCAATTGTAACCGTCCTCTTCCTTCCTGTGTTGGTAGCCGACGCCCCTTATTGTTGATAAGATACCTATTAAAACCTCTTGACCTAACGTCTTTTCATAATTGGCATGCCTCCTGCTTTAATTCACTGTATTTCATCCGAGCTAATTTCTTAGGTGAGGTCTTCTACTGACTCGACTGCAACCTCGTTGAACTCGGCAAAGCCATTCTAAGTACTCCCAAACTCCTTGTGAGCGTTGTTGAACTCCCTATAAGCATTGTCGAGCTCCACATAAGCTCTGCCGAGCTCTTCTGAAGTCATCCCATCTCAATCAAGACGCAGTTGGAACTCTAGCTACATGACTCAGACTTGAGCTGACCGAGTCAAGCATGCCACGTTTAGTCTTTATTAACTAAGTCAAGAATACCCTACGTGGAGTCTATATTGACGTGCCACATAAGACCTCTACTCATCTCCCCCATCATCCAGGTTTATATTGATCAAGTCTCATGCCATATGGCTCTATATTTCCTCCCATATCAGCTTCCAAATTTGGCATTTGCAGTCAACTATTTGTCACGACTAGTCACGACGATATAAAATTATTGAGGAAATGGATCACTTAAGTGTGTGACGGGCACCATCTTCTCACAGGGAAAATTCTTACCTTCACCTACTCACAGGGTACCCTTGTGGAAGTTTCAAAAGCTTGTTCCTGTTCAACTTATGCTTGCCCTTGGATGATATCCATACGCACACGTTCGGTTGGTCCTTGCCATGCGCAGCTGTTTGCCAATCCTAACCCTTGTATTGTTCAAGGATAAGCAGCGTAGATTAACCAATCCTTCCATTGGTTTTTCATTCATGGCGGCATGTAAATGCACGCGATGAAGCTGACTGACTGAGGAGGGAATCAGTCAACCATCGCGTGCTAACGAAGGAAGAGATTTTTTGTTCAATTCCAATTCCGTCCATCCGCTCCCTTCTTTGAGTTGAAAGTGGCCTCCCCTGTTGTGGGCCAACTATTTATTAATCTCCTCGGACCGATGATGAGCATCAGTCCTTACCAGTAGAGCCCGAGAAAAGTCCGAGGTGATTAATATCCTCCTACTTTATTAATTATTTTTTTAATTTTATGTGAATTTTATTTAGATTATATTTTTTATTTTACGTGGAGATGCATTCTTCTCATTAGATTTTCTTTTTTATTTTATGTGGGATACATTTTTCCTATATTCGATCAAGTTCGTGTATGTGAATTTTATTTGGATTATCTTTTAATTTTATGTGGAAATGCATTAAGAGCAAAGAGAGATTGAAATATATATGGTGGATTTGAATCGGCTCTTGGAATGTAGGGGCGAGCAAGTACTATATTATGTAGGTGAGAGGTTGAGCACTAATTTAGGAAAGAGTCAGGGGTCGTCGAAGAGGGAATGAGACTCATCCTCTCTTTGGTCCATTTGACTTGGTCGACAGTCGAGTCAATCGTACTTTGGCTAAATGAGCTTCCTCTAAATGAACACGTAAAAGGACTGAGCACCCACCTCTCCATGAGGAAACTCAAAAAAAGAATGAACACATAAAAAGATTGAGAATAATGTTACATAATTAGTATTAGTAAACTAAGAATTTGAATGAAAGCAAAAAAGAAATTATCCTCAAGGGTAGATCAGACGCCCCCTTTCCATTCATCTTTCCCTTTGGGATGAAAAAATTCCACTTTCTCTAATAGGAAAGCTTGAAAGAGGATTATTTTCTTTCAAAGAGTTAGCAAGGTAAGGGCAAGGAATCAAAGATAATTCGTAAGAAAGAAGATGCATTTCTCTCTTTGGATTTTCTTTTTTATTTTATGTGGAATGTATTTTTCCTATATTCAAGTTCTTGCACGTTTATTTTATGTGTAGATGCATATTTTATTTGGATTATATTTTTTATTTTATGTGTAGATGCATATTTTATGTGGACTTTATTTGTATTATATTTTTTTATTTTATGTGTAGATGCATATTTTATTTGGATTATATTTTTTATTTTATGTGTAGATGTATTTCTCTCTTTAGATTTTCTTTTTTACTTTATATGGGATGCATTTTAACTATATTCAAGTTCTTGCACGTTTATTTTATGTATAGATGCATATTTTATTTGGATTATATTTTTTATTTTATGTGTAGATGCCTATTTTATGTGGATTTTATTTGGATTATATTTTTTTTTATTTTATGTGTAGATGCATATTTTATTTGGATTATATTTTTTATTTTATGTGTAGATGTATTTCTCTCTTTGGATTTTCTTTTTTATTTTATATGGGATGCATTTTTCATATATTCAAGTTCTTGCACGTTTATTTTATGTGTAGATGCATATTTTATTTGGATTATATTTTTTATTTTATGTGTAGATGCATATTTTATGTGGATTTTATTTGGATTATATTTTTTTTATTTTATGTGTAGATGCATATTTTATTTGGATTATATTTTTTTTATTTTATGTGTAGATGCATATTTTATTGTATTTCTCTCTTTAGATTTTCTTTTTTATTTTATATGGGATGCATTTTTCCTATATTCAAGTTCTTGCACGTTTATTTTATGTGTAGATGCATATTTTATTTGGATTATATTTTTTATTTTACGTGTAGATGCATCTTTTATGTGGATTTTATTTGGATTATATTTTTTTATTTTATGTGTAGATGCATATTTTATTTGGATTATATTTTTTTATCTATTATGTTTATGTATTTATTTTTCTTATGCCATGTTTAATTAATGAAACGAAAATCCATACTTATATGTTCTTGTATTTCCTATATGTGATTTATTATATGGTTCTTAGAATCCATGCGGCTTAGGTTTTACAAGAACTATCAATTGGTATCAAAGTCAAGTTTTTGTTTCATCGTTTCCATTGACAATAAAATTAAAATTTTTTGTTGATTTATTGTTTGTATATTAGATCAAATTTTTCCTAGTTAATATAAATTTTTTGATTGTCGAAAATTATATAAAAGAAAACTAGGATAGACTAATTTTTCAAGTTTTTCGTGTTTCTACGAAGAATACAAAGAACGATGAAAATCGTCACAATTTAATCTAATTTTAGGTGAAATTATGAAGATTCAATCAATTATTTGGTCAAGTAATCGATTGTCGAGTCTAAAATTTTGAACAGAAACGATTGAAAATTTCAATCGATAAACAATCTTAAACTCACGACTACGTCAATTTATCAATCGATTAGAATTATTTTTTAATCAATTGAGATTATTTTTTTATTAAGTTTATATTTTCTAATCGATTGAGATTAATATTTTAATCGATTGAGAAACGGTACAACGCTTTACTGTTTCATGATTTTTTTTTTTTTAATTTAGTATTTTCTTTTTGCTGTTTCAATTGAAACAGTGTGGTCATTAAACAGTAAACAATTAAAAAAATTAAACGAAATAATATAAAGAAAAAAACAACTGTTCCTATTTAATTATAGAACTTCAATAAATTTTAACTTCTCAAGGGAGCGTTTTATATATATAATCATGTAGTCGTATATAATAACTTTTCAGATCAATTGGGATAATTAATTAGATCATACCAATTGATTATCATAAGGTATCAATCAATTAATAAGCCTAATTTTATGTTGTTAAGATTGATTAACTAATTTTTGTTCGAATTAAGTTCCTTGGGTCTATCTACACAACGTGCTACTAAGTTGAACTAATGTGTCGGCTCAAAAGAAGACACTTTAGGTAGATTTAGTACATTTTATATTGATAGACATATATCTATGCTAAAAGTAATTGTCCCAAAGAAATATTACTTTTATGTTAGATATGTGCATAAGGTAGTTTACAACTATAGAACAAAATATTATTTTGTTCAGATCATGCACAAAATATCTTGGTCCAAAGGAAGACATATGGTATGACCGATTAAGGTTGTTGCGAGCTATGGACCAAAATATAACTCATATAAAGCATCAACACAATGGGTCGGCCTAAAGGAAGGCACATTGTATGGTCAATTAAAGTTGAGTTATATTAAAGAGTATTGCTAACAAATAATGTGTTGGCTCAAAGAAAGACACATTATGTTGTACTTGATATCTCATAAAAAGTCCATTTATATGCATTTAAAATTTTATTTTATTTGCATGATTTTATATTGCTTATATGTTCTTGGCTTTAGTTAAATCGTGAGCTTAAATAAACTTCTCTCTTTAATTTCAGTGCAATCTGTAACTGCCAGTATTAATAACATCCCAATACTATCTGGTTCAAATTTTGCTGAATGGAAAGAATACGTGACCATAGTCTTAGGCTGCATGGACTTACACTATGCATTAAAGAATGATCATCCAGCACCTTTGACCAGTGCTAGCACTATAGAGCAGAGGGCTAAATTTCAGATGTGGGAGAAATCAAATCGCATGTGTCTGACTTTCCATACCGGCACTAATAAAGGGCTCAATAATAGGAGGAGATGGTAGGAGTTTCTTGGACCAATTGGCAGACTAATTCACCTCAAATGAAAAGGTTGAGACTACCATACTTCTTACGAAGTTCGTAACCATGCGGTACAATGGTAAAAGAAACATAAGGGAGTACATTATGGAGATGTTCAATATAGCGACAAGTCTGAAAGCACTAAAACTCAATATGTCTGAGGGTATATTAGTGCATTTCGTCTTGATGCCTCTGCCTGCATGGTTCACTCCTTTTAAGATATTATATAATACTCAAAAGGAAAAGTGAATATGGAATGAGCTCATTGCTCAATGCGTGCAAGAGGTGTTGGTGCAACCTTAGGTCAAGGTTGACCTGGTTGACCTGACTCGAGTTGACCTGACTCGAGTTGTATTTTGATGTTTGACTTAGGAAGATTGTCGGTGCAACCTTAGGTCAAGGTTGACCTAGTTGAGTTGCATGTTGATGTTTGACACTCGTGGAAGAGTTGTATTCTTGATATGGGACAAGAATAGATGTTTGGGAGATTGTTGGTGCAACTTTAGGTCAAGGTTGACCTGGTTGACCTGATTTGGGAAAAAGTCCAAGTATGGAAACTTGGCAACGGAAAAGTCCAAGCAGGGAGCTTGGCACTAGAAAAGTCCAAGTATGGAGACTTGGCACTGGAAAAGTCCAAGCAGGGAGCTTGGCACGCGAAGAGTCCAAGTATGGAGACTTGGCACGGAAAAGTCCTAACTGGGATGTTAGGCAGTGTGGAAAGTCCTGGTGAGTGAAGCCAGGCAGTGGGAAAGTCCTAACTGGGATGTTAGGCAGTTGAAAAGTCCTGGTGAGTGAAGCCAGGCAGTCGGGAAATACTGGTAAGTGAATCCAGGTGAAAATCCTAGTGAGTGAAGCTAGGTGAAGGTGAAAGTCCTGGTGAGTGAAGCCAGGCATTCGGGAAAATCCTGGTGAGTGAAGCCAGGTGAAAATCCTAGTGAGTGAAGCTAGGTGAATGAGAAAGTCCTAACTGGGATGTTAGGCAGTTGGAAAGTCCTGGTGAGTGAAGCCAGGCAGTTGTGGAAATCCTGGTGAGTGAAGCCAGGTGAAAACCCTAGTGAGTGAAGCTAGGTGAAAGTCCTGGTGAGTGAAGCCGGGCAAGGGAAAATCCAGATGGATCAAGGGTGATCGGACATCTGGTGATGGGAAGTCCAAGTAGGTCATAGGAGTGACCGGATACTTGGTACGGAGAGAAAAGTCTAAGTGGGTCAAAGGGATTGACCGGACACTTAGCGGGGAGTCCTAGCAGTCAAGGGAGTGACCGGATGCTAGCGCATATACCAACAGTCAAGATTGACCGGATGTTGGTTTGGACTTGGTTTGGGCGAAACCATGAGTCGGATCGATCGGTGATCGATCCAGGATACTGAAATATTCGATCGGTCGGTGACCGATCAATACATCGTAGCATATCAGGTTAACCGATCGATCGGTGACCGATCGGAGTCGATCGAGCCGAAAGGAGCCGAAAGGAGCGAGGCGCAAGAGGGGTTGATCGGTCCGGGACCGATATCAGCCTGATCGGTCCCGGACCGATCAGAGGTTCTGATCGGTCCATGGACCGATCGGTGACCCAAGGGAGAGGATGGATCGGTCCGTGGACCGATCCATGAAGCCCGATCGGAGCGAAGCTACGTATGGCCACGCAACGGCCAGATTTCTTCTGTGTTTCTTCGCTTTCTTCGCAGTTATAAAGGGCTGCTGCTGCGAGCCTCCTTCTTCTTCTTCTTTCTGGTGCTAAGCTTGCCGTTGAGCTTTGTTGAGCTGCTTTGAAGCTTCGCGTGAGCTTCCTAGGGTCACCTGCTGTTGTAGGCGCTGGCGGCTGCTTCTTCCAGTCGAAGAGAAGGCAAGAAAGTTTACATTTGTATTGTACTTTATTTCTTGTTTTCCTTGTACTCTTTTCTTGCTGTTGCAAGAAGTTTCTGTGGCGAGGTTTCTCCACCCAGCAGGAGAGTTTTTATTAGCAAGTTTTCCGGGGACTCATCCACCGACGGATTGATTGGGTTCGTCCACCTTACGGACACGCCGAGGAGTAGGAGCATCATCTCCGAACCTCGTACATCGCTGTGTTAAGGTTTGATATTCTTCCTTTCGTTTCTAGTTTATTTTTCCGCTGCGCTAACGAATTGTAGGAAGAAACGAGCGATTTGGGGCGGCTATTCACACCCCCCCTCTCTAGCCGAGTACGTAGGATCCTAATAAGAGGAAGGGAGACTAAAGATTGAGATATCTGAGAGTGCTCACTTAGCATCTGATTCTCAAAGTGCGAGCAAGAAACAAAAGAGGATCAATAACAAAGGAAAAAATAAAACAAACTGCAGATTCTAGAGGCAATGGTCATAAGGAGCACAAGAAATAGGATAAGGAATCTACTTGTTTCTTTTGCAAAAAGAAAGGTTATATAAAGAAAGACTACCTCAAGTATGCCAACTGACATGTAAAGAAAGGTAAATTTCTCAACTTTGTTAGTTCAGAAGTTAATTTAGCTATTGTACCCACTGACACTTGGTGGATAAATACTGGTGCTGCTACTCACATAAGTATCACTATGTAGGGTTGTCTCAGGAGCTAACTTCCGCTTAATGGTGAAAGATACATCTATATAAGAAATGGAAAGAAGGCTAAAGTCGAGTCGATTGGTTTTTTAGGCTTTGTTTAGGAACCAATATCTTTCTGAATTTAGAAAATACATTTATTGTATCGTCTTTTCGAAGAAATTTAATTTTAATTTCTTATTTAGATAAATCAGGTTATTCTTGTTCATTTAGAAATAGATTTTTCAGTATTTTCTTTAATTTAGTGTTGATTGGCAATGGTTCCTTGGCTAATAAACTTTATAAATTGAACACCTTTACTCCTACAGTTGACAACATGATAATGCATAGTATAGATACAAAACGTAAATTGACTAACGAGAATTCTTCCATGTTGTGGCATAGACGTTTAAGACATATATCCAAACAATACCTAGAAAGGTTAATGTCATATGGAATTCTTGATTCCCTTGACATGTCAGACTTTGATGTCTGCATAGAGTGTATCAAGGGGAAGACTACTAACAAAAGGAATAAGGGGGCTAGCCGTTGTAGTGATATTTTGGAGCTAATACATATGGATATTTGTGGATCATTTCCTAAAGCATCTTGGAATGGACACACATATTTTATTAGCTTCATGGAAGACTATTCCAGATTTGTCTATCTGCACCTTATTCATGAGAAATCACAAGCTTTGGACATGTTCAAAATTTTCAAAGCCGAAGTTGAATTTCAACTAGCTAAGAAAATTAAAGTTGTCCGATCCAACCGTGGAGGTGAATATTATAGTTGATATGATAGATCAGGTGAACAACGTACAGAACCTTTTGCGAATTTCCTTGTTGAGTGTGGAATTATGTCTCAGTATACCATGACTAGTACATCCAGTCAGAATGGTGTAGCTGAGCGTCACAATTGAACCCTAAAAGATATGGTAAGAAGTATGATGACTTTAACTTCTCTATCAGAGTCCTTATGGGGTGAAGCACTCAAAACTGCAGTTTACCTACTCAATAGAGTACTTAGTAAGGCAGTAACTAAACCCCATTCGAGATGTGGACAAGTAAAAATCTTAGCATTAGGCACTTACATGTCTGGGGTTGTCCAGCTGAAGCTAGGTCATACAAGCCTAATGAAAGAAAATTGGACTCAAGAACGGTTAGCTGTAATTTTGTAGGATACTTTGAGAAGTCAAGAGGGTATAAATTTTATGATCCCTCTAATAGATCCTTCTTCGAAACGGGAAATGACAAGTTCATTGAGGACAGTGGGAGTAATAAAATCAGGGAAATATCCTTTGAGGAAAGCATTGGCGATCCTCTTATGGTTACTACTAGTGTGATCAGTAGCGATATGGTTACCATATCGCACATTATGGGTATCACACATCTAGTGAGTATAGTGAAGCAAGATATTCCCATGACATCTCTAATGTAATTGGAGGAACATGCCACTGAAATTGAAGTATTGCCTCATATTGATGAACATGTACCTCAACCACCTCAAACACAAGTACCTTTAAGGCGATCCACAAGGGAACGGAGAACCACAAATTCTCGTGATTATGTTTATCTCCAAGAACATGATTTTGACGTAGGGTTAGAGAGTGATCCTACATCTTTCCAAGAAGTCAAATGATACTCTAACCCTGAAAGGTGGATTAATGTCATGCAAGAAGAGTTGAAGTCTATGGTGGATAATGACATTTGGGAACTTGTCGAATTGCCTGAAGGAAAGAAGTCCGTTGGCTATAAATGGATATTTAAAATCAAACGGGATTCAAGGGGCAATGTCGAAAAGTATAAGGCTCATCTTATTTCCATGGGATTCACTCAGAGAGAAGACATTGATTATAAGGAGACATTCTCACCTGTGTCAACGAAAGACTCCCTTAGGGTAATCATGACACTTGTAGCTCATTATGATTTAGAGCTACATCCAATGGATGTAAAGACTACATTCCTCAATGGAGACATAGAGGAGTTTATATATATGGTGTAACCAGAGAACTTTGAGTCTAAAGACTCAAACCACCTAGTATGTAGATTAAAGAAGTTCATTTATGGTTTAAAACATGCATCTCTTCAGTGGTATTAGAAATTTGATCAAATGGTTACCTCATTTGGATTTAAAGAGAACCTGGTTGATCAGTGCATATATGTTAAGTTCGATGGGAGCAAGTTTGTTATCCTTGTTTTTTATGTGGACGATATATTGCTTGCGAGCAATAATAAGGGTATACTGCATCAAACCAAGTCATTTCTATCTAGTAATTTTGAAATGAAAGATCTTGGTGAAACATCCTTTATTTTAGGCATACAGATCTATCGTGATCGTTCAAGAGACATTCTTGAACTTTCACAACAGACCTATATTGAAAAGGTGCTTATAAGGTATGATATACAGAACTGTACACCTAGTGATACACCTATGTCAAGAGGTGACAAGTTCATCTTGCAGTAGTATCCACGTCTTAAACTTGAAATAAAGGAGATAGAGCAATTCGCATATGCGTCAGCAGTGGGAAGTCTCATGTATGCACAAGTTTGTACTCGACCAGATATAATATTAATAATGGTAAAGTTAGGCAGATATGTTAGTAACCCAGAACCGTCACACTGGAAAGTGGTAAAGCAAGTGATGCGGTATTTGCAAAGAACTAAAGGGCATATGCTCACGTATCGGAGATTAGACCACTTGGAGGTGATTGGATATTCAGACTCCGATTTTACTGGATGATTGGATAGCAGGAGGTCCACTTCGGTCAATATTTTCATGCTTGCTGGAGGGGCTATATCTTGGAAGAGTGTCAAACAGATGCTAATAGCCACTTTTACTATGGAGGCAGAGTTGATAGCATTCTATGAAGCATCTAATCACGGGATTTGGTTGCGAAACTTCATCACAGCATTGCATATCGTTGATGGTATTGACTGGCCATTGAGGATTTATTGTGGTAATAAAGCCGTAGAACTTTATGCCAAGAACAATCGTAGTTCGTCGAAGTCTAAACACATCGACATCAAGTTTCTAGCGGTTAAAGAAAGAGTTCAGAGTTGCCAGATTATGGTAGAGCACATCAGCACAGATTCCATGTTGGCCAATCCACTCACTAAAGGTTTAGTGCCTAAGGTGTTTCATGTTGGACCCCGTGGTTGTTTTGGTATGATCAACCAAGTTAAGTTAGGTCCTATTTTAGTTTGATCCTTGTGTCGAAGTGTGCAAGAGCTTAGGAGCACAAGAAGTCGAGCGGAACACGCAGCTAGCGAGAAGGATGACATGGGAAGGAGGCCGACGGGCTCGGTGCATCCAAGGGACGAGGTGCTGCGGAAGAGTACACCGGTGGACAAGAAGAGCATACACGACGTTCGAGGGATGAGAAGTTGGAGCGGAAGTCTGCTCGAGGAGAAGGTCAGAAATTGGGTTCAGGTGAGCCCCATTTCGGTTGGCCACAATCGCCTAGGCGATCGAAGCAGCAGAAGAGTGAAAGAAGCTGATGAAGACTGTTGAAGGTGGCCACAACAGGAGTTGAAGGCACCTTTGCTACCTTCAGGCGGAAGGCGCCTCCCATGAGTATGGAAGGCGCCCTCCGTAAGCATGGAAGGTGCCTTCAACCAGGAAAACTGACCGTTGCCAAGGGATAAAACTCTATCCCTTGGCGCCCTCCAAGCCCTTTGGAGGCGCCCTCAAGCTACGGATAGGATTTTCAGAAGCTATAAAAGGGCCCTTGGAGCTAAGAAATAAAACAACAACTTTTGTAATCACTTTTCTAGTTATTTCTGAGCTTTCAGTGTGTGTAAAAGGCTTCTCCACCTTCATAGAAGGAGATTCTTGGTGAGCTTTTCAATCGCCTTGGATTAACAATCAACTAAGTTGTAACCAAATAAATTGTGACATTTTACTTATTTCTTTAAATTGTTAATTCTGTTTTTAATTACGTTTCTAGTCTAAGTCCAAGGATCAGGAAGGGGTTTTATTTTTTTATTTCAGGCAATTCATCTCCTCTTATCAGCCCCGCTGTGCCAATAAGTGGTATCATAGCCCAACCATCTCAGAAGAACTAACCGCCAACTGAAGCATCAAGATCAAGACGATGGTCGGACCAACGATCTATCCACCAAAATTCGAAGGAGAATTTGCGTCATGGAAGAAACGCATGGAGGTATTCTTCAAAACTGACTTCGAAATTCTAGTAATAATTAAATACGATTTTATAGCTCCAAAAAACCCCCCAAGGAGAAGAAAAAGAAGAATATCAGTGGACCAAGAATGAGCAAGCAGACTTCGTAGCAAACAGACAAGTTGAGTTCCACCTACTCAGCGTATTCCACCCCAGGAAGTAAGTTGAATCAGATATTACAACTCAACAAAGGAATTTTGGGAGAAGTTCCTAGAACTACATGAAGGAACTTTTGAAACAAAGATTGCGAGATGGGACGTGCTCTGGAATCAACTGACGAACCTCTGGATGGAAGAAGGAGACTCAGTAGCACAACTACACGAAAGACTCAAGGAGCTAATCACTGGATTATCAAACCTCAGAGAAATGATAACGAATCGGGGCGCACAAAGGTATGCATTAAATGTGTTCCCAAGAACACCGAAATGGACATCTATAGTAGACTCCTACTATATCTCAAAGGATCTTGAGGTAAGTACACTAGATAATCTCTTTTCCATTTTTGAATTACACGAATCTCGGTGTGCAGGACAAAAGAGACCGAGCCAGAACATTACCCTAAAGGCAAGAACAAACGATTCCGACTCCGAAACATCAATTGATGAAAACGAAGCTGCCCTAATGATAAGAAAGTTTAATAAGTTTATTCGATCTAATAAATTTAAATCACAAACGAATAAGGATTATCGAAGCAAAAGGAAGGTCCGCTGTTATAACTGCAACGAAGAAGGGCACATCAAGGATGAATGCCCTAAACTAAAGAAGAAGGAAAAGGAAAAGTATAAAAGACCAATATCCTCCAAACACAATAACCTGAAGGTCACATGGGATGAATCATCATTCTCTGAGTCCGAGGTTGAGGCCTTCTCAGGACTAGCCCTAATGGCCAACCATCAAGTAGAAGATGAAACCATCTCAGAGATGAGCATCGATGAAGGGGGAGGATCATCAGAAGAAAGCAGTGATGAAGGGGGAGTATCAGAAATTGATGTAAGTAAGGTACGTGCTCTATCTCCCAAGTAGTCTTTTAACTTTATCAAAATTCTTTCTAAAGATTTAGTAAAGTTAGAAAAGAAAATTATTGAGTTAAAATTAAACTTAGCTAAGACATGCCCCTTAGAATTATTCACCAATTTAAAGTTAGAAAATGATAAATTGAAAATGCAAATCGAAAGTTTGAAAAAATGTGCATGCTTAAAACCAAATAACTTTAAAAAATCAAAACTTAGAATTTATAGAAGGTTAAATTGGTACATTAGAAAACATCAGCGAAAACTTAGAAGAATTTCCAAAGGATACGTATGTTAGGATCCTTTGTACGCGGCTAGAGAGGGGGGTGTGAATAGCCGACCCCAAATTTCTCGTTTCTTTCTACAATAAGGGTTAGCGCAGCGGAAAATAAAACAAAGAAACGAAAGCGGAAAGATCAAACCTCAAACTCGTCGATGTAACGAGGTTCGGAGATGAAACTCCTACTCCTCGGCGTGTCCGTAAGGTGGACGAAGCCTATCAATCCGTCGGTGGATGAGTCCCCGGAAAACCGGCTAAATCAAACTCCTTCTGGGTGGAGAAACCTCGCCACAATGTCTTGCAACAGCAAGATAAACAGAAGTACAAGAATACAGCAAGAAACTAAGTACAATACAAGAATGTAATAACCCTAGCTTGCCTTCTTGTCGACTGGATGAAGCAACAGCTCCAAGCGCCTACAACAGCAGGTGATCCAGCCGGAAGCTCACGCGAAGCTTTGGACGAGCTCAACAAAGCTCAAGCACAGCAGCACTTAGCAACCGGAAGGAGGAAGAAGAAGAAGAAGTAGGAGGCTCGCAGCAGCCCTCCTTTTATAACCTGCGAAGCGAAGAAAACACAGAAGAAATCTAGCCGTTGTGTCGCAACGGCTAGTGCGTGGACCGATCAGGCTCCATGTGGATCGGTCCACGGACCGATCCATTCCCTAGCCGTTTCCCCGATCGGTCCATGGACCGATCGAGAGCTCCTGATCGGTCCGGAAGGCGATCAGGCTTCTCCTCGAACTTCGGTAGACCGATCGTTAATCGATGCGAGCCATCAGATAGTTATCTGATCGGTCACCCGATCGATCAGAGCACGCCCGATCGGTCACCGGACCGATCGAGCAAAGAAGGCATTGGATCGGTCGGTGACCGATCCAGGTTTTTTGCCCAAACCAAGTCCCAAGACTTCAAACCAATATCCGGTCAACCTTGACCTATTGGTACTTCATCCCAGCATCGGTCACTCCTTGACCTGCTAGAACTCCCTCGTCCGGTCAATCCTGACCTACTTGGACTTTCCAACACCGAAGTCCGATCATCCCCGATCCATCTGGATTTTCCCTTGCCCGGCTTCACTTTCACCGCTTCACTCACCAGATTTCCAACCGCCTAACATCCCTAGGACTTTCTCACTGCTCGGCTTCACTCACGGGACTTTCCATACCGCCTAACATCCCGCTTAGGACTTTCCACCGCTTCACTTACGGGACTTTCCAACCGCCTAACATCCCGGTTGGACTTTTCCAGCCAAGTCTCCATACTTGGACTTTTCCAATGCAAGTCTCCATACTTGGACTTTTCGCGCGCAAGCTCCCTGCTTGACTTTTCCGTGCCAAGTCTCCATACTTGGACTTTTCCGCAAGTCTCCATACTTGGACTTTTCCCGAATCAGTCAACCAGTCAACCTTGACCTACGGTTGCGCCAATAATCTCCCAAACATCTATTCTTGTCCCACATCAAGAATAGAACTCTCTCACGAGTGTCAAACATCAACATGCAACACAACTAGGTCAACCTTGACCTAAGGTTGCACCGACAATCTTCCCAAGTCAAACATCAAAATACAACTCGAGTCACGTCAACTCGAGTCGGGTCAACCAGGTCAACCTTGACCTAAGGTTGCACCAACAATCTCCCCCTTTTTGATGTTTGACAAAACCATAATCAAGTTAGGTTAAACCGATAACCTTAACTCAGGTTTTCCAATGTTCTTCCTTGAACATTCTTTCCAAACTCCAATATTCTCCCTTGAACGTTTCTCCCCCAAACTTAGGTTAACCCGATAACCTAACTTGGGTTCCCCAATAATTCTCCCCCTTTTTGACACACATCAAAAAGAATTAGGAGGGTATCAAGGTCAAGAGTTTCTTCCTAATGAAAGTCTCATACCTTTCATTTGAAACTCTTAATTTCCCCCTTGATACTAAACTCAACAATCAACTTAGTGATAATCCCATATCACTAATCCTTAAAAGTCTTTTGGAGTAAAAATTCCCCCTAAAAGTCAACTCCCCTTGACAATTAGGTAAAACTTCCCCTAAAGGTCAACTCCCCCTTGACCATTGCACCAACAATGTCTTGGCGAGTTTCAAACCTTTAGAAATCCACAAAACCCAACTTCCATGAAATTTCGGACCAACAGTGAAAATCGAAGCACGCATCGATCGGTCCCGCATCGATCGAATCCCCGATCGGTCCCGCACGATCCACGCTCACCGATCGCGGATCGTCACCGATCGGTCACCGGACCGATCGAACTTCTGGATCGGTCCGTGACCGATCCACACTGAATCGAGATTTCGATTTCCTTCCGGAAATTGAAACTCCTAATAAATTCAAAAATTCCAAAATCGTAAAATTTTGAGGATACACTCCTCATACCATATACTATCACGGAAAAATAATTTTCTATGAAAATAGTTTCCATTTTTCAATCTTGATACAAAGTTCAAAAACTTTGAAATAGTTCAAAGTTAAGTCAACTTTGTATCACAATGTTCAATGATGAATGCAATCACTAAGATGGCTTCATCAAGGTTTTCCAAATCAATTTCAAAATGATTTTAAAACCATTTGAATTTAGGACCATAATCTTAGGGCTAGATGTACATGACTTGTACACAAGCTTTCCCTATGATCCTTAATTTCTTGAATTAGGGTCATCTAGGTACAAGGACTATGCACCTTGATCCTAACTCATGATCCTAATATCTCACACACATCTAAAGTGTATCAAACACATCCAAGTCAATTTTGATGTGAGATATGGGTTTAGGTATCTTAGACTAAGGTCTCATGCATTTTCTAAACACAAATTTGATCTCAATATCAAAGTGTGTTTTTCATCCTTAAATCAATTCAATTGATTACTAATGCAAGAGATGATGACATGGCATAAAATGGTATCATAAATGAAAACATGTGCCAATGTCATGATGTCATGGCATAAAGTTTGAAACGAAACTAACACATGACATATAGATAACCTAAGCATTATCATGACATTTCAAATGATAATAAAATAAATATGATGTCATGGCATGGCATATGGCAACCAATCATGGCAAGTTAGCACAAATAAAATACCTAAATTCCCTATCTAAGTATCCTTAGCCTTAGCTAACTTAGAATCTAACCCTAGATTGCCCATATATCCCTAAGAGACAACCAAAATCCCAATTATGGTATTTCTCTAGATTTTCTTAAATTGTGCCAAATAAGATTAAAATCGATATTTTTCAAATATGGCACAATTTACTCTTTAAGGAGTAAATAATAATCCTTTTTCATTTTCAAAGGTTATCAAAACCTTGAAAATGCTCCTTGAGTGTCAATTTCCTCAATGTTCGGTTACCTACCTTTCTAATTGTAGCTTTCACTTTTTAACCCATCTATGGGGTAGAGAAGATGCTCCTAGGAACCCAATACCTATTAGAGCTCATTGGGTTCACTAAATATTCACTAGGGATAACTTCCCTAGCAACCCTCCTAATGACCCTCTTAGGCTTTGAAGCCTTGGTCATTTGGGTCTCATCAAGGTCAACTATAGGGGTGACTCCCCTTGTAACCTTGGTAATGGTCTTCCTAGCCCTAGGTTTTGTTCCATAATCAAATGGAACATTGTGGTAAGTGGGCTTGACCATTTGGGACTTAGGTTTGTGACCCAAACCTTTCTTGTCCTTGGACTTGGGTTTTTGACTCTTAAACCCTAGAGATGACTTCTCCATGTTTTTAAGAGCCTTTTCTAAATTATCAAGTCTTGACCTCAAGACTTGATTTTCCCTCTCCAATACCTCAAGTTTTAATTTGTCATTTTCTCTTGAGATATTCCTAGGCATGTGTCTAGTCTTCTTGGGATTTCTACCTAGGTTTTCCTTAACTTTAGAAGCGTTAATCCTAGGGTTGGTATTTCTAGTGTTATCCTTACCTAGGCTAACATGTTTAGCTCCTAAGCACATGTATTGGTTCCTAAAGTTAACATGCTTATCATTATTAACAATTGCAACAAAACTACTAGCATGAGTTTTATTAGAATTGCAATAATGAACCTTAGAGGTTACCTTAGGGTTTGCCTTAGCTCCCCCTATCGATGTGCCCGGTCTCTTGCCCTTGTGAGGTTGTCTCCCCCTCGGACATTGGCTCCTATAGTGTCCCCTTTGCTTGCATTGGAAGCACACCACGTGCTCCTTGCCTTTGCGTATCGGGACTCCGGCTTCCTTGACCTTTGGCGCCGGTGGAGTCTTTCTTACCCTCTTTGGACACTTACTCTTGTAATGTCCATGTTCCCTACACTCAAAGCACATAATGTGTAATTTAATTGAACTTAAATTGCTCGAGTTACCTGGGGTTGAGGGTGGATGCGAGCTCTCTTCTTCATCTCTTTCGGAGGTAGAAGCTTCTTCTTCTTGCTCCGAACTTGAAGAAGAACTTTCCTCCTCTTCGTCCTTAGATGTTGAGTAACCCTCAACTTCTAATTTGCTCCCTCCATGATGTGAGCTACTTGGCTCACTAGGCTCCTCTCCATGGCTTGAAGTGGAGCTCTCCTCATGGTACTTGGCCAAGTTATCCCATAATTCCTTGGCATTGTTGTAACCTATCTTACACAAGATGTTAGTAGGCAATGAAAATTCAATTATTCTCGTTACCTCTTCGTTGATTTCGGATTTGTGAATTTGTTCTCTTGTCCACTCCTTCTTCTCAAGTGGTTTTCCTTCCTTATCCACCGGAGGAGTAAAACCTTCTTGTACACAAAACCAATTCATTATGTTAGTCATAAGAAAGTACTTCATCCTTACCTTCCAATACGCGAAGTCGCCGCATTCGTAGAAGGGTGGAATGGTGACATCTTCTCCATAGAGATCCATTCTCTAGCTTTGCTCCCACGGGTGTTGATCCGATGAAGAGCAACCTGGCTCTGATACCACTTGTTAGGATCCTTTGTACGCGGCTAGAGAGGGGGGTGTGAATAGCCGACCCCAAATTTCTCGTTTCTTTCTACAATAAGGGTTAGCGCAGCGGAAAATAAAACAAAGAAACGAAAGCGGAAAGATCAAACCTCAAACTCGTCGATGTAACGAGGTTCGGAGATGAAACTCCTACTCCTCGGCGTGTCCGTAAGGTGGACGAAGCCTATCAATCCGTCGGTGGATGAGTCCCCGGAAAACCGGCTAAATCAAACTCCTTCTGGGTGGAGAAACCTCGCCACAAAGCAAGATAAATAGAAGTACAAGAATACAACAAGAAACTAAGTACAATACAAGAATGTAATAACCCTAGCTTGCCTTCTTGTCATAACCCTAGCTAAGACAATACACATCAGCAACTTAAACTAGGAAGCTCATGCGAAGCTTTGGACGAGCTCAACAAAGCTCAAGCACAGCAGCACTTAGCAACCGGAAGGAGGAAGAAGAAGAAGAAGTAGGAGGCTCGCAGCAGCAGCCCTCCTTTTATAACCTGCGAAGAAAGCGAAGAAAACACAGAAGAAATCTAGCCGTTGTGTCGCAACGGCTAGTGCTGAATCGGTGCGTGGACCGATCGTCCATGTGGATCGGTCCACGACCGATCCATTCCCTAACCGCTTCTGTTCCCCCGATCGGTCCATGGACCGATCGAAGCTCTGATCGGTCCACGACCGATCAGGGCCTCCGATCGGTCCGTGACCGATCAGCTTCTCTCCCGAACTTCTGCGCCTCGATCGTTGTCCGATCGGTGCGCGGGCGATCAGAACTAATCTGATCGGTCACCGGACCGATCAAGAATCGAACAGAGCTTCGTATCGATCGGTCACCGCACCGATCGAGCAACAGTATCACCGGATCGGTGCGGTGACCGATCCGAGCTTGGTTTTGCCCAAACCAAGTCCCAAGACTTCAAACCAATATCCGTCAACCTTGACCTATTGGTACTTCATCCTAGCATCGGTCACTCCCTTGACTGCTAGAACTCCTCGCCAAGTGTCCGGTCAATCCTTTGACCTACTTGGACTTTCCAACACCGTAAGTCCGATCATCCCCGATCCATCTGGATTTCCTTGCCCGGCTTCACTCACGGGACTTTCACCTGCCTCACTCACCAGGATTTCCACACCGCCTAACATCCCAGTTAGGACTTTCTCACTTGCTTCACTCACCAGGGACTTTCCATACCGCCTAACATCCCGCTTAGGACTTTCCACCGCTTCACTTACGGGACTTTCCAACCGCCTAACATCCCGTTAGGACTTTCCTAGTGCCAAGTCTCCATACTTGGACTTTTCCAGCCAAGTCTCCATACTTGGACTTTTCGCAATCCCTGCTTGACTTTTCCGTGCCAAGTCTCCATACTTGGACTTTTCCAGTGCCAAGTCTCCATACTTGGACTTTTCCCGAATCAGGTCAACCAGGTCAACCTTGACCTACGGTTGCACCAATAATCTCCCAAACATCTATTCTTGTCCCACATCAAGAATAGAACTCTCTCACGAGTGTCAAACATCAACATGCAACACAACTAGGTCAACCTTGACCTAAGGTTGCACCGACAATCTTCCCAAGTCAAACATCAAAATACAACTCGAGTCACGTCAACTCGAGTCGGGTCAACCAGGTCAACCTTGACCTAAGGTTGCACCAACAACGTACCCCCTAGATTCTTAGCTAACCTAGTAGAAAGGAACCTATATTGGGTTCCAAAATCATACTTAGATTAACATTTTTTTCTTTGAATCTAAGGCTTTCAGAAAAGTTAAAAGTTTAAATTCTTTAAGAGGCTTTGTCTAGAAGTGGTTGATGATCCAATAACCAAGAAGATGTAGTGCCTCGCCACAGCCTGTAAGCCAATTACTGAATTGAATATTTAATTGACAAACTGATAAGCTTGTGAAATTAGTTAAGATAATGCTCTCAATCTTTGTCAATTAGTTGAAAACTTCATAACTTAGAAATTATTTTAAATTTTTTTATTAAATCAATTTTTTTTTGTCCCTAAAATTTAAATTTAAAAATTTTCTAAACTTATTTTTTTTATTTTTTTATTTTTGTACCCTATTTTTTTGATATGATCAAAGGGGGAGGAATAAGTACAAGTTTAGGGGAGTTAGGATTTTTAAACTTTTATCAAATTTTGAATTCTACTAACTCTATCAGATGTTGTCATTTCTTTTATTGCATCTTGTTTATTATTATCCTAACTTGAGCTTGGGTTAATGCACATCAAAAAGGGAGAGATCGTTGGACCCCGTGGTTGTTTTGGTGTGATCAACCAAGTTAAGTTAGGTCCTGTTTTGGTTTGATCCTTGTGTCTAAGTGTGCAGGAGCTTAGGAGCACAGGAAGTCGAGCAGAAGACGCAGCTAGCGAGAAGGATGGTACGGGAAGGGAGCCGACGGGTTCGGTGCATCCGAAGGATGAGGTGTAGCGGAAGAGTACACCGGTGGGCGAAAAGAAGGTATACAACGTTCGAGAGACGAGAAGCCAGAGAGAAAGCCTACTCAAGGAGAAGGCCGGAAATTGGGTTCGGGTGAGCCTTATTTCGGTTAGCCGCAATCACCCAGGCGATTGGAGCAGCAGAAGAGTGAAAGAAGCTGATGAAGACTATTGAAGGTGCCCTCAACAGGAGTTGAAGGCGCCTCCAAGGCGCCCATGCGCCTCTGCCACCTTCAGGCGGAAGGCACCTCCCATGAGCATGGAAGACATCCTCCGTAAGCATGGGAGGCACCCTCCATGAGCATGGAAGGTGTCTTCAACCAGAAAAACTGACCGTTGCTAAGGGATAAAACTCTATCCCTTAGCGCCTCGCTGGAGGAGCCCTCCAAGTCTTTTGGAGGTGCCCTTACTCTACGGATAAGATTTTCAGGATCTATAGAAGGGCCCTTGAAGCTAGGAAATAGAACAACAACTTCTGTAACTACTTTTCTAGTTATTTCTGAGCTTTCAGTGTGTGTGAAAGGCTTTTCGACGTTCAGAGAAGGAGATTCTTAGTGAGCTTTTCAACCACCTTGGATTAACAACCAACTATATTGTAACCAAGTAAATAGTGACCTTTTACTTATTTATTTAAGTTGTTAATTCTGTTTTTAATTGCGTTTCTAGTCTAAGTTCAAGGATCGGGAAGGGATTTTATTTTTTTTTTATTTTAGGTATTCACCCCCTCTTACCGGCCCCGTTGCGCGAACATTTCATGCGCATGTTGTGGATATGAGAATCCTTCTTATGGAAGAAGAACTCATCTAGTAGGAGTTTGTATTTATTGCTCTATGTTGATTAATAAAGACAAACATTTGTTTTGATTATTGTGCGTACTTAAAGTTCAAAACATTAATGGGAATTTATATGTTTGTTTTGACACTCTGACTATGATATCATTATTTACTGTTGCTATTTAGTATTTGATGTTTGTAAATAAGATATAGATTCCTTTTAGAATCATACAGTTTGGATCATGATTTTCTATTGCAATTTAGCATAAAATATTTTACAAATATGATCTGACCTTTTTTGAAGTTATCTTAGGACCAGTTGAAAATTGACATGTACTGATCATATTTCATGTAATTTTCACTCTACACATCTACATCTTGATCTATATCATTAATGACATTGGTATTGTAATTACTATTGGGGCTTGTTATGATCATAAACAGTAGCTATGACCTCTTTAGTCCTATACTAATGAACTTAATGAACCAGATTGTTTGTAGGGGTATCTTGTACCCATAAAGTTTAATATCAACTAAAGTTTTACTTGTATTCCACATACAACTCACATATATCTCAAGTGGGAGATTGTTGGATATAATTATTCCTATTAGGTTTGCTTATTTGTAAGTTGCATATGTGAATACGATCTGAACCCTTTAAAGTGATCTAACTTAGGCTAATTAGGTTCGGTTGTTGGATGTAGACCTTGTATATGTAGAACCTTTAGTCCCGTATTTATTATCATTTATATGCTAATAATATATATTCAGTATATATATGGACTTATAATCTCACATCTATTATTATCTATGGGCTAATAATAGATATCCACTATATATAGGGTTGACCCCCAATAGCTTAAGGCAGAATCTTGACATAGTTTCTTGTTCCTCATTAACAAGAAGTTTTATGACGTCGTCATCCCTTAAGCCCCTTGGCAGACCTTCCTTTCCATGGCATATTCTTCCACAAAAATCAAGCCGACGACACTAAAGACAAGGATATGACTCTTCAATTATGTTCCTTGTCTATTGTGTTTATGTATTTATTTTTCTTATATCATATTTAATTGATAAAATGAAGATTCATGATTATATGTTCTTGTATTTCCTATATGTAAATTCTTATACAGTTCTTAGAATCCATGCGACTTAGGTTTTACAAGAACTATCATCCCATTCATCTTTAACTTGGGATGAGAAAATTTTGCTTTCTTCAATAGGAAAGTCTGAAAGAGGATTACTTTCTTTCAAAGAGTTAGCAGGGTAAGGGCAATGAATCGAAGATAATTAGCAAGAAAGAAGATGCATCTCTCTCTTTCGATTTTTTTTTTTATGTGGGATGCATTTTTCCTAAATTCAAGTTCTTGTATGTGGATTTTAATTAAATTATATTTTTTATTTATGTGTAGATGCATTTTCTCTCTTTGGATTTTCTTTTTTATTTTATGTGGGATGCATATTTCCTATATTCGAGTTCTTGTACGTCGATTTTATTTGGATTATCTTTTTATTTTACGTGGAAATGCATTTAGGGCAAAGAGGGATTTAAACCTAGTAGACCTGGTGGATTTGAGTCAACCCTTGGAATGTAGGAGCGAGCAAGTACTACACTATGCAGGTGAGAGGTTGAGCACTAATTTAGAGAAGAATAAGGTGTTGGGACAATTTCCCTTGGTCAAGTTTAACTAGTTTGACTAAGCTTGAGTTGAGTCAAGCTTGAGTCAGGATTTGAGTTTTGATGTTTGACAATATAAGGAGATTACTGGAGCAATCGTCCAGTTATGGAGATGGCCAAAGGGTTGACCAGGTTGATGAGAATACAAATCAAGTAGGTCAAGGTTGACAAGAGACTTGACTGGGAAAGTCCTAACTAGAGGTTAGGCGTATGGAAGACCTAACTGGAGGTTAGGCGTATGGAAGACCTAACTGGAGGTTAAGCGTATGGAAGTCCTAACTGGAGTTTAGGCAGTGATGGAAGTCCTAACTGGATGTTAGGCAAATTGGAAAGTCTAAGTGTGATCTTGACAAAGGAGAAAGTCCTGGTGAGGAGCCAAGCAATTGGGAAGTCCTGGTGAGGAACCAGGCAACGGAAAGTCCAAGTGTGATCTTGGCAAAGATTGTAAGTCCAAGCATGTGGTCTTGGCAAGGTAAGTCTTAGTGTGACTTGGCAAGGAGAACTCGATAACTAGGATGAGACCGAAGGAAGCTCTTGAAGGCAAGGCGTGAAGGATGGGGAGATATCCGAGGGACGCAAGGCTGATGGAGGAGGCTAGAAGGCTAGTTCGAGGTTGGTCGAGTGTGGTGGTATAATCCGACAACTAGGATGAGGTCAAAGGAAGCTCCTGAAGGCAAGGCGTGAAGGATAGGAGATATCCGAGAGATGCAAGGCTGATGGAGGAGGCTAGAAGGTTAGTTCGAGCTTGGTCGGGTGTGGCCAAATGCTAGACATGGAGACCCAACAGGTCACTGTTGACCAGGAGTTGGGTTGGAGATTTTGGACTTGAGTTTGAGTCAAGTCCAGGCTAGTCAATCGATCGGGCGATCGATTGAACCAGGGTCTAATTAATCGATCAGTCGATCCATTAGTGTGTGCTGCGATTATGGGAAGGCCCAATCGATCGGTCGATCGATTGGGATGTGAAATCGCGAGTACAGAAGCTTTCCCAATCGATCGAGCGATCGATTGGAAGCTGCCCCAATCTATTGGTCGATCGATTGGGCAGGGGAGTTCTCGCACGATCGCGAGAACACAGAAGGCTTCTGAATCGATCCACCGATCGATTCAGATGTTCCCAATCGATCGGTCGATCGATTGAGATTAGACCGTTGGGCAGGAAACGAGCGATGGACGGCTGGGATGGAGCGGTGCTGATGTGGCAATCGATTGGGGATGGATTGGATCGATTGGGAGCACTGTTTAAAGCCTTGGCGGAGCGTTTTCTCCGCAGTTCTTTGCGAGCTTTCTCTCTGCGATTTCTCTGCGACTCACAGCGAGCTTCTCCGATCTTCACCGCCAGTTCTTGAAGGCTCTTGGGAGTGTTCTCTCAAGGTTCAAGAGGCAACAACAAGCAACAAGTAAGCAAGAAGAAGTAGTATTTTCATTTGTATCTTGTACTCTCTTCTTGTATTTTTGTGTGCGTTGTTGTGTGAGTTTGTACGAGACTTCTCCGCCTCCGGCTGCGACCGAGAAGGAGGTTTTCATAGTGGAGGGTGTGTGAGTGTGTGGATCCTTGGACTAGTCACTTCTTCTTGAGATGGATATCAAGTAAATCTACGTGTTAACGTTGTAGTGTGTTGTTTCTTGTATTTTTCGCTGCACATCATCACAGGAAGCAATCATCATCAAGACGAAACAAACGACACAAGGAGCGCGACGAAATACTATTCACCCCCTTCTAACGGGCACAAAGATCCTAATATAAGGGAGTCATCAAAAGAGGAATGAGACTCATCCTCTCTTTTGTCTTTTTACTTGGTCCTTGGGCGGTCGAGCCAGTCGTACTTTGGCTAGATGAGTTCCTCTGAATGAATATATAAAATGACTGAGCACCTCACCTCTCTGTGAGGAAAGTAAAAAAAAAATGAACACATAAAAGCACCGAGAATAATATTACGTAATTAGTGTTAGTGAACCAAGAAATTGAGTGGAAAGAAAAAAAGAAATTACCCATTACCCTCAATGGTAGATCAGATGCCCCCTTCCCATTTATCTTTTCCTTGGAATGAGAAAATTCCATTTTTTCTAATAGGGAAGTCTGAAAGAGGTTTACTTTCTTTCAAAGAGTTAGCAAAATAAAATTAATAAATCGAAGACAATTTGTAAAACAAAAAGATGCATTTTTCTCTTTGATTTTTATTTTATTTTATGTGGAATGTATTTTTCTTATATCCAAGTTGTTCGATGTAGATTTTATTTAGATTATCTTTTTTTTTCTTTTTTCTTTTATTTATTTTACGTGGGATGTATTTTTTTTTATATTTGAATTTTTGTATGTTGATTTTATTTGGATTATCTTTTTGTTTTACGTGGAAATGTCAAAATCTAAAATAGAAAATTAAAGTAAAAAATGTATTTCCACATAAAATAAAATGATAATCCAAAAATAATCCAAATAAAAATGCATCCCACATGAAATTTAAAAAAAAAACCCCCACGGAGAGAAGTTCTCATTGACGTTCTTCGTCTTCCACCTCCCTCTATAAATCTGTGCCTCTGTTTCCATTCATGATCCATTGTTTGCTTGTTTCCATCCCCTGCTGTTTCTGAGTTCTCGATCGAGACGATGCGCAGTGTGCTTGAACACGCGATCAAAGGCCACACCGTGTCCGTCGGGGCCACGGTTGTGCTGATGCGGAAGAACGTGCTTGACTTCAACGACTTCACCGCCACGCTCATCGACAACGTGCAGGAGCTCCTTGGCCGCAGCATCTCCTTCCAGCTTGTGAGCGCCACCGTCGGCGACCCAAGTAAGTCTGTTCATTTCCATTGTCACGGGACTGTAATGATTAAAGCATGCGACTGAGTCGGCTTTGATGTCTGCACGTAGAGAACGGAAACAGAGGAGTCGTCGGAGAGAAGGCCTACTTAGAAAACTACTTAAGCAATCTTCCGGCCATAGCCACCGGCGAGTCCACCTTCCACGTGACGTTCAAATGGGAGGCGAAGCAGGGCATCCCCGGTGCGGTGATCGTCGTCAACCGGCACTCTTCACAGTTCTACCTGAAGAGCATAACCCTGAAGGAGTTCCCCGGCGAGGGCCCGATTTACTTCGTCTGCAACTCGTGGGTTTACCCTCAAGACAAGTACAACTACAAGCGCATCTTCTTCGCTAATAAGGTGAGAAATTAATCATTAATCAATTGATTAGCAGTTTAATTGTGCGTTTGTCTTCCCATGTAATCATTAATCACTTAGATTTAATTTGATCAGAAGTCTTTTGCCGTTTAAGAAGTTTGACGACTGTTATTATTGCAGAGTTACTTTGCGGCGAAGACGCCATTGCCGCTGAAACCGTACAGAGAAGATGAGCTTAAGAACCTGAGAGGAGAAGATGTGACCGGCCAACTTCAAGAATGGGATCGAGTTTACAACTACGCTTACTACAACGACCTCGGCGATCCCGACAAAAATGCATCTCTCGATCGGCCCGTCTTGGGCGGCTCCGCCCTCTACCCTTACCCTCGCCGTGGGAAGACGGGCCGGAAGCCCTCCAAGACAGATCCGGAGACAGAGAGTAGACTGCCGCCGACGATGAGCTTGGACATCTACGTGCCCAGGGACGAGCGGTTCGGGCACTTGAAAATGGCAGACTTCCTCACCTACGCCATCAAAGGCTTGGCCCAAGCGGTGCTCCCCGTCCTCATGGCCATCTGCGACGAGACGCCCAACGAGTTCGACTCCTTTGAAGACATTTTGAAGCTGTACGAGGGAGGTTTGCCGGTGGTGAACAATACGCTCATCGACGAACTAAGGGAACGCATTCCCTTTGAGATGATCAAAGAGTTGTTCCGCACGGAAGGCAACCAGAGGTTGCTTAAGCTTCCCCTGCCACAAGTCATCCAAGGTCAGTATCATGTAATCTACCGCTGAGATTTTTGGTTTTTGATCGTGACCATCTGGTGCTGTGCAGAGAACAAGTGTGCTTGGAGAACAGACGAAGAGTTTACTCGGGAAATGTTGGCCGGAGTGAATCCAGTAAGCATTAGACGGCTCGAGAAGTTCCCACCTGCGAGCAAGCTGGACGAGAGAGAGTACGGCGACCACAGGAGCACCATTACGGCAGCTCAAATCGAGCACAACCTCGAAGGATTGAAGATTGAAGAAGCGCTGGGCCGCAACCGGCTGTTCATCTTGGACCACCATGACTCGTTGATGCCGTATCTGAACAGGATCAACTCCACCGCCAACAAGGTCTACGCCACGAGAACTCTGCTGTTCCTGAGAGACGACTCCACGCTGAAGCCGTTGGCGATCGAGCTGAGCCTGCCGCACCCCGACGGAGAGAAACACGGCGCTGTGAGCGAAGTGTACACGCCGGCGGAGTCCGGCGTCGAAGAATCCATTTGGCAGCTCGCCAAAGCTTATGTCACCGTCAACGACTCCGGTGTCCACCAACTCATAAGCCACTGGTGCATGCTTATGCCAATTCACTCTCAAATCAGAAGCAAACGTATGTGTAGGTGCTGATCTCCATTTTTATTTATTTATTTCGTGTTTTCAAGGTTGAACACACACGCGACGATGGAGCCATTCGTGATCGCCACCAATCGCCACCTGAGCGTGCTCCACCCCATCAACAAGTTGCTCGAGCCCCATTACCGCGACACCATGAACATAAACGCCTTCGCCCGGCAGACACTCATCAACGCCGGAGGCATCCTCGAGCTGACGGTCTTCCCGGCGAAGTACGCGATGGAGATGTCGTCGGCGGTTTATCAGAGCTGGAATTTCGCCGAGCAGGGTCTTCCTGCCGATCTCATCAAGAGGTAAATTTGTTCCTCATTTGTTGGATACCTTTTTGTTTGTGTAGAGATTAAAAGTTAAAATTTCTGGATTCAGGGGAATCGCGGTTAGGGATTCAAATGACGAGATAGAACTGTTGATCAAGGATTACCCTTACGCCGTGGACGGCCTCGCGATATGGTCGGCGATCGAGACGTGGGTGAGAGACTACTGCGCCATCTACTACCCCAACGACGCGGCGGTGCGTGCCGACGACGAGCTGCAAGCGTGGTGGAAGGAGGTGCGCGAAGAGGGGCACGGCGACAAGAAGCACGAGCCGTGGTGGCCCAAGATGGAGACCGTCGCGGAGCTGACGGAGACCTGCACCACCATTATCTGGGTGGCCTCTGCCCTCCACGCGGCCGTCAACTTCGGACAATACCCCTACGCCGGCTACCTCCCCAACCGGCCGACCATCAGCCGTCGGTTCATGCCGGAGCGCGGCACGGAGGAGTTCGCAGAGCTGGAGAGGGATCCGGACAAGGTGTTCCTGAAGACGATCACCAGCCAGCTGCAGACCATCCTCGGCGTGTCGCTGATCGAGATCCTGTCGATGCATTCGGCCGACGAGGTGTACCTGGGACAGCGGGACACGGCGGAGTGGACGGCAGATCAGAAGGCGCTGGAGGCTTTCGAGAGGTTCGGGGCGGCGCTGAGGGGGATCGAGGCGGAGATCGTGGCGAGAAACGGCGAGGGGAGGTTCAAGAACCGGAACGGCCCGGTCAAGGTCCCTTACACGCTGCTGTACCCCACCAGCGGATTGGGGCTCACCGGGAAAGGCATCCCGAACAGTGTGTCCATTTGATATTGCTGCCGTTTGCTGTTTGCTGTTTGCCGTTTGCTGTTTGCTGTTTGCTGTTTGCTGTTTGCCGTGTGCCGTGTGCCGTGTGCCGTGTGCCGTGTTTGCTGTTTGCTGTTTTGCTGTTTTGCTACCGTCGTGTCATAAATAAATAAGCTGTTTTGCTGATATTTGCTACCATCGTGTCGTAAATAAATAAAAACTATTTGTATTAAAACTAAATATTAAATTCGACTATTTGTTCGTCAAAATGTCCAGTCAAAATTAAACGAGAACTTGATCCTCTTTTATTTATTTATTATTTTTAATGAAAAAATAAATATTAATTTTGTAGGATACATATTGTTGAAATAGTTGTGGATGCCTTACGGCAGGCAGGAACACGTTTATTGCATGGAAATTGGACGTGATAGGGATAACATATACAAATAAATAAATTATTAAAAAAAAATATATAAAGTGAGGTTGCTGGAAGACTGAGTCAGTCAAGCTCATCACTCATCACTCATCACTCATCAATAATGTTAAAAGGCACGAATGATTGATGGCAGATTTAGGGTTTTGAATTTAGAGGACTAGAAATTTGAAGGAAGTTTGCTAGTTTGTTATGAGGTTTTGGCTTGACCATCAAATATTAAAGGGTTATAAGAATTAAGTTAGAATTTCAATCTACCCTTCAACTTGGTTGAAGTATATTTTAATCCATCAAACAAGTTTGTTTGCTTGATCGACTAAGCCAAAACGTATTTGGTCAGTAGAATATAATGAAGTTTGTTTGATCCACCAACTCAATTATTGAGGGCTAGTTGATCAATAGTATGTATATGCAAGTTGTTAAAGAGTTTTTAGTGCCCTAAAAGCTCATAGAAAAATACTCTCAAACTCTCAAAGTGCTTAAAGAAGTATAAAAGTCTAGATCCAAGTTGAGGAATTCAACATCTAAAACTCTAGGTAGTTTACTTTTTATTAGCCATTTATTTTCATTTAAAAAGAGTATTTACCTCAAAAATCAAAATGTTATCCTTAAACGGTATTGATCATATCTGAAATTCATGTAGACGGAAAGCTAGGGATGTGACTGATGCGTTGACCGAAAGTAGAACGTACACCGATCTACTTCCACAAGAAACGTTAGTGTCGAGTCAAGGAAGGGGTCCCCGACATTGGCCCTTCAACACTCAAGTCAGTCAAGGGCAAGAAGAAGAAGAAGACAAAATAGTAATGCAAGTGTAAATAGTAAATAATACGTACCGCGCCGATGTACGGACCCCTTTATATAATTCCCTAGTGGGAGATGTGCACGCTTTTTGAGGCATGACGCGTTCTCCTATTGGTCGTGGATACATTCTCTAATTGGTCATGGACACGTTCTCTAATTGGCCGTGGTCACATTCTCCGATTTATCCGTCGTATAATCCGCCTATAGACCTTGTCACCCGTCGGTGCCGCCATCTCCCAAAAGTATATCCAAATACACATCAGCGTTCTCGCTGATCGGCCAAGCGTGATAACCGCTCGCTCGAGTACTCCTCTGTGCAGCTGAGTACTCCTTTGCTCGGCCGAGTATTCCTCTGCTCGGCCGAGTATTCCTCTGCTCGACCGCTGTTCCCTGCGACAATGAGTATCAATAGTATGTTCTTGCCCGACCGGAGTAGCACTCCGGTCATCTATATGCGCTTTCGCTTGGCTCATCCCATTGCCGATTAGGCGACATATGCCCGGTCGACCCTTAATGTAGGGCTCCGCTTGACTACTTTTTAGTGGCCCCGTTGGTCCTCTGGCATTGATCTCCTTGACTTTGACTTCCACGTCAGCTACTATCTCCTTCCTTTGACCTGCACTTGGTGGATCCCTTTTACCACAGTATCACAAGCCTTCCCCTCAAGTCTAGTCGAAGGAGGTAGCAAATCCGACTGACTGGACAAGTAGCGTATCAGGTGACCTCCTTAGATCGGACACTATCCATGGCTTGGAGCTAGTCAGAGGGGATGACTGGTCATTCCTTTGTTGGCATGGGTGTGTGGCTACTACTCGGATCATACCTCATAAGTTTGGCGTTGGATCGGCCGCTCGGTTGTACCATAATTGAATATTTGCGCCGATCGGGATGGTTGACGCCAACACTTAGTGAATTTTTCCATTTCTCTAGACCTTCTCGGCTGGGTACCCAACGATAAGGGATGTTGTCATCTCAATTTCTAGAAGACCGTGTACATCTCGACTCATTATGGTCGAGCACGCCGCCTATGCCTTTTAATTAAGCCTCATTAATGCTCCGCCATAACCTGTTGACATGTGTCCCACTTTCTGCCACCGCATACTCAACGTGACAGGCAGATATCTACTAGTGATGTGATAGGTACCTTTTCAAATTCTATAGGCAGATCTTCTCCTAGTTTTTTGCAACCCTTGATCAGACGACTCAGGACGATCGACCGCGAGGTTTATAAACATTACTTTGCTTTGTCGTCATCTTCATTCCTTGCATTTTCGCCTTCGAGTAGCGTCTACGACGTTTCTTCTCCTCTTCTTCTCTAGCGACCATTCTTAGTAAGCTCCTTATTCTTTTCCTTCATCAAATCCATTCGTTGTTCCTTCCCGATTTCCTCGATTTCGATGGCTAGTTCATCGCAGCCTCCGGTGCCCTCGCTGCACTCTGGTATACTTCCACTGAGTCCAGATTTGATGGGGACAACATAGAAAAGCTGAAATCTACATACCAATTTCTCTCTGCTTATCAAGTTGTTATTCCCTCCTCTTACGACTGGCCACATGAACTGTCATCCGACTTTTTGACTTTCTTTAAGAACCAATTTAGTGCAGGCCTTTGATTTCTCGTTCATCCATTTTTTCCGCCGTCTGTAAATATTTTCATATTTTCCTACACCAAAGTGATGAACTCCTTTAGGCTGTTATGTGGAGTGGTAATTCTCTTCCGCTTACACGACCTTCCCTTGACTCTTCAGCTCTTTCATTACTACCCTAAATTGTTCGAGCTAGGGACCATCTTGTTCCAAGCCTGAGTGGGCTCGGTCTTCTTTGACAAAATGTCATCCTCCAATAAGCATTGGAGGGAACATTATTTCTTTGTTCGTTTTCCCGGGCGGCTCGACTTCCCGACCGGATGGCAGATGGAAGTGATGACGGCTCCTTCGCTTGGGAGATACAGAAGTCGATCGAACTATCTCCAAGCAGTGTCCAGTTTGGCCGGTCAGAAGTATCACATCCACAAGCTACTGTTGGAGGGCGTCCTATATGTGTTCGGCCTGAGCCCGATCCGAACACGATTGTCGTCCAGCTTATGTATGATCTTTCTTCTCCTCGTCTTTGAATCTAACTAATTTTTCCTCCTTTTTTGCAACCCGCATCATGTTGAGGGCACGCCTAGCCGGCAAGAGAAGACTCGTGGATATGGAGATCAACACAGCGACCATGGCCGAGTTGGAGAGTCGTGTCCTGCAGTCGGTCACCCATTCTGAAGAGCCGCTCGACGAGGCTGGCGAGACTCCTACACCGACCAGCGAGGCAGGAGGCAGTTAGATAGCGACTAGCAGAGCCGCAGCTGCTTCAATCGACCTCCCTCCTGAACGCCCCTCGATGTTGCCGATCGCTGTGGCTTCGGAGTCAGTCACTTCTGGCAAACCTCTACAATGCCGCAAGAGGTGCAGCGGGGAGGCCTCCTCCCGCTCCGCCACATCCGCCTTGCAAACCCCAACCTGATCAGGTTCACACCCTTCCTCTGAGCAGGGTGAAACATCGACTCCCATTCTTCCAAAGGAAGGAGCCCCAGCGCTACATACTTCCCTATCCTCCAACTGGATGCCCTCGCTGCCCGATCTATCATCGGGGATGATCTGTGCACCACCGATCACCTTCATGCCACCACCATCCTCATCGGCCACACAAGTATCCATCATCCGGCCTTCCCCTACGTCCAAGTCCATGGGGAGAGCGACCTCTGACCCATCCGGTCCAAGCGGCCAGTGCTAAATAATGACAATCATCCATTTGTCAACTGATGAATGGTGTAGCCTGGACGACATCGCATCCTGTACCCCCGAGCACCATATTCAGATCCAAGGGTTGCTAGCACAAATATGGGTTGATTCCAGGGCTCATGCGGTGGTTATCTCTCCAGGGGAACTAGCAAACAGCCATACCCAGATGGCCACGAGGGTATGTATACTACCTTTATATTTACTTATTTTTGCCCGCTTAACCCTTTCGATCTCCTTGTCACTGGAGTATTGGGTCGATAGCCTAGCCATGTGCCAGAATCCGCACTGAGCGCCAAGAGGGAGAGTCGATTGGCAGAGCAAGCTGCGACGAAGGTCCAGCTCACCTCCAAGGATGCTGAGTTGGATCTCTAAAAGAAGAATTGGAGGCCTCTCGATCAACCCTCTAAATTTATCATGAGGTAGAGCTTGGTCGATTTGAAGTACTCAAGTGAGATTATCTCCGCTCGGATGCCTTTAATGATCGATTTACTGACCAAGCGCTCCGCCTCTTCAACTTTGGAGTTGACGGGACTATCGACCAGCTGAAGGACGACGACTATCTCCCTTCCACACTGACAAACAAGGTTATCAACAGGGAGAAGCTGACCGAGTCACTCTTCGATGATGTGCTCGACTATCTCGAGTAGCCTTCCTCTTTGCCTCCTCGGGTCGCTTTCTGTATTTCTCCATATGTAACAGATTTTCTAAGTGTAAATGAATGCATCGCCATTCGGTGCTTCATTTTTCTATCAGACTTTGCAAGTGCCTATTGACGACTCGTCGTTAGATGTCTTTTCACTTTGTTGAATTTTGAAAGAGCATAAGGAATGCATTGTCGTTCCACTCAATTGGGACTATGCACCGCTTAGAGTTTTATGAAATTTGTCTAAGTATAACTCCTTGATTTCCCGATCGTCAGTGTAGCTAATTTCAGAGACTTCCATATGCTCATTCTAGCATAGGTCGAACGACAATATCATGGCAAGGCGTCCCTACTTTGATCACTGCTCGATCTGTTAACTTTACTTTATGACTTTAGGAATCCACTAGGCCTTATTCATCGCCCGCTCAGTTTTAGAGTCGCCGCTCGGTTGCTATTCGTCGTAGACTTGAGTTTATAGCCACCACTCAACTGTTGATGCATAGACTTGGGTTTATTGCTGTCGCTCGATTGCTGACAAAGACATGTGTTTATAGTTGCCGCTCGACTATTGATGAAGACATGAGTTTATAGTCGTCGCTCGACTGTTGACGAAGATATGGGTTTATAGTCGCCGCTCGACTTTTGACGAAGACATGAATTTATAGTCGCCGCTCAACTTTTGACAAAAACATAGGTTTATAGTTGCCGCTCAACTTTTAACTTGGTCGAATGGCACTATATGAACTTGATGACCATATGTTCGATTATCTTGGCTAGTGGCTAAATTTTCATCTACTTTGAGAAATAACCTACAGTGATAAGTAGAAACCTGCATTGATCGATCGTCATAGGAAATTGTCCAATGATATCCATGCCCCATTGTCGAACGGACAAGACACCGTGGATGCCTTCATCTCTTCGGTCGGTCGGTGTTGGATGTTGTGATATTTTTGATAGGACAGGCAGGTGACCATTGTCTGAGCGACATCATCTTACAGCGTTGGACAAAAATATCCTGCCAACAGGATCTTTTAGGCTAGCGATTTGCCGCCCGGATGACTTCTGTAGAATCCCTGATGCACTTCTTAAAGAATGTATTCGACACCCTCCAATCTGACACACCTGAGCAACGGTCTCGAGAAAGCTCTTTTATACAGTTGGTCTCTGATCAGAGTGAACCACCCAACCCTCTTTTTCAATAGGCTAGCTTCTTCTTGATTGATCGGAGTGTTACCTGATCGGAGGAACTCTATCAATGGGATCCTCCAGTCGCTCAGGAAGGTTATTCCCTCCGTCCTATCAATGTATGCCACCAGTGTGACTTGCTCGATCGGCTGCTCTATCACGATCGGCAATAATGAACTGGCTAACTTAGCCAACTCATCCGCGATCTGGTTGTCTGATCGGGCAATCTTCTGGATAACAACTTCTTGGAAGTTTGCCTTTTGTTGGAGCAATCTGGGTACCCTAGGTTTTGATGTTTGGGCAAAGGTTTAAGTTAGGTTTATTGTTGTATATGATATGCATTGTGAGTGTGCAGGATACAGGTACAACAAAGAAAGTCCAAGGGTGAGTCTTGGCAGTGTAAGTCCAAGCATGTAGTCTTGACAACGTAAGTCCAAGTGTGATCTTGGCAAAGGAGGAAAGTCCAAGGATGAGTCTTGGCGGTGTAATTCCAAGCATGTAGTCTTGGCAACGTAAGTCCAAGTGTGACTTGGCAATGGATGAAGTCCTGGAGGCGCGACCTCTTGGCAAAGGAAGACCCGACAACAATGACAAGGCCGATGGAAGCTCCAGAAGGCAAGACGTGAAGGATTGGGAGGCATCCGAGGGACGCAAGGCTGATGGAGGAGGCTAGAAGGATAGGTCTAGGTTGGTCGGGCGAGAACGAGTGCTGAGTGAATGTACTCGAGGTAAAATTCCAAAATTAGGGTTTTCTGTAGCAGTACTGTAGCGTTACTGTAGCAGTCGACTGGTGGTTTCATCAGTTGACTGGTGGACTGGTGCAGTCGACTGGTAGCGAACAGAGGGTTGGTATCGAGCCGTTGGGCTGCAACGGTCGAATTTCCACAAAGGGCAGTCGACTGCATGTTTTGGCAGTCGACTGGTAGGCGGGGTTTTCTAACCCGAGGCCTATATAACCAAGCATTGGAAGCTTGGTTGAAGTTGACGAAATAGAGGTGGTTAACCCCTATTAGTAGTCTACCAGTGCCCTAGCTTCTCAAGAGTCCTTGGTGACAGTTTGTGGAGAGGTTTCTCCACCCACAAGGAGCTACACGAGCTAGCCGGAGGTTTTCCGAGGAGTCATCCACCGACGGATCGGGATCGTCCACCTTACGGACAGCCGTGGAGTAGGAGCTTCATCTCCGAACCACGTTAAACAACGTGTCATTGGGTTTACTTCTTGTTTATTGTTTTCTAGAGTTAGCTTTGTTTTTGTTTGTTAGTATTTTTGTTTCCGCTGTGCACTAACAAGCGTAGGAAGCGACGATTTTGGTGAGACGCTATTCACCCCCCTCTAGCGAACGTCAAGGTACCAACACCTTCAACTTCTCGAAAACTTTTACATATAGCCTGAGTCGGAAGCTGCTTATTTCAAATGTTCCCAATAGTTGTTGAGCGGTCAGCTAAGAATCTGAGTGGATGATGACTTTTGCAGCCCCGACGCGTCGAGCTGCCTGCAAGCTGTTTATTAAGGCCTCGTACTCGACTTCATTATTTGTAGACTGATAGTCTAGTCGCACGGAATGTCGATCCCTTTACCTTGCTGAGTGGATGATCCTTTTACGTATATTTTCCAAGTCACATTCGACTCGACGTTCTGAACCTCAGTGACAAAATCAGCTAAGGCTTGGACCTTGATCGTCGTTCAGGGTTGATATTTGATGTCGAATTTGCTCAGCTCAATTGTCCACTTGATCAGCCGTCTGGATGCCTTTGGGTTAAGAAGGACTCTTTCCAAGGAATTGTTGGTCATCACAATGATCAGATGCGATAAGAAGTACAGACGGAGTCTCCGAGTGACGAGTACAAGCGCGTAAGCTAATTTTTTGAGGGAGGCGTAATGAGACTTTGTATCTTTTAATATATGATTCAGAAAATATACAGGATATTGCTCAGAGCCGTTCTGGCACACCAACGCCGAGCTAATCACATACTTAGTGGATGACAAGTAAATCATTAGCGGGTCACCGACAATGGGCTTGGCAAATACATGCAAGGATCTAAGGTACTCCTTGAGCTCTTCCAGTGCCTTGTCGCATTCCGCGTCCCACTGAAACTTGGTCGCTCAGCATAGTATCTTGAAGAATGGGTGACTCTGGTCAGATGACTTGGAGATAATGAACCTTGACAGCACGATGATCCGTCCGGTCAGACGTTGGGTCTCCTTTAAATTACGTGGCGGGGGCATGTCCTATAGTGCTTTCACCTTGCTCGGATTCACCTCGATCCCCAGTTCGGTGACGATGTATTTGAGGAAGCGTCCACTCTTTGCTCCGAACAAGCACTTATTCAGATTCAGCTTTATCCCATATGCCCTCAAAGTTTGGCAAGATTTTTTGATGTCTTCACAAAGGTCAACGGCTCGGAGGGATTTTATTAATATGTCATCGATGTATGCCTCCATGTTGCGGCCTATCTGCCATCGAAAAACCTTGTTCATCAGCCTCTAGTAAGTGGCATTGGCATTCTTTAGTCCGAACGACATGACATTATAGCAATAAGTTCCATCGGCCGTGATGAAGTTGATGTTCTCTTGATCCTATCGGGCGAATGGTACTTGGTGGTAACCTTGATATACGTTGAGCATGTAGATCAGCTCGCAACCCGCCATGGAATCCACCATCTAGTCTATCTTCGGGAGGGGATAGAAATCCTTTGGGCAAGCCTTGTTCAGATCATGAAAGTCGATGCAAACTCTCCATTTGTTGCCCGGCTTGGAGATCAGCACGACGTTGGCAAGCTAACTCGGAAACTGGACCTCGCGTATGTGGCCAGCCTCTAGCAGTTTTTCAATCTCCGTCCGGATGATCTAGTTCTGCTTTACACTGAAGTCCTTCTTCTGCTGTTTCACCGGGCGAGCGTATGGCCGGACGTGAAGCTCGTGCTGAGCCACACTTGGCGGGATACCTAGCAGCTTGTGGGTCGACCAGGCGAACACATCGTGATTTCGCCTAAGATAGGTGATTAACTCTACTTTTTTTCTCCTCTGTCAGGTCGACAATGATGAAAGTGCAGGCCTATAATCGGCTAATGAATATGGACTTCCTCCTTTTCCTCATAGACCAGCACAGGAGGTTCCTCCTTGATGGCGTTCACTTCCAAACGCAGGGTCTTTCGCGCGACTCTTGTTTCAGCCTTAACCATCTTGACATAGCATCGCCGAGTGGCCAACTGGCCGCTTTTAACTTCGCCTACCTCGTTGTCCACCGGAAACTTAATTTTTTGGTAAAAAGTGGACACCACTGCTCGGAACTCGTTAAGGGTTGGTCGGCTCAATATAACATTATAGGTGAACGACACATCCACCACAATGAAGTTTGTAGTCCTTGTCCTCTTAAGCGGATCCTCTCCGAGCGATATGTTCAGTCGAACCTAGCCGATCGACAATACTTCATTGCCCGTGAACCCGTAGAGCGCCGTCGTCATTGGCTACAACTTGCTTCGGTCAATTTACAGTTAATCGAATGCCTTCTTGAATATTATATTCATCGAGCTGTCTGTGTCAACAAAAGTTAAGTGAATGGTATAGTTAGCAATTACCACTCGGATTATCAGGGCGTCGTCATAAGGGATCTCCACTCCCTCTAAGTCTCAGGGGCCAAAGCTGATCTCGGGTCCTTCAGCCTTCTCTTTGCTGCACCCAACAACATGTATCTCTAATTGTCGAGTGTGCTACTTCTTCGCTCAGTTGGAATCACCGTCGGTCAGCCAATTAGCGATCATTCTGATCTCTCATCGAGCTGCGTTGTTTCGGTTCTCTTCTTCTCGAGTTGAGGGTCGACTCTGTTCAGCAGAAGCTCGGGCGGGACTTGTGTTGTTTTTTTTGAGGTTGATGATGGTGTGGTTCATCCATCGTTCTTTCTTCATCTCTTCGCCCGGTTGATCAACGCCTATGGTGTCGATCGGGCGATGGTGATTGACGGTGATATCCTCGTGGATTCAGCCTACTCGCGATTGGCTTCAGGTCGTAGCAGCCGAGCGTGTTGTGTGTCGCGACTGGTGGAAAGAGCAGAACAATAACGCCCATGACTTGCCTTTCGCAACATTTGGGCGTCCGGCTGCCATATGCTGCACGACATGCGTGCTGGGCTCCTAGCTTCGCTATGCTCCTCCCGCTCGTGGCCCTCTTGAGCAGGTGGTCGAAGTCCTTCAGCGGCTTCCGGATGAGTGAACGGACAACTCTCCTTCGGTGAGCCCTTGGGCGAATACATTCACCAATATCCCAGAGGAGATCGATGGAATATCCATGACCGCCTAGTTGAAACGCTTGATGTAGGCTCTCAATGCTTCCTTGAGCCCCTGCTTCAAAGTGAACAAATTGACACTCGTCTTCTTGTAACAGCGGCTGCTGGCGAAGTGATGTAAGAATGCCTCTTGGAAGTCTTTAAAGCTATGAATTGATCTGCTCGGCAATCCTTTGAACCAACATTGTGCTAATCTGGAGAAGGTTGTGAGGAAGACCAAACACTTCACCCTGTCGGTATACTGATGAAGTGTGGTTGTGTTATCAAACTTGGCCAAATAATCATCTGGATCGGTCGTCCCATTTTACTTCTTAATCGTCAGTGGAGTGTAGTGCTTTGGTAAGGGATCATCTAAGATCCCTCAAGAGAACTACTGATTGATCCGCTCGGGAGAATCATCATTCTTTGGTTCTTTCCTTTTTCGTGCATCCCGAATGGGCGGGTCATCCGAGGAGGATCCTCAGTCCTTGTCTGCTCGACACTGTTCCTTTGATGGAGTGTGGAATAGTGCTCAATGAAAGGGGATCGATGGATTGACCGGGTCTCCGTACGTGCTGGTCAGCTTCTTATTTAGTCCCTGAATGGGTACATGATCTGCTCGGTCTCCATATCTAGCTTGGTGACCCGCCACTGAGGTCGCAGGTTCTTGTGCCTGGCGCTCGGCCAGCGTCTGTCACTGTTGTTGCTCTAACATTTTTATCGCTCGGGCTTGTATCAACATATTCAACTCCTCCTTTGTCAAAGTCACCGTAGTGAGTCGTCCAGCGTCCTCTATCTTTGCCTTTCAGATTCAGGTTATGTTCCCACAAACGACACCAATATGATCCTGTCTGAAAATCGTGGAGACGAAAAGTTGGGGATGTGGCTGTTGCGTTGACTAGAAGTAGACTGTACGCCGATCTACAATCACAAGAAATGTCAGTGCCGAGCCAGGGAAAGAGTCTTCGGCACTTCGCCGCTCAAGTTAGTCACCGACAAGAAGAAGAAGACGACAAAACAGTAGTACAAGGGTAAACAGTAAATAATGCATACCACGCCAATGTACGCACCCTCCTTTATATAATGCCCTAGTGGGTGACGTGTGTGCTTTTCGAGGTATGGACACACTCTCCTATTGGTCGTGAATATGTTCTCCAATTAGTCACGGACACATTCTCTAATTGGTCATGGACACATTCGCCGATTTGTCTGTCGTATGATCCGTCTGTAGACCATGCCACGTGTCGATAGCGCCATCTCCCAAAAATATATCCAAATACACGTCAGCATTCCCGCTGATCAGCCGAGCGGGATAGCCACTCGGCCGAGTACTCCTCTGCTCGGTCGAGTATTCCTCTGCTCGGCTACTCTTCTCTGTGACGACAAGTCTCGATAGTATGTTCTTATCCGATCGGAACAACGCTCTGGTCATGTACACGTGCCTTCGCTTGACTCTTCCCATTGCCGATCGGGTGACACATGCCCGGTCGTCCCTTAATGTAGGGCTCCGCTCGGCTACCTTTTAGTGGACCCGTTGGTCTTCTGACGTTGACCTTCTTAACTTTAACTTCCACGTCGATTGCTATCTTCTTTCTTTTCTTTGACTAATATTTAGTGGATCCCTTTTATCACTGCATAGGGGTGATTTTTTGTTTTAAAGTGTGATTTTTTTTAAAAAAATATAGATTTCGAATTTTATTTTCACCTAATTTACTTACTGAGCAAATGTACGATAAGAATTATCTTAATAAAATAACAATTAAATACTTTTAAGAAATAAATAATTAAGTAGCATCATGCACGCTCCTTGAAGCCAGCAGCTCTTTTATTGCCCCGGTGCAAAGAAATGGGACGGATTTTGTAAGTAACCGGTGTTGGAAATATTTGATGTTGATTATAAATTGTTTGATACATATTTACTAAGATTTTATTTATGTATAATATTTTATTTTAATTAAGAGATCGTCTGCATAATTAATTAAAATTGTATCTTAATATGTATATTATATCTTTTTATATAGTATGGATTATCTCATCATGATTTATTATAATATTAAGGATTGACTCAATGATGATTGATACAATGATAAATAAGGGTCTATTAAGTACAGGTCAAAAGATGGAGAGAGTAGTCAATGTGGAGGTCAAAGTCAAGGTGGTCAATGATAGGATGTCAGAGGGCCCACCTATGGTGGCCGAGCGGAGGGCAGTTACAATAGCCGAGTGGTGCGTAAAGTGTCCGATCGGCAAGAGCTTTGTCCAAGCTGGCCCCCGTCTAGCTCAGAACAATGTTGCAAATCAGCAGAACGCTAAGGTCACCGAAGAACTTATCCGAGCGGCAGGAGAAAAACTACTATACCCGGTCATCACAATGAAGAGCAGTCGGGCCGACTGAGCAGAAGAATACTAACTGAGTGGCTTCCTTGCTCCGTCGATCAGGGGGAACGGTGACGTGTATTTGGATATACTTTGGGAGATGGCACCGTAGGCACATGGCATAGTCTACAGGAGGATCATACGACAAACAAATCGGAGAACGTGTCTACGACCAATTGAAGAATGTGTCCGTGACCACATGTCCAGACCCAATTGGAGAACGTATCCACGACCAATAGGAGAATGTGCCCATGCCTCGAAAAGTGAGCACGTCACCGACCATGACATTATATAAAGGGGGTCCATACATCAACGCAGGGATGCATGATTTTACTATTTACACGCGTACTACTATTTTTGTCTTCTTCTTCCTCTTGTCGGCGACTGACTTGAGCGTTAGAGGGCTAACGGTGGGGACCCATTTCCTGGCTCGGCACTGACGTTTCTTGTGATTGTAGATTGGTGCACAGTCTACTTCCAGTCAATGCAATAGCCACATCACCAGCTTTCCATATCCATGATTTTCGGACAGGATCATATTAGTATCGTCTGTGGGAACGTAATTTGAATCTGAAACGCGAAGATGGAGGATGCTGGACGACTCACTACGATGACTTTAACAAAGGAGGAGTTAGATATGCTGATACAAGTTCGAGTGACCAAAATGTTAGAGCAACAACAACAACAGCGATGACCAAGCACTAGGTATAAGAACTCGCGACCTCAGTGGCGGGTCACCAAGCCGGATATGGAGACTGAGCGGATCATATACTTGTTTGGGGATAGAGTAAGAAGCCGACCGACACGTACAAAGAAGTGCCCAATGCTCTGATTCCCCTCCATAGGGCACTATTCCACAATCCATTCGAGGAACAGTGCTGAGTGGACAAGGACCGAGGATCCTACTCGAGCGTGTTGGGGATTGTATGGCCAACTAGAAGAGGTGTTGAATAGATGGCACCCCCAATTTACGGTTCTTCCTATACTTGTTAGTTGCGTAGCAGAATAATACAAACAAGATAAGCAATAAAGAAAAGAGCAAACCGCTAACACATTTTCTTTAACTTGGTTCGGAGATTAGGGCTCCTACTCCACGACTGTCCGTAAGGTGGACGATCTTGATCCATCAGTGGACTAGCCCCCGACATACTCCGGCTACCTCAAGTCACTCCTTGTGGGTGGAGAAACCTCACCATAACACCAACCAAGACTCTTGGATTACAATGAGCATTAGAGAACTTATTAACTACTAATTAGGGTTACACACCACTAATTTCGTCAACCTTAACCAAGATCCAAAGCTTTGATTATATAGGCCACGGGTTGGAAACCCCCACATACTAGTCAACTGCCACTTCCATTAGTCGACTGCTCTGTAACACCCATAGGAATCCCTAAGTCTTTTATAAGAATTGTTGCATGATTAGAATAAGCCTTATATGAATATTTCCAAAAATGAAAGAAAAATGGAACCAAAAAGAGGGCATAACCAAGGTTTGAACCTTGGACCTCTTAGTAAGTGGTTCTACGTCATAACCAGTAGCTCCAGCAGGGGTGTGCTGTTATAAAAGAGAGGGAAATTGTAGTTAAAGGTAGGGAAAGAGAAGACCCCCTTCACTAAGAAGGAAAAGTTAAAGTTTTCTTCTTATTCTTTCAATGAGAAGTTGGTTTTGCCTTCTTCCTTCATTGAAAATAAATAAGAAAATGAGTAGGAAAACTTCATTTGCTCTCTCTTCCTCCTCCTCCTTCTCTCCACCGAAATCAAGCTTCTTCTCTTCACCATTGCCGACACCCAAACCAAAGGATTTTCTCTCTAGGAAAGCTTCCCAAGCAAGGTTACTTCACCTAGTAAATCAAGCGAGAGGATGTAAGTATCCCCCTCACCTACAGTACAAGTAGCCTCCTACGTTTTCTATTTAAAAAAAATGTTTCGAGAAACTTAGGATGGAACTTTGCTTCTTAAGTTTCGGCTATAAAAAAAAGAGAGAGGTTAGGGAAAGTTAAGATGTAAACCATGCTTGTACATGATCCTTTATGGTTTGTAACTCACTACATGATGTTAGGATAAGGTTTTTATGTTTGATGTTGCTTAGATCTTGGAACTTTGCTCTTTGAAGTTTCGGCCATGAAAAGATAAGGATGGTTAGAGAAAGTTTTAAATGAAAACTATGCTTGTTTATGATCCCTTATGGTTTGTAACTCACTACATGATGTTAAGATAAGGTTTTAATGTTTGATGTTGCTTAGATCTTGGAACTTTGCTCTTTGAAGTTTCGGCCATGAAAAGATAAGGATGGTTAGAGAAAGTTTTAAATGAAAACTATGCTTGTTTATGATCCCTTATGGTTTGTAACTCATTACATGATGTTAGGTTAAGGTTTTTAATGTTTGATGTTGCTTAGATCTTGGAACTTTGCTCTTTGAAGTTTCGGCCATGAAAAGATAAGGATGGTTAGAGAAAGTTTTAAATGAAAACTATGCTTGTTTATGATCCCTTATGGTTTGTAACTCATTACATAATGTTAGGTTAAGGTTTTTCATGTTTGATGTTGCTTAGATCTTGGAACCTTGCTCTTTAGGGATTCGGCCATGAAAAGATAAAGATGTTTAGAAAAATTTTAAATGAAAACTATGCTTGTTATGATCCCTTATGATTTGTAACTCACTACATGATGTTAGATTAAAGTTCCATGCTTCATGTTGATTAAAGATTTAAAACCATGCTCATAAGGTTTCGGCCAAGAAGGAATAAAGGAATTAGAGGAAGTTTTAGAATCTAATTATGCTTGTTCATGAATCCTCATTATATGTCACCCACTATATGATGTTAGTTTAAGATTTTCATGCTTCATGTTGAAGAAAAAGATTGAGAACCATGCTACTAGGGTTCGGCCAAGAAGAAAAAAAAGAAGAAAGGATTAGGTTAAAGGCTAACTAGGGTCTCTAAAGCTCTTACATGCTATGTTAAGTATTATGAGAACTTAAGTATTTGATTTTCATGTTTTATGTTACTTGAAAACCCAAGAAGCATGCTCACAAGTTTCGGCCAAGACAAGAGAATTAGGTTAGGAAGCTACCTAGGGTTCCTAAGGGACTCACTTGTTATATTAAATGTTATGAGAACTTAGGTATTTGATTTCCATGTTTTATGTTGCATAAAAAACCTAGGATTCATGCTTTTGATGGTTCGGCCAAGTTAGGTTCTAGGGTTTGTAGGAAGTTTAAAACCCTAACCATGCATGATAATGATTCTACATGATATGGTATGAACTTTTATGTTATGATATGCTTTATGTTATGTACACACATGCCATCATGTTATGATTCCTTAGGTTATGCTTTATGTTATGTATGCTATGCTATGATATGACAAGAGCATGCTATGCTTCATGATATGCAAAGAACATGCTATGTTTCATGATATGCTAAGAACATGCTATGTTTTATGATATGACAAGAACATGCTAAGTTACATGATATGACAAGGACATGATATGTTTATGAAAGGCTTATGTAAGATGAAAAGCCTAAGAGATGCTTCCCTTAAGTTGGGATCAAGAGCACTCTTCATGATAAGACAAGAACATGATAAGCCAAGATATGACAAGAACATGATATGTATGATATGATAAGAAACATGATATACTATTTTACTTTTGTATGACTTGTACCAAGGGTGGGCTCCATAAGCGCCCCTAGGTCGATGGTCTATGAAACGAGCCTAGTAAAAGGGATGAGCTCCTAAGTTGCCCCTAGGTCGATGGTCTATGAAACGAGCCTAGTTCCTAGTAGGTTCAAGATTAGCTACCTTGGATCTGTTTAGGATGCGTGCATTTATGTATGTATGTAGTATAAGCCGGGCCCTCATATTGAGATTATGTTTAAGTATGTATATGATATATGTTTTCAAAAGGACATCTTGCATATATATATTCATTTCATGATACATGTTTTTAAAAGAACATCTTGCATCTACAAGTTCATGTTATATGATTTTCTTATGATTATGTAAGATGCTCTGAAAATATGTCTATGATGATTATATGATCATGTTACGATTTCATGTTTATGTGCTCACATGATATGATATGGTTTTTATGTTTATGCTCTCACATGATATGATATGATTTTAAGTTTATGCTCTCATATGATAGGATATGATTTCATGTTTATGTGTTCACATGATATGATATGATTTTATGTTTATGCTCTCACATGATAGGATATGATTTCATGTTTATGTGCTCACATGATATGATATAGTTTTTATGTTTATGCTCTCACATGTTATGATAAGATTTTATGTTTACGCATGAGTTGTGGTTTTTGTGAGTAGGAAAGGGACTTACTAAGCCTATGTGCTTATAGTTTTATGTTTCCTTGTACTGCAAAAAAAGGAAAAGAGTTGCTAAGCTAAGAGGAGTAGCAGGAAGGGCAAGAATGTGTGTGGGTGTGGCATGGTGGAATAGATCCTTGTGTTTCAGAAATTATATATATGTTTTGACCTTATGTGAACCATGTTTAACTATATGTTTGATAACTACTTGGACTAGCATGGATAGATTATGTTCTTATGTTTTATTGTTCATGTTGGTATGCTTATGAGATCATGAATTATGTTAAGTAGTTGATGATAAATCAAGTTACATGTTATGTTGAAGGATTAGTATGTTAAACATGTTTACTATGTTATATGATTATATGGTTCACATGTCATGTTTAGTCCATATGCATATGAGCAAATTAAATTTTAGACAACCCACTTCCGCTGCCATGAGTTCATATGCATATACATGTATGTAATGTTTAAGTAAGTAACCCCGTCCCTTCTTTAGAGTAGTAATGGAGGGGCGGGCGCTACATGCCCTATGTGAAAATTCGACCGTTACAGTCCAATGGCTAGATACCAATCGGTTGGTAAAAGTACCAGTCGACTGCTCCACACTGGTCGAGCGAACAGAAACATTCTGTTTGCTCCCAGTCGCCTGTCCAGTCGACTATACCAGTCAACTGATGAAAGTACTAGTCGAATGGTACCCCGAGTATAATCTCTCAGCACTCAGACCCTCACCCTTGTTGGATCACGGTGGCCGGCTAGAAGGGGGTTGAATAGCCCTGCAAAAATTAAAAGCAACCCTTCTCGAACTTTCAAAAAACACTTGCATAAATAAAGTAAATAAATAAAACAGGAAAGAATAGGCAAAGGGGTTTTACTTGGTTATAACCGGAGAGGTTGTTAATCCAAGGAAGTTAAAGGACACTAACTATCTCCTTCAGGTGGAGAAGCCTCTTACAACATTTAAGCAAAAAAAATAAAGAAGCTAAACTACAAATGAAGCACAAAAGTATTGAAAATGCTAATTGCTTGTCTGCTTTTTAGCTTCTGGACCAAGGCTGTATTTATAGCCTTCGTCGGGGCGCCTGGAAGGGTTCTAGGCGCCTGGGAGGGGATAAAACTTTATCCCCGATGTAACGATCAACGTCCACATCGTTCTGGATAGAATCAGCATTCCGGGCGCCTAGAATGGTTCCGGGCGCCTCGGACTGTTCCGAGCGCCCCGGGTGGGGAAAGTCAATCTCGTTGACTTTTTCAGCCCGGGTCTTCTGCTCCGGCTCCGTTCGTCTTGGTCCGGGTCTTCCGCTGGCTTGGGTGATCTCGGCCATCCGGAATAGGGCTCACCCGAACCCAACTTCCGGCCTTCTCGAGCAGGCTTTCACTCTGGCTTCTTGTCCCTCAGAATCGTTGCATGCTTCCTTCTCGTCCACCAGCGTACTCATCCGTAGCTCTTCATCCCTCGGACGCACAGAGCCTGTCAGCTCTCTCCCGTGCCAACCTTCTCGCTAGCTGCGTCTCTTGCTACTCGAGCAATCTTCCGCTTCGGCTTCTCATCCCTCGGAACCAGCGCACACTTCCTTCTCGTTCGCCGGGAGTACTCTTTCGTGGCACCTCGTCCCTCGGGCGCATTGAGCCCATCGGCTCTCTCCCCGTGTCGTCCTTCTCGCTAGCCACGTCTTCCGCTCGACTTCCTATCCTCCTAAGTTCCTTCACACTTAGACACAGGGTTAAAATACCACAGTACCTAATTTAACTTGTTGATCACATCAAAATGACCTTGGGGTTCCAACAATCTCTCCCTTTTTGATGTGAGCAATCCAAGTTAAGCTAGGGTAACTAGCATAAATTAAAAGTAATTAAATTTTGCAATGAAAGTGCAAAAAGATAAAAATTTTAATTTTGATGCTACTTCCCCCTAGACTTAATATTACCTTCTCCCCCATTGATCACATAAAAAATAGAGTTCTAAGAAAAAAAGCTAAGGGTTAATCCTTTGAAATAAGCAAAGTATATTTATATGAAATACTTTGAAAGATAGAAACCAAAAGAATTTTCTGATAGCTCTTTTTAATTCAATTTTTGAGACAAAAAAATAGAGCATGCATTTTCAAGATTTGTCACAAATTGCATTTTAGATAAGCAAAAAAAAAAAAAAATCCTTCGCAGGGATAACTCAAACGAGATTTTCATGGTTTAACGATTTGCAAAAAGAATAATACTGGCTTATTATTATTATTATTATTATTATTATTATTTAAACAAAATTCGTTCTTAAGTTATTGTCATTTTTTAATCATTATGATATCTAAATTTCCATTTTAGTCTATCATAATTTCTCAAATTTGAAGCAGAAAATATTGAGCATGTAGAAAATTGTATTATGTCCTTTATCATGTTATTTTCTATTGTTAGTTTGTCGAGATTATTTAATCAACAAGTTGTTGCTTGAGTTTCTTTTAACTCACTATTCTTAGTAAATAATTTTTTAGATTTTAATTCGCAAAATTCTTTTGACAAGATAATTTCTAATTTACAAAAATCTTTCGACAACGTTTCTAATTCGCAAAAATCTTCCGGCAACATTTGTATTGACTTAATTAATTGGTCAGGAGGTGAAGACCATACCTGACTTACCTTGTCGGCTTTTGATTCTCCCCCTGTCGAGTTGTTTTCTTTCGAAGACTCTCCCCTTTCATCGATGCTCATCTGGGATGAGCTTTCTGTGTCCTCGGGATGGAATTCGGCTGTTAAGGTTGTCCCGGTAGTTTCCTCGATCTCAGACTCTTCTGACAGTGACTTGGTGTCCATCAAGGAGTTGGATTTGACCTCAACTGGTTTTTCATAGAGTTTCAAGAACTTCTTTTGCGCTTTTGTATTTTCTGGCTCTGTCGAGATCCTTGGCAGGTAGTACGCTCAAAAGACTGGACTCGGCCTTACCATTTTCCATAACCTCGTTACGTTGCTCGTCAGTCCACTGATGCTCCTCAAGTTCTTCTCCTTCTTTGCTTTTGGACATTTCAAAACCATATTTCATTGTTAGACACATATTAAAGTCAGTTTTAAAATAAACCTGCATTTGTCGCTTCCAAAAATCGAACTCCCCCTCGAAAGTTGATGGGTAGATGTTAACTCCGACCATCTCGTTGCTTCAGTCGGCGGTTAGTCCTTCTGAGACATCCTTGCTCTGATACCACTTGTTGGATCGCGGAGGCCGGCTAGAAGGGGGGTTGAAAAGCCTTGCAAAAATTAAAAGCAACCCTTCTCGATCTTTCAGAATAACACTTGCATAAATAAAGTAAACAAATAAAACAGGAAAGAAGAGGCAAAGGGGTTTTACTTGGTTACAACTGGGTAGGTTGTTAATCCAAGGAAGTTGAAGCACACTAACTATCTCCTTCAGGTGGAGAAGCCTCTTACAATATTTAAGCACAGAAAATAAAGAAGCTAAACTACAAATGAAGCACATAACTGTTGGAAATGATAATTGCTTGTCTGTTTTTTAGCTTCTGGACCAAGGCTGTATTTATAGCTTTGGTCGGGGTGCCTGGAAGGGTTCCAAGCACCTGGGAGGGGATAAAACTTTATCCCCGACGCAACGGTTAGCGTCCACATCATTCTGGATAGAATTAGCATTCTGGGCGCCCGGAATGGTTCAGGGCTCCCCGGGTGGGGAAAGTCAACCTCGTTGACTTTTTCAACCCAGGTCTTCTACTCCGGCTCCATTCGCCTCGGTCCGGGTCTTCCGCTCACTTGGGTGATCTCGACCATCCAGAATAGGGCTCACTCGAACCCAACTTCCGGCCTTCTCGAGCAGGCTTCCGCTCCAGCTTCTCATCCCTTAGAATCATCGCGTGCTTCCTTCTCGTCCACCAGCGTACTCATCCGTAGCTCTTCATCCCTCGAACGCACCCGTCAGCTCTCTCCCATCCCAACCTTCTCTCTAGCTGCGTCTCTGGCTCCCCGAGCAATCTTTTGCTTCGGCTTCTTGTCCCTCGGAACCAGCGCACGCTTCCTTCTCGTCCACCGAGGTACTCTTCCGCGGCACCTCGTCCCTCGGACGCACCGAGCCCGTCGACTCTCTCCCCGTGCCGTCATTCTTGCTAGCCATGTCTTCCGCTCGACTTCCTGTGCTCCTAAGTTCCTACACACTTAGACACAGGGTTAAAATACCACAGGACCTAACTTAACTTGTTAATCACATCAAAACAACCTTGGGGTTCCAATTGTTAGGATATATTCTAAAAGCCTAAGCTTTTTGTATGAACATTTATTTTGAAATGAGAATCACATTGGTCAAATGTCTGGATTTAGTAAAATACAGTTGCCCATTTAATTTATATTGTAGATAACATGGTGTGTGGTATGACACAGAAGATCATGTTATCAGTTCCTTATAAATTATAAATAGTAGCTCACAACCAAGATGGATTGGGACAAACCATTGGAATGATTGTAGTGTAATTTGGTACTAGTTTATCTTGACTATAAAATTACACTAGTACACTATGTGTATATTGAGCAGGACCATTTGAGGTTATTTTTTTTATACTGACTGCATAAAAGAACATAACCTCTATTATTATGGATGTGCGTACTCTTAATCCTGATATAATAACAAGCACATATACTTAGTATTTATTTCTTTAATTTATCAATGGGTGAGATTTATTCGTTAAATCAATATGCCTAATAAGTTAGAAAATAATATTATTTATATGGTGTGTTGTTGATTATAGAAGGAAATTGTGTCCTAGTTATCTAGGTTGATGATGTCCCCTTGAGGAGCTCATAAGGATTGTCATGTAAACTCTGCAGGTGGACTTAGTCCAACATGACAATGAAGTTGAGTGGTACTACTCTTGGAGCTAAATATTAATTTAAGTGAGTTATCAATAATTCATTTAATTAATGGACATTCGATATCTTAAACACAGGGAGATTAATGCACTCATGATAAAAAGGAGCCCATAATGTAATATGGGATTGGTGCGGTAGTTCAATAATGACTCTTTAGTGGTATGCATTATTATTGATGAACTTGAGTTGGGTGTTCGGGTCGAACACAGGAAGCTCAAGTCCATCAGGAGGTTAAAACCAATTTTCCTCTAGGTCTCTGTTGTAGCCTCTTAATAAAAGCCTTTTTATCCATCCAAGGCCTAGCTTCTTACCCAAGCTAGGGGCCGAACACATCCTTGCTTGGTGCCCAAGCAAGGGGCCGGCCAAGCCCATCTTGGTGTCCAAGATGTGGCCGGCCAAGCCTTGCTTGGTGACCAATCAAGGGGTCGGCCACTAAAGAAATAAAAAGAGAGATTTTATTTTTTGTTAAAATCTTTCCTTTTATAGCAATCTACAAAGGATTAAAAGAGAGATTTTAATTTTAAAATCTTTCCTTTTTTGAAGGCATCCACATGGTTTTAAAAGAGAGTTTTAAATTTTAAAATCTTTCCTTTTTTGTTGCCATCTATATTGGTTTAAAAAGAGAGATTTTAATTTTGATAAAACTTCCCTTTTTTGTAACCATGATTTAGAAGAGAAGTTTAATTTTAAATTGTCCTTTTGTAGCCATCAAAATAGGAAATTGAAAAGAGAGAGATTTTAATTATTATTAAAATTTTCTTTTTTTGCCGTGACCAAGGATTATAAAAGGGAGGTAGAGGATGCCTTATGGGAATAACGAATAACATATAACACATCTCCATATTTCACTTGTTCCCTTAGGGTCAAAACCTAAACTTTCCCTCTTCTCTTTTCCTTGGTGGTCGGCCCTTCTCTATTTCTCTTCTCCCTTTGTTTTCTTCTCTTAAGGCCGGTGACACATCAAAAAAAAAAAAAATGGAACCGCCATATCAGCCGCCCCCCTAGAGCCGCTCCCGTGGATATGGAGGGAGGTAAATGTAGGTACACAGTTGAAAGTGCATAACCGAGACGCTAACCCCAGGCAATGACACCCCGAGGATCGAACCCTGGACCTCTCAGCCATGAAACCATGCGCCTCCAGCTATGCTACGCCCTGGGGACAGGCCGACGGCACATCAAGCTCCATCTTCTTGTGGCCAATTTACTTGGAGGGGAAGAAGAAGAGAAGGAAGTTTCCTATTTTGGCATTCCTTGGGTGGCCAAAACTTGTAGGCAAAGAAGAAGGTTCGGGTGGATTTTATCTTGGTAGATCATCCCCCACACGATGTCCAAGACGAGGAGAGGAATACAACAAAAGATCAAGAGGTCTTTAGTTGCAAAGAAAGGTATAACTAATTACTTGTTTCCACTGCATAATTAGTTTGTGTTCTTTGTATGGATCATAAAATACCAACATAAGAGGCTATCAATTTTGTATTTCGATTTTGTGTTTCTATTGTGGTCTCTATAGTTAAACCTAAGGTTACTGTAAGAAGTTTATATTCAATTTCTTTGAAAGGCTTTGTGTAGGAAGTGGTGGATGATCCCATACCCAAAAAGGTCGAGTACCTCGCCATGTTTAACCTGGAAGCCAATCTTTGAAATAGATATTTAATCAACTTCTGTAATATGGTTTAACTTCTGAAGAACACATGGGTTGAACTTGGAGTAAAAATCTTAAGTTCCATTTCCAATCCAAGTTTAACTTCTGAAGAACAACTTGGATTAAAAATGTTAAGTTTCGTTTACAATCCAAGTTTAACTTCTGTAGAGTACATGGGCTGTTAGGAAAAGTTCTATACTTGTACAAATTTTTGTACAGGGTAAACAGAACAGAATTTCGAGTAGCACCCAACAATTGGTATCAGAGCTAGTTTTCTACCTCTGTGTGTTTGGTTTTCAATTAAATTATGGACTTTTCATACATAAATTTAGGCAGGATAATAGTAGGATGTGCAAATAGATTAACTCTGTGATTGCAGGCATCCTAGTTCCAACTATTATGGCCCTATTATGTTTGTGTGTGATTGGACCCTCGGGCATGTCGAGGGCATTTTATGTGTGTGCATGATTATAATTATTAAATACAGTAGGAGCTGTATTAGTTTTTAGGATTTTATATTCTGTTCGATCTAGATTACATGTACATTCCCTTGTGGAATATAGGATGGATAAATGTAAAATTTTATTTTGTCGCGGATCGTATCCTTACGAGGTGTGTTGTTATTTGAGGTCCAGAGGCACAACGGAAAAGGAAGCAAGATAGAAGCGATGACATGACCCGTTGGCAGCGGCGAGGGTTAGTGGCACACGGAGGACAACTATGGATGAGGTCATAATAGTTGGAAAATTATTTTTCATATTTATTGCCTTTTATGCTGTGCTGTGTGTGTGTGCATGTTAAAATTCCTCTCTTTAAATAACTAAGTGGGAGAGAAATTATTTAATTCCATGGCCTCCATTATTGGTTTGTAAGTGATGTATTCAAACTTGCGCGTTGGCTTTGAGTACTTTCCTCCACATCGGATGAGTTTGTTTGCGGATCACTAGATCAAACTTCCTTTATGGATGATTATAACTATTTAGGTTTGTGTGATTTTCTCCATCTGAAGGGGTACAATCCTATTTAATGGACTAAGTATCAAGTAATGGTATACACTTAGGCACATTTAATAATATCCTCCCCATCAGAGTCACTGCTATTATTTGTATGACCGAAGAAAAATCAACTATTAATTTTATTTGTCATAAAGTTAGGTTGACAAGATAATAAAATTAATGGGTAAAACCCCCTCTTACAAATGTTTAAATTTGTAAACGTCCACACTATCGTGGCATACAAAATTCACAGTGTTTTGAGGTGTTGGTGAATTTAAATGATATTGTTTGAGGAATCAATATAATTTTAAATTCTAAAGTTTTGACCAAATATTTTGTGATTCTTAGGATTTCAAATGACTTTCAATCCTCTTGCTGATATATTGAAAGAGAACAAACTTACTAGTCCCAATTACATTAATTGGAAACAAAACTTGGATTGTCCTCACAAAAGTGAGAACAATAAAGGTGTATCTTATTCTTTAGTTGTTGAAACATGTTTAGCGGTGTTATCTACCGGTACCTGGTGTGCAGATACGGGAGCCACTGATCATGTCTGCAATTCATTGCAGGGGTTCCAAGAACCTGACAACTATATGAAGGGGAAATCACCGTCTACATGGGCAATGCTACAAAAGTGGCGACTGTTGCAGTGGGAGATGTTTATTTATCCTTTGATAGGAATAAAACATTGATTTTGAGAAATTGTCTTTATGTACCAAGTTTTAGAAAGAACTTGATTTCTATTTCCAAACTATTTATGGATGGATATTCTATTTCTTTTGATGACAAAGTAGTTGTCAAGAAAAATAGGATAGCTATCTATTCTGGTACGCTGGTTAGCAATTTGTATACTCTAAATCCACTAACTCCCATGATGCAACAAATGGAAATTAATAACACATCTTCTAATTCAAATAAGAGAAAGCAGCCTTCGAAAATGAACCAAACAAATCTTTGACATCTAAGGCTAGGTCATATTAACTTAAGTAGGATTCAAAGGTTAATAGCCGATGGACTTTTGGGTTCATTGGTGGTGGAAAACTTTCCAACCTGCGAGTCTTGCTTAGAAGAAAAAATGATCAAAAGACCTTTTAAGGCTAAGGGGTATAGAGCCAAAGAAGTGTTGGAATTAGTTCATTCTGATTTGTGTGGACCTATGACTATCCAGGCAAGAGGTGGTTTTAAATATTTTGTCTCTTTTATAGATGACTATTCGAGATACGGGTACATTTACTTGATGCGCCGCAAGTCTGAGTGCTTTGATATGTTCAAAGAATATAAGGCTGATGTGGAGAAACATCATGGTAAAAGTATCAAGACACTACGGTCTGATCGTGGTGGCGAGTACCTCTTAGGAGAGTTTAGGAGTAACTTGTCAGAGGCCGGGATTCAATCCCCACTGTCTGCACTTGGTACACCCTAACAGAATGGTGTGGCAGAATGAAGGAATAGGACTTTTATGGAAATGGTTAGATCAATGATAAGTTATTCAGAATTACCAAATTTATTTTAGGGATATGCTCTGGAAACGACAGTGTACATTCTAAACTTGGTACCTTCTAAGTCAGTACCCTCTACTCCCACAGAATTGTGAAATGGGCGTAAGCCTAGTCTGAAGCATATTCAGATTTGGGGTTGTCCAACACATGTGCTGAAGGGAGACACTGATAAGTGGGTTATCCTAAAGGAACGAAAGGTGGTTTATTTTATAGTCCTAAAGATTATAAGGTCATTGTTAGCACCAATGCCCGATTTTTAGAAGAAGACTATATAATGAACCACAAGCCCATGAGTAAAATTATTCTTGAAGAAAAAAGAGAACACACGTCTACTTTAGTACCAACGGTACAAGATGAGATACCATAAGAAACTGCAACACATGTCACTAATGATGCATAATTATAAGCAGTGCCACGTCGTAGTGGGAGGGTTATTCGGCAACCTGATAGATTCATATTTTTGGGAGAGTCTTCAGACTTGATCCCTGGTGAACATGAACTTGATCCCTGCACATATGATAAAGCACTCTAAGATAAAGATGCAGCATCTTGGCAAAGTGCACTGAACTCTGAAATAGAATCTATGTATTCTAATCAGGTCTGGGAGCATGTAGAACCACCAAATGGTGTAAAAACCATTGGGTGTAAATGAGTCTACAATAGAAAAAGAGGGGCAGATGGGAAGGTGGAAACCTTCAAAGCAAGGCTTGTTGCAAAAGGGCATACTCAGAAAGAGGGAATCGATTATGAGGAAACCTTTTCGCCGGTAGCCATACTTAAGTCTATCCGGATTCTTTTTTTTTATTGCTGCTTATATGGATTATGAGATTTGGCAAATGGATGTCAAGATAGCTTTCCTTAATGGAAGTCTTGAAGAAAACATCCATATGAAGCAAATAAAGGGATTGCAAGAAAAGGATGTTGTGCTTATTCCAAGCTTCGTACATCGATACTATCCTAACTTGTTTTAGCATGCAAAACTCCAAGAAAGGTTTTCTACCTTTTCGGCATGGAGTACCTTTATCAAAAGAGATGTGTCCTAAAACATCAAAGGAGATAGAGGACATGAAGGCAGTTCCTTATGCTTCGGCTGTAGGAAGCCTAATGTATGCAATGCTATATACGAGACCGGATATCTGTTTTACCATGGACATGGTTAGTAGATATCAAAGTAATCCAGGACAGGGGCATTGGACTGCCGTAAAGCATATATTAAAGTACCTGAGAAGGACTAGAGATTATATGCTGGTTTATCAGGCAGATAATTTGCTTCCTGTGGGTTACACGGATTCAGATTTCCAATCAGATAGGGGCAATATATTAAAGTATGTGTTTACTTTTGGAGGTGGAGCCATAACATGGAGGAGTGTTAAGCAGAAATGCATTTCGGACTCCACCATGGAAGCTGAGTATGTGGTAACCTCTGAGGCAGCCAAAGAAGTTGTATGGCTTAGAAACTTCTTGAAGGACTTAGATGTGATTCCTGCTTTGCCCAAAATTATCATAATTTATTGTGATAATAGTGGTGCAGTAGCAAACTCAAAGGAACCATGAGCCCATAAGACAAGTAAACACATTGAGCGTAAGTACCACCTGATATGAGATATCGTAAAGTGAAGAGAAGTTGTTGTCATCAAGATTACATCAAAAGATAAACTGGCAGATCCTTTCACTAAGGCCCTTCCGGTGAGAGCTTTTGATGGGCATGTTGAGGGGATGAGAATCAGATGTATGGTAGTATATATGACAGCATAGTCTTTTAGTATAAGTGGGAGATTGTTAGGATATATACTAAAAGCCTAAGCTTTTTGTTTGAATATTTATTTTGAAATGAGAATCACATTGGTCAAATGTCTGCATTTAGTAAAATGCCGTTGTCCATTTAATTTATATTGTAGATAACATGGTGTGCGGTATCACATAGAAGATCATGTTATCAATTCCTTATAAATTATAAATAGTAGCTCACAACCAAGATGCATTGGGACAAACCATTGGAATGGTTGTAGTGTAATTTGGTACTAGTTTATCTTGACTATAAAATTACACTAGTACACTATGTGTGTATTGAGTAGGACCATTTGAGGTTGTTCTTTTTATACTGATTGCATAAAAGAACATAACCTCTGTTATTATGGATGTGCTTACTCTTAATCCCAATATAATAACAAGCACATATAGTTAGTATTTATTTCTTTAATTTATCAATGGGTGATATTTATTTGTTAAATCAATAGGCCCGATAAGTTGGGAAATAATATTATTTATATGGTGTGTTGTTGATTATAGAAGGAAACTGTGTCCTAGTTATCTAGGTTGATGATGTCCCCTTGAGGAGCTCATAAGGATTGTCATTTAAACTCTGTAGGTGGACGTAGTCTGACATGACAATGAAGTTGAGTGGTACTACTCATGGAGCTAGATATTAATTAAGTGAGTTATCAGTAACTTATTTAATTAATGGACATTCGATATCTTAAACATAGGGAGATTAATGCACTCTTGATAAAAAGGAGCCCATAATGTAATATGTGATTGGTGCGGTAGTTCAATAATAACTCTTTAATGGTATGAGTTATTATTGATGAACTTGAGTTGGGTGTTTGGGTCGAACATAGGAAGCTCAAGTCCATTAGGAAGCCAAAACCAATTCCTCATCTAAGTCCCTGTTGTAGCCTCTTATTAAAAGCCTTTTTATCTACCCAAAGCCCAGCTTTTTACCCAAGCTAGGGGCCGGCCACATCCTTTCTTGGTTCCCAAGCAAGGGGCCGGCTAAGCCCATCTTGTTGTCCAAGATGTGGTCGGCCAAGCCTTGCTTGGTGACCAAGCAAGGGGTCAACCAATAAAGAAATAAATAGAGGTATTTTAATTTTTGTTAAAATCTTTCCTTTTATAGCAATCTACAAAGGATTAAAAGAGTGATTTTAATTTTAAAATCTTTCTTTTTTTTGAA